>NC_088382.1:101318125-101650000 GCF_037993035.2 Macaca fascicularis
ATGTGGAGGGCAGGGATCAATTGCCCCGATTTTCCTGGCAATAAGGGGTTTCTAGGAATGCAGAACTTTTAGTGTTAAAACCAGGATGGTCCTGGGAAAACTGAGATGGATGGTAACCCCAAGTAGGTTAATTGTCATGAAAATAATCTCTTCATCCTTTTTGGGGGCCCGGCTTATGTAGCTCTAACAGGAGATTCTGATACAGTTGCTCTGTCATTGTTGGAGCTCTTCTCAACAACTGGGGCTATTGTAATCTCATATGAGTCACAAGAAAACTTCTGGCATGGTCTAATGTAGAAAAAAAAAAAAAAAAAAAAAAAAACAGGAAACAATGCCAAAATCCTCTAGCACTTTTTGCAGAAGCATTTCTTCTACTTGATTTTCCAGTGGAACGTGTCTGTTCTCCAGTTCTTTTCCTGTTCTATTCCAGAACTCACCATACACCCAAGGGCAGAGAATGTCTAGTATTGTATCCACAGCTCTGCAGTCTCAAATTATATGCTTGTATTAACTCTGAGCATTTCATGATGAGTGCATTCTAGATTTGTAGGTTTGTTTGTGTATTTTGATCATAGTTTATTAAATATATCTTTGGAAACATTTATTGGTTTGAATGTGTAACTGTTTCAAACGATCTTCACATCTTGGGAAAACTGGAAAGATTATGGAACTAGGAGTACTTGGCATTTAACTACACATTAGCATCATGTAATTATATGATCAGATGTGTACCATCAGCAGACTTTTGAAAATGAGAGAATTCTGTTTGACATGGGAGAATGTGACTAGTATATTTTATAATTGTATAATACAAAATACACTATGAAAGTAGAAAACATAAAAAATAAAGATAAATCCATTACCTAGAAAACATTCTGTGCTTTACTGAGAATACTCAGAGCTAGCATTCATTGAACATTTGCCACTTGCCAGACATGTGCTAACATTTTTACTGGGGTTATCTCATTTAATCCTCACAGCAACCTTCTGAAACAAACATTATCACTCTCATTTTACAGATGAGGAAACTGGACTCAGAAAAGTTAAGCCATATGCTTACAGAACTGGTACTGGTAAAGTGAGAATTTCTACAGAGCTCCTCTGTTTCCCAATTGCATGCCCTTAGCTGCTCTACTGCAGTGCTACTCTGCTCAACTAATGCCTACCATTCATTCAACAAGGATTTATGGATCCTGAGTGTGAGGTCTATGAAAAGCAGAGAAAAAATACCATGGAACAATACAGAATTGGTTTCTGCCTTTTTAATGCTTAACCTTAGTACATGTAGTTTCTACATTTGTATGTGAAGCATCCTTAACATATTTTTAAAAGCCAGACCCAAATTTTGGAAGGGAACTTTCTTCCCAGAGAAATAAAAATATTAAACATTTTAATCTTTTCTTCTAAAGACAATATAGATAAGTCCTTCACAATATATGCTGTAATTAGCTTAATCTTAATAAGTATTTGATTGAAAGTAAATTTGATTTCCTTGACTTTTGAGCCAGAATATTTTATAGAATTATTCCCTTTTAGGTGAATGGAGGACTTTGCTGACTTAACTGCAAACCTAAGCAGTAGGAAAAAAAATGCATATTGCTTTTAAATTGGGGAACTTAATACCCACCCCCTCATGAATTTTACTTCATTAAATATAGGTTAGTACATAATATAATTCATCTTGTTTTCCCCTAAGTCGTCACTACTTTAAAATGAACATAGTGTGCCTGGTTAAGTGTAAAAATTAATGGAGTCTTTCTCATACAATTTATATAGCCTTCACCCCATATCATAATTAAATGTTGACTTGTATACTCACAGTGCTTTCTTCAATCTTCAAAAATTGTACAAGGATAAGCAACAATAAAATACTTAAATAAATACTTCATGGAAAACAAATAAATCATAGTCATCTTAAAAGGCTAATCCAATAAACTAATCTGATCAAACCATCAGTCTTGTAAAATCAATCACATTTGTCTCCCAACAAAAAGACACAGAAAAAAGTTTATAAATGAAATATGTTTTCCATAGGGACTCAACCACAAATTGATTTATGAAAACAGTCCCTAAGACAAAGACTAACTTCATTCTTAAAGAATTTCCACTAAAAAACAATGACAATTCTTTTTCCTTTTGTACTAGTTAAGCAACTGGCTGGGTATATGTAAACCTTGCTGAAATAGAGTTGATACTGATCTTTACCGTTTGTCCTTATTTCAACATGGAAAATGGCAACAATCCTTCTCATCCACAAAGCCTGGGCCAGAGCATTCTTAAAAATCAATCTGGCTCCAAAGCTCGGGGTGAGGTTTCTGTAAGAATAGTGACTTTGTCATCATCAGATTTTTGTTTTTTAAAATGTAGGCAAAAGTGTTGCCATCCACATTTATCTCATATTCTAATTGTAAAGGTGTTGCTGCATTAGTTGCCATGCCACATATATTCTCTCTGACTAAATAGCTAAGCAACCATCCAAAGAAATCTGCAAGAACATTTGTTTTACATCTGGGAGAGATGTGGAGGATGTTGACTTTCAAATGCCTTCAGTACTCCAACATATCTAGTGCATCAAGGGAATGCCAAGGAACACTTGTATTTGTCTTTATTCACATGAATTTAATAAAATCAATTATTTAGAATATTAGACTGGATGGATCCTCAGAGATCATTAGCTCCATGGCTTGAAAATGTTTTAGCAATCAAATCCTTTATTTCAAAGGCAATCTGATGAAAAATCCCCAGTAGTTAATATGGACACTAGATAAATCAATTTTACAAGTTCCAAGTACAATATTGACAGATTATTAGGTTATTAAGTTCTGTCAACTTAGTAAAATATGGATGTATAGCCCACATGTAGATGCACGTAATTCTATTAAAGTTTTTAAAATATATTTTTAAAGGGAGACCCAAGTCATACCATTAGAGACATTTTTGTAGAATATGACAGCTCCTTAAAACAAAGTTTGAGAACTTACTAATCTAGCTTCATCATCTCATTTGACAGAGGAGGAAATTGAGGCCTAAAGGGTAAAACATTATTGCCCAAGAGTACATATTGGCAAAAGTGAAACTCAAACCCAGGTCCCAAAAATAATATTAAATCATATTTGTTTGCATACACTCAGCACTCATTTTGTGCTAAGCACTTAAGTCATTTAATGCGTATCACTACATATGATAAATTAGTACTATAATCCCTATGTTTGCAGAAATTGAAACTTAGAGAGGTCAAGTGATTGACCACGTTTACAGGACAAATAAAGACCAGAATCAGAGTTTTTATTGAATACTGTTTAGTTTAACACTCCATGCCAAAATGTATATCACAAAACTGAATATGTGATCTAAGAATCTAGAGTTGGGTGAATCTGAGGCTAGAAACCCCGGTGCCTTCCCCTGGATCATCCTTGGTGTGCTTTCAGCTATGTAGATCCAAGAAGAACTGTCCACAGATTGGTCCTGCCTTTCAAATTCTATTAAGCCCAGGATTGGATCTCTCTAAACACAAAAATCTTCTGTATAGGAGCCAAATCTGCCTCTGGCTGTGCCTAGAATTACTGCCAAACTAGAGAAGCCACTTGTTTTAAAATTTAAACAAAGACTGTAGATTTGGACAGAATTTCATCAATTTCTATGGTGGCATCCACAGCAGTAATAAGAAAAACCATGTTTCTGAACTGAAATAAATATGACTATTGCAAAGGAAGGGTTTTGTGGTTTTCTTTTAGTGCCAAAACCTTATAAGTATATTTAAATCCTCTAACTCTACTGGGTTTCATTCTTACTCTTACTTAATATCCGTCATAAATCAAAATGCTCTCAATTTTATCAGAGCATTGACTACATGTAGTAATTAGCATTTAAAATCATTATTTGGAAGCCCTGGGGGAAATTTCATAGGTGAGATGATCCAACTTCAGTCTCCAGCTGACTGTAGGTCAAAAGCACCAAATCACCCTCTATAATTGTACTCAGTTGGTAATCTCATCTCAGTTCATGAGAGGCTCAAGCCAAATTAGGTCATATTACCTACTGCTTCTCAGGAATACATTCCAGCCCAGCACAGGTCAAATTGCATGGCCTGAGTGGTGATTACCCAGAGGCTGGCTTTGCTAGAAAGGCAGCACGGAGCAGAGGTATGACAGTGAGAAGGGATGCCAGTCCTGCGGGAACTGCAACTTGACTGTGAATTATCTTAAAACAGCTTTTAAAGATGGACCTGAGATTTATATTCAAGATTTAAAATCCTGGGCAGAGAAAGAAAACCAAGAGTCTCGATCCTGTAGGAAAGTCTCCACTTCTCAAAATTTAGATGACATATATGACGATAGCATTTTAAAAAGCCACGTGTTTCTAAATGTAATAGCTCATAAATAAAACTTCATACAAATAATAATAATCAGAGGAACACAAAAAAGGAGAAATCCTTATAATTCTCAAACAGCTCCATAGCAGGTAATGCTGGGATCTTCAGATGAGGAAACTGACACAGAAAACTTCAGTAACTTCTCAAGACCACACAGCTGTTTTTAATATGTGGAGATTAGGCCTGAAATTCTGCATGTTTAAGAAAAATACTCCTCCTGTAATTTCTCCTGTACTTGGGAGAGAACTACCTCAAACCTTTCTTTTTCTTTTTTTTTTTTTTTTTTTAAACTATATTTTAAGTTCTAGGGTACATGTGCACAACGTGCAGGTTTGTTACATATATATACATGTGCCATGTTGGTGTGCTGTACCCATTAACTCCTCATTTACATTAGGTATATCTCCTAATGCTATTCCTCCCCCCACCCCCTCCCCACAATAGGCCCCGGTGTGTGATGTCCCCCTTCCTGTGTCCAAGTGATCTCATTGTTCAATTCTCACCTATGAGTGAGAACATGTGGTGTTTGGTTTTCTGTTCTTGCGAGAGTTTGCTAAAATGAAGTTTTCCAGCTGCATCCATGTCCCTACAAAGGACACGAACTCATCCTTTTTTATGGCTGCATAGTATTCCATGGTGTATATGTACCACATTTTCTTTTTTTTTTTTTTTTTTTTTTGAGACAGAGTCTCGCTCTGTCACCCAGACTGGGGTGCAGTGGCTGGATCTCAGCTCACTGCAAGCTCCACCTCCCGGGTTTATGCCATTCTCCTGCCTCAGCCTCCTGAGTAGCTGGGACTACAGGCGTCCACCACCTTGCCTGGCTAGTTTTTTGTATTTTTTAGTAGAGACGGGGTTTTACCGTGTTAGCCAGGATGGTCTCAATCTCCTGACCTCCTGATCCACCCGTCTCGGCCTCCCAAATGTACCACATTTTCTTAATCCAGTCTGTCACTGATGGACATTTGGGTTGATTCCAAGTCTTTGCTACTGTGAATACTGCTGCAATAAACATATGTGTGCATGTCTTTTTATAGCAGTATAATATATAATCCTTTGGGTATATACCCAGTAATGCGATGGCTGGGTCAAATGGTATTTCTAGTTCTAGATCCGTGAGAAATCGCCACACTGTTTTCCACAATGGTTGAACGAGTTTACAATCCCACCAACAGTGTAAAAGTGTTCCTATTTCTGCACATCCTCTCCAACACCTGTTGTTTCCTGACTTTTTAATGATTGCCATTCTAAATGGTGTAAGATGGTATCTCATTGTAGTTTTGATTTGCATTTCTCTGATGGCCAGTGATGATGAGCATTTTTTCATGTGTCTGTTGGCTGTATGAATGTCTTCTTTTGAGAAGTGTCTGTTCATATCCTTTGCCCACTTTTTGATGGGGTTGTTTTTTTCTCACAAACTTGTTTGAGTTCTTTGTAGGTTCTGGATATTAGCCCTTTGTCAGATGAGTAGATTGCAAAAATTTTCTCCCATTCTGTAAGTTGCTTGTTCACTCTGATGGTAGTTTCTTTTGCTGTGCAGAAGCTCTTTAGTTTAATTAGATCCCATTTGTCAATTTTGGCTTTTGTTGCCGTTGCTTTTGGTATTTTAGACATGAAGTCCTTGCCCATGCCTGTATCCTGAGTGGTATTACCTAGGTTTTCTTCTAGGGTTTTTATGGTTTTAGGTCTAACATTTAAGTCTCTAATCCATCTGGAATTAATTTTCGTATAAGGAGTAAGAAAAGGATCCAGTTTCAGCTTTCTACTTATGGCTAACCAGTTTTCCCAGCACCATTTACTAAATAGGGAATCCTTTCCCCATTTCTTGTTTTTGTCAGTTTTGTCAAAGATCAGATGGCTGTAGATGTGTGGTATTATTTCTGAGGACTCTGTTCTGTTCCATTGGTCTATATCTCTGTTTTGGTACCAGTACCATGCTGTTTTGGTTACTGTAGCCTTATAGTATAGTTTGAAGTCAGGTAGCGTGATGCCTCCAGCTTTGTTCTTTTGACTTAGGATTGTCTTGGAGATGCGGGCTCTTTTTTGGTTCCATATGAACTTTAAAGCAGTTTTTTCCAATTCTGTGAAGAAACTCATTGGTTGCTTGATGGGGATGGCATTGAATCTATAAATTACCTTGGGCAGTATGGCCATTTTCACGATATTGATTCTTCCTATCCATGAGCATGGTATGTTCTTCCATTTGTTTGTGTCCTCTTTTATTTCACTGAGCAGTGGTTTGTAGTTCTTCTTGAAGAGGTCCTTTACATCCCTTGTAAGTTGGATTCCTAGGTATTTTATTCTCTTTGAAGCAATTGTGAATGGAAGTTCATTCATGATTTGGCTTTCTGTTTGTCTGTTACTGGTGTATACGAATGCTTGTGATTTTTGCACATTAATTTTGTATCCTGAGACTTTGCTGAAGTTGCTTATCAGCTTAAGGAGATTTTGGGCTGAGACAATGGGGTTTTCTAAATATACAGTCATGTCATCTGCAAAGAGGGACAATTTGACTTCTTCTTTTCCTAACTGAATACCCTTGATTTCTTTCTCTTGCCTGATTGCCCTAGCCAGAACTTCCAACACTATGTTGAATAGGAGTGGTGAGAGAAGCCATCCCTGTCTTGTGCCAGTTTTCAAAGAGAATGCTTCCAGTTTTTGTCCATTCAGTATGATATTGACTGTGGGTTTGTCATAAATAGCTCTTACTATTTTCAGTTACATTTCATCAATACCAAATTTATTAAGCGTTTTTAGCATGAAGGGCTGTTGAATTTTGTTAAAGGCGTTTTCTGCATCTATTGAGATAATCATGTGGTTCTTGTCTTTGGTTCTGTTTATATGCTGGATTACGTTTATTGATTTGCATATGTTGAACCAGCCTTTCATCCCAGGGATGAAGCCTACTTGATCATGGTGGATAAGGTTTTTGATGTGCTGCTGGATCTGGTTTGCCAGTATTTTATTGAGGATTTTTGCATCGATGTTCATCAGGGATATTGGTCTAAAATTCTCTTTTTTTGTTGTATCTCTGCCAGGCTTTGGTATCAGGATGATGCTGGCCTCATAAAATGAGTTAGAGAGGATTCCCTCTTTTTCTATTGATTGGAATAGTTTCAGAAGGAATGGTACCAGCTCCTCCTTGTACCTCTGGTAGAATTCGGCTGTGAATCCGTCTGGTCCTGGACTTGTTTTGGTTGGTAGGCTATTAATTATTGCCTCAATTTCAGAGCTGCTATTGGTCTATTCAGGGATTCAGCTTCTTCCTGGTTTAGTCTTGGGATAGTGTAAGTGTCCAGGAAATTATCCATTTCTTCTAGGTTTTCTAGTTTATTTGCATAGAGGTGTTTATAGTATTTTCTGATGGTCGTTTGTATCTCTGTGGGGTCGGTGGTGATATCCCCTTTATCATTTTTTATTGTGCCTATTTGATTCTTCTCTCTTTTCTTCTTTATTAGTCTTGCTAGTGGTCTATCAATTTTGTTGACCTTTTCAAAAAACCAGCTCCTGGATTCATTGATTCTTTGGAGGGTTTTTTGTGTCTCTGTCTCCTTCAGTTCTGCTCTGATCTTAGTTATTTCTTGCCTTCTGCTAGCTTTTGAATGTGGTTGCTCTTGCTTCTCTAGTTCTTTTAATTGTGATGTTAGGGTGTCAATTTTAGATCTTTCCTGCTTTCTCTTGTGGGCATTTAGTGCTATAAATTTCCCTCTACACACTGCTTTAAATGTGTCCCAGAGATTCTGGTATGTTGTATCTTTGTTCTCATTGGTTTCAAAGAACATCTTTATTTCTGTCTTCATTTTGTTATGTACCCAGCAGTCATTCAGGAGCAGATTGTTCAGTATCCATGTAGTTGAGCGGTTTTGATTGAGTTTCTTAGTCCTGAGTTCTAGTTTGATTGCACTGTGGTCTGAGAGACAGTTTGTTATAATTTCTGTTCTTGTACATTTGCTGAGGAGTGCTTTACTTCCAAGTATGTGGTCAATTTTGGAATAAGTGAGATGTGGTGCTGAGAAGAATATATTCTGTTTCTTTGGGGTAGAGAGTTCTGTAGATGTCTATTAGGACCGTTTGGTGCAGAGTTGAGTTCAATTCCTGGATATCTTTGTTAACTTTCTGTCTCATTGATCTGTCTAATGTTGACAGTGGGGTGTTAAAGTCTCCCATTATTATTGTATAGGAGTCTAAGTTTCTTTGTAAGTCTCTAAGGACTTGCTTTATGAATCTGGGTGCTCCTGTATTGCGTGCATATATATTTAGGATAGTTAGCTCTTCCTGTTGAATTGATCCCTTTACCATTATGTAATGGCCTTCTTTGTCTCTTTTTATCTTTGATGGTTTAAGGTCTGTTTTATCTGAGATTAGGATTGCAACTCCTGCTTTTTTTTTTTTCCATTTGCTTGGTAGATATTCCTCTATCCCTTTATTTTGAGCCTATGTGTATCTCTGCATGTGAGATGGGTCTCCTGAATACAGCAAACTGATGAGTCTTGACACTTTATCCAGTTTGCCAGTCTATGTCTTTTAATTGGACCATTTAGTCCATTTACATTTAAGGTTAATATTGTTATGTGTGAACTTGATCCTGTCATTATGATATTAACTGGTTATTTTGCTCATTAGTTGATGCAGTTTCTTCCTAGCATCAATGGTCTTTACATTTTGGCATGTTTTTGCAATGGCTGGTACCTGTTTTCCTTTCCATGTTTAGTGCTTCCTTCAGGATCTCTTGTAGGGCAGGCCTGGTGGTGAGAAAATCTCTAAGCATTTGCTTATCTGTAAAGGATTTTATTTCTCCTTCACTTATGAAACATCGTTTCGCTGGATATGAAATTCTGGGTTGAAAATTCTTTTCTTTAAGAATGTTGAATATTGGCCCCCACTCTCTTCTGGCTTGTAGAGTTTCTGCTGAGAGATCTGCTGTTAGTTTGATGGGCTTCCCTTTGTGGGTAACCTGACCTTTCTCTCTGGATGCCCTTAAGATTTTTTCCTTCATTTCAACTTTGGTGAATCTGACAATTATGTGTCTTGTAGTTGTTCTTCTTGAGGAGTATCTTTGTGGCATTCTCTGTATTTCCTGAATTTGAATGTTGGCCTGCCTTACTAGGTTGGGGAAGTTCTCCTGAATGATATCATGCAGAATGTTTTCCAACTTGGTTCCATCTTCCCCGTCACTTTCAGGCACCCCAATCAGATGTAGATTTGGTCTTTTCACATAATCCCATGTTTTTTGAAGGCTTTGTTCTTTTTCCTCTTTTTTCTCCACACTTCTCACTTCATTTCATTCATTTGAACTTGAATCGCTGATACTCTTTCTTCCAGTTGATCGAGTCAGTTACTGAAGCTTGTGCATTTGTCACGTATTTCTCGTGTCATGGTTTTCATCTCTGTCGGTTCATTTATGGTCTTCTCTGCATTGATTATTCTAGTTATCCATTCTTCCATTGTTTTTTCAAGGTTTTTAGTTTCTTTGTGCTGGATACGTAGTTCCTCCTTTAGCTCTGAGAAGTTTGATCAACTGAAGCCTTCTTCTCTCAACTTGTCAAAGTCATTCTCCGTCCAGCTTTGTTCCGTTGCTGGTGATGAGCTCTGTTCCTTTGGATGGGGAGATGCGCTCTGATTTTTTTAATTTCCAGCCTTTCTGCACTGCTTTTCCTCCATCTTTGTGGTGTTATCTGCCTTTGGTCTTTGATGATGGTGACATACTGATGGGGTTTTGGTGTGGGTGTCCTTTCTGTTTCTTAGTTTTCCTTCTACCAGTCAGGACCCTCAGCTGCAGGTCTGTTGGAGTTTGCTTGAGGTCCACTCCAGACCCTGTTTGCCTGGGTATCAGCAGTGGAGGCTGCAGAAGATAGAATATTGCTGAACAGCAAGAGTTGCTATCTGATTCATGCTCTGGAAACTTCGACTCAGAGGTGTACCCAGCCGGGTGAAGTGTGAGGTGTCAGTCTGCACCTAGTGGGAGATGTCTCCCAGTTAGGCTACTCAGAGGTCAGGGACCCACTTGAGCAGGCAGGCTCTCCATTCTCAGATCTGAACCTTCGTGCTAGGAGAACCACTGCTCTCTTCAAAGCTGTCAGACAGAGACGTTTACATCTGCAGAGGTTTCTGCTGCTTTTTGTTTAGCTATGCCCTATTGCCAGAGGTGGAGTCTTCGAGCTTCCTGGTGGCTTTGTTTACCTACTTAAGCCTCAGCAATGGCGGGCACACCTCCCCCAGCCTCGCTGCCACTTTGCAGTTAGATCCCAGACTTCTGTGCTAGCAATGAGGGAGGCTCCGTGGGTGTGGGACCCTCTGGGCCAGGCGTGGGATATAATCTGGTGTGCCATTTACTAAGACCCTTGGTAAAGTGTAGTATTAGGATGGGAGTTATCCAATTTTCTAGTTGTTGTGTGTCTCAGTTTCCCTTGGCTAGGAAAAGGCACCTTTCTTGCAGAGAACATGGTTCTGGGCTGAACAGGTGAGATGCTCAGTCTTATGATGGATGCCTAGTCTTATGATGGATGACTTGGGCTCAGGTCTTTTCTGAATTCATAAAGAGGCCTAAGGCAAAGGACACAAGTTTGTTCGTTCTTTCTCTCTCCCTTTCTTTCTTTCTTTCTTTCTTTCTTTCTTTCTTTCTTTCTTTCTTTCTTTCTTTCTTTCTTTCTTTCCTTTTCTTTTCTTTTCTTTTCTTTTCTTTTCTTTCTTTCTTTTTCTTTTTTTTTCAGATGGAGTCCCACTGTGACCCAAGTTGGAGTGCAGTGGCACAATCTTGGCTCACTGCACCTCTGCCTCCTGGGTTCAAGCATTTCTCCTACCTCAGCTTCCCAAGTAGCTGGGATTACAGGCGCATGCCACTGTACTCGGGTAATTTTTGTATTTTTAGTAGAGAGGGGGTTTCACCATGTTGGCCAGGCTGGTCTTGAACTCCTGGCCTCAAATGATCCACCTGCCTCAGCTTCCCAAAGTGCTGGGATTACAGGCGTGAGCCACCGAGCCCAGCCACATATGTTCTTTTCACCCAACCAGTCGTATTCCCCAGTAGAGGAGGGTGGCATTGATGTACGGGGCCTCCCATTTTTACCTTGCTCTCAAAAGTAAGGGAGAAACGCTGTGGTAATGCTGTTCGGAGTCCTCCATCATGTGTAAGTGAACATAAATTATCTAGCAATTCCTTTCTCAAGTTCCAAACTCTGTACCAAAGAACTTTTCTATTCAATGAAGTAGACACCAATTTTTCCCCAAGACGTTCTTCTCCCAGAGTAAAACAATTTGCTTGGCTAAATAGAGCCTTTTACACTACACTAAAAGCTTTTTTGTACTTATTATCTCATTTTATATTCAAAGCATTGCTGGGAGATGTGCAGAATAGGTATTCATAATGTCTCAATTTTTGATGGTGTTGAGGTAGGTGGTTTATGTATCACATGTCAAAATAAATTGGTATAAAGCTTTGTTTCCTCTATATTATGTACACACTGTCATGCACAAAGGCAGATGTCAAGTCTCTATGATAGTTCTAGAAATACCTTACAGGGCATTATGACTATACAAAGTCAGGGTAGGACAGCAGAATGCCTGTCTTAAAGACTCTCCATTCTAATGCTCAGGACCTGTTGTGCTACTCAGACCAGCATCTTTTGCACAAAATATTTATGGAATCATTTGTGAGAAAGGAATACATATATTTTGGTTTTAGACATTTGAAAGCATCAGGTACAATATTAATATGAAATTTTGAGCTTGCATGTAGAACAGTCAATTTAGTGGGTTAAAATATGGGCCTGTTGGATCTGAGGTCTTCACTCTTATGAATCTGCACAATTCACTCAGAAAAACGTGCAATTCCAAGGGCCCAGATTTATTTCTCATCTCAGACAAATCAGTTGGCAAATAGCTGCCACTGGGCACTGAAAGGATGAGTGAGTTGCAGTCTGTAGCCAATTCCAGGGGTAGAAATATTCCCAAAGAGCCAGCTCCTTGTACTGTAAGTCAGCAGCATGTCTTCAAAAATATATCATATTGCATAATGAGATAATTACTTTATTTAACAGGTGTAAAAAATCCAGAATAATTTTAGTAACAGTTAAACTTGAGATGCCTTGATTAAGAGACCAAGTGGGAAGAATTCATTAGTTCCAATTTTCTGTTGCTGTTTAGGGCAATAATGCTAAAGACTCTTTTATTTAAAGCTCTCTGAAAAAAGAAATTTATACAAAAAGTGCACACACACCCCCACAAAAACACACATGTATATAGCATAATTAAGATCTCAAAAGCAGATCAAGTAAAGATGTCTCGTGACATAATTCATTTATAGGCATTATTGGAAACTTTTCTTTCAATGTCTGACCAATCCACTGTAACTCATTTAATGATTATCGCAATACCTTGCATGTGTCCTTGTGTAATCCTTTGTCCACATTTTCACCAGAATTAACTTTCCCAGAGTATAAATTAGATTATGGCTTTATTCTGCTTAGTTTTTCACTAACTCACAATCTCCTACAAGAAAAATCTAAGCTCTTTAAATGCATGTAAGTCATTTCACAATCAGTTCAAGGTGCCCTCTTCACCCAAATTATTTAGAGGTCCGAAAATACACTGTGCTGATTCGTGCCCAAGAGCTTTGTGAATGCTGTTTCATTGTCCTGAAATATTATTTTCACTTTTGCCTGCCTATTCAATCTAACTGTCCTTTCTCTTAGTATAATCTGCCAGTGCGAATTGCTTCCTCTGGCCTGATAACTCTGTACCTTCTTACAGCTATATTTTATTGGGCTTGTTTGATCTAGCATTGCCTGTTCAACTAGCTAGACCGGGGGCTCCTTAAGAATATGAAGTATCTTATTTATCTCTGCATCTTTATCACCAAGCTCAGCACTTAGAATGTAGATGGCACTCAGTGAATACCTATTGAACATATGAATAAGTGGATAAGCACATGAACAGAGTTTCTAATGAGGAATCAGGGAATCTAACATTCTGGTTCTGCTCTGTTTCACTCTGTCTCTGACTTGTTATAGTGTACTTTCTTTCTGAATAGGACAATTAGCTATCATTGAGTCAGCTTTCATGAGCGTCATGCTGCCAGGGCAGGTGTTGACTGCTGTATGCTACTCCACATGCACAGTGGCCCTCCTGACCCCAGCTGTGTTGGCCATCTTTGCTCAATCAGCTACTCTTAAAGAGAAGAACTTTGTCTCTCCAGTAATCCCAAAATAGTGGCTAGCCCAGAGTATGATTGTCGTGAAATGCATGTGAAGCACTTTGCATTGGGTCAGGCCTTTGTGAAAGCCTAATAAATATCAGCTGCTATTATTATGTAAGTGTTTAAAGACTTCCTTAGGTGAAAGACTATAAAGTTTTATATTGATATTCTTTTCTATTTGTATTATAAATATTTTATGAATGTAGGTGTAGGACCTCTTTCTATATACAGCTTTTATCCCTTGGAATACAGACTGACCTGGGAGGTAAAAATCAGCAAAGAAAAAAAAGAAAAATATAGGAAGTAAAACTGATGTGTTTATGCACTTGTTCCACTTCAGTTTATAGTATAATAATTTCTCCTAAAATTGCACTTTCAAGGTCTCTTCAAATGTATATTTTCATGTAGCATTTCTATTACATCAGCTTTGATGTAAGAGCAGTTTGGCTAACTGCTCTTATCTCCCATTGAAGACAATGAGTTTAACTTCTAAGAAGGTTCATTAGAGTTTTAGGAATGGACATCTGCTCATCTTAGTCTCTTGTGGTCTCTCTGGTTTGCAGAAAATAAAATGATGAACCTTGAATTTCTTTTTACTTTTGACCACAGGGGAAATAATTCTGGCCACAGATATAAAAGAACAGAAAAAGAATCTGTGCTTTTCCTCTGTCCTTTATTTACATTCTTCATGGTTTCTTTTCCATTGGGTATTCTCATTTGTGTGTGGTTGATTATTGATCTAGCTCAAACTCAGATCTCCATTACTGATAACCAAAGTTTGGGTTCAAGTAACTTAGCATTTACAAAATGCAGTAAAACAAACTGCCCTTGTGAGATATATTTTTGTTTGACTTTTGCTTGACTAGTCAAACAGTAAATTGCAGAAAGTGGTTCCTTTCTTTATATTTATAAATGCATCCATGCCAGTGTTAACTTATCCAATAAATATTTTTAAATTAAAATTATGAATGATTAATATAAAAGCAAAACTCTAAATGATCATAGACTCAACTGACAGTTTACTTTTGTGAAGAGAAGTTTTGTAGATGATGAACTGGAGGTTGTTTGTGGCTCAAGTAGAAAAAACTTGAAGTTTTAGAGCTAGATTAGCTCTGAATTAGACAATGCTGAGTTACTTTGAGTGAATAACTGAGCTTCTCTGATCTCCCATTTCTGCATTTGGAAAAAAGGAAGCAATGGAACATGATTCATATGGTTACTTAAGCATTAAATAATGCACAGAAAACATTAAGCCTGTAATAGGCACTCAATTAGTAATTATTTCTCATTCATGTACCTTCTCTGAAACTTTGTCTTCTGCACAAAACAATCACGTATGTGCCTATATTTGTCCATAGGAGCTTTTGCCTATTAAGGAGCCTAATGACAAGTGTCAAAAGTGAAATAATTTGATAAAATTATATGAAGATATTTATATGACATTTATTGGCTCCGGGCAACACTATTCATGATTCTTCATCTAAATAACAAGCAGAAGGTATGGTCAGAAATTTTCATAACAAGCAGGAATGCCTGGGAATGCACTGTGGTGATGTGAGTTAAGTGCTCTGTCTCATTACCAGCTAATGTGACAATAATAATGCATAGTGCCCACGGTTATGACATTGGAAAGTTATTACTTCCAATAGAAATAACTGAAGACGTGGTAGGCCGTTGATACACCTCGTGGGAAATTGCAGGGGATCTCCTGTAATTAACATGAACCACCAGTGCACAAAGTAAATAAGCAACACAATTATAATTTTTCCAGCCGTGAGCAGGTATTAGGGATTTTCCTTTCATCCTCTTTGCTTTGGGAACTGGCTCCTTGCCATGCTCTGTCTCTGTATTCCCTTCTGAATTCTACATTTTAGTACTTTTTCTAGGTCATAAAGTCATTTGATGCTCTGTGAGTTGGTGAGTGGATAAAAGAATCTCTACAGATGGAAGCAAAACTCTAGCAACTACAGGAAAGGGAAAGTTGCCTTTTATAGCTGTCTGTGTTTGGTTGCAGGGGTGACCTGCATAATGATATGGCTAATGGAAATCAGTAGCACATACTGGCCCCTAAGCCCACAGTTCTTTCTCTGTGTGAAATTAGAGGAGAAAAGAATCAATAAGCAGGCCAACATGAAATCCCATCTGTTTCTGAAAGGGGCAATTGAGAATTAGGAGCTTTGAAATGGGACAATAGAGTTTTTAAAAGGGCACTCAAACCTCACTGTGTGGCCTATGATGAGTCTGGCAACCTCTCTGGTTATGTGCCTTCTTGTCTGGAAAGGGAGAGTTAGTAACTATTCCACAGAGTATGGAGAGGACTAAATGAGGTAAGCTACATAAAACACTTAGCCTGGTGCCTGGCATATATTAAATATTCAATAAATGTTAATACGATCACTTTCTATTGATAGGCAGTTTCACATAGAGCATTTATCTTCTTTTGGCTTATTAACTTCCCAGAGGAGTAGATGAGCTCAAGTAGTGGGGTAGTAAACAGAAGAGTGATGGGATGGGAAAATAAATCTCTATGGAGATAGTTTGGGGAAAGCTATTTGTCCTAGTCCATTAAATCAGTTATAGCCTAAGGTGGTCCTGTTTATCTGACCACATAACTAATTTTGTCCAATTTGCTTTAAGAATCGTTTTTTAACGAGGCACTACATGGCTAAGCACTTGAGCTCGAGAAAGTTGAAATTCACCTGGTGAAACTTTTTAGTACAATGACAACATATGAACAGAAATTTAACTTCCTTTTATTCGTCACAGCTACCTCCCCACCTCGTGTACACACTCACACATCCCTCCAGAATCCCATAGCAATTACCACTGGAATGTGAAAGTAGTGGGAAATCTGCATCAGTTCTGGAAACCATAATATGTTACATCCTAATGCCAATGCCATTTCGGCATGAAATATTGAGAGATTTCCATCATATACAGTACTGACATGGTCTGTTGAAGGGAGCCTTGAAGGGCAATGCCATGCAGTCCTCTGAAAGGCCAGCATCCTAAGGAATTAGGTGGAGTCCTTGAACAGCCCTTGTAATACCTCCTTAATTCAAAAAAGACAAGAGCATACTATGACTCATGGGTAAGGTTGCCAGATCAAGTATAGGACACCTAGTTAAAGTTGACTTTTCAGTAAACAATAGATTTTGGTGGGTGAGGGGAGGGACCAGGGTAAAAGTATGTCTCATGCAATATTTGGGGTGGGGGGAGGGAGCAAAGGTAATAAGTATGTCTCGTGCAAAATTTGTGCCATACAAAAAACAAAAAAAACAAAAAACAAAAAAAAACCCTGTTAAAAATACTACTATCTAATAGGCTAGAAACTGAGAAGAGTATGCCATAAACAGCCTCTGTAGCCCTTTCTGGTTACTTGGAAATGCCCAGACTCTTGCTAAAAGATTGTAGATACAGTAGCACAGGCATAGGCATGTATATTATTTGCTAAATCAGGCAAGGCTACTCACAGGGCTACCACAAGCAAAGCTTTGGGAAGAGCTGCAGGCTGGGCTGTGGCCCTGCAACTGTGATGAACAGAAGATGGACAGTATTGCAGCATGTTCTTCAGCAGGTGGCTACATGGAAACAGAAAAGAACAAAGAAGCAACGTTTCAGCACAGAGGAGGGGCTCCCTGATGAGGCTGCCTATTGCCTCAGCTCCCTCTCCTTTCCCCCAAGACTGCAGGCTCTCTGAACAGTTCCTGTAATTTTACAGGAAATGTATTCTCTTTTTCTCTTTTCATCTGGATCTAGAGGTTTCAGATAGTCACTTGCACCAATAGAGGACAGAATCTCTCAATGTATTGCTGTGAGCCAATACTGGGTATTCATGGCCACCAACCCCCACCCCCCCCAATAAGAATGAGGAACAAATCTATTTTTTAAAAACCCCAAATCTAAAATACAGAAGGAGTTAATGTTTAATATGCCCTGAATTCCATAATGAAGACAGTAACAGAATTAATACTAAAGAAAATCAAGTTAGTAAAGTAGAAAATGAACTTAAATATTTCTAGAAATTGGAGACAAAGGCACAAAAACTGTACAACTTGATATATAGATTCAAGAGACTTAATCCATATGAATAATAATCTTACAAATAAATAACAGATTGTGTGATACAAAGGTATTAATAAAAGAAAGAGTAAAAGAAAATCTTCCTGAGAGGGAATAATATTAGGTCACAGATCAGAAGGACTCATGGAACCAAAAGGAGCTTGTGTGTGTGCTGGTTTTTTGTTATTGTTGTTTGTTTGTTTGTTTTTTGCTGATTTCTTCTCAAGAATAAAACATGAAATGTTACAAGTATCCAAGCAGAGAAAAATTAACATATTACTAAACACCAAAAACAGGCTACTGTTAGTTTTCTCTAGAACATTCCTTGAGGTAGTAATCATCCAAACTCTGAGCAAAGAGGGCTTCTGTCCCCAGTGGTTCCTGTAATAGGGAGAGCAGAAAGGCATTCTCCGACTGCAAAGACTTCCTACACGCCTCTCCTGAAATAGTTAAGTGAAGATACATTTCAGCTGACTAATAAAAGATAAAGAATTTTGAAAATGGGGAAGTTGTTATGTGAGATTAAGAGTGAGCAGTGAAACTGGATAAACATAGTTAAGTCCCAATGATTGTTTCTAATATGGTATTAAAGCTTAATGCAAATAAATACCAGACATTATTTTAGAAAAGACAATGTATAGTATCAAATCATTAATTTTATAATTATAATCTGAATCTATATAATCTGGAATAAATAAAAATGGAGAGTTATCAGAAAAAAGTATTGGGATAAAATTAGGTTCCCAGAGTAGAAATCTAATTCATTATAATTATGAAAATAACTTGAATATTTAAAAAATTATAACCATAACCACTAATGGACTAAAAATAGGACACATATTCCAATTTAGTAAAGTAACATTAAAAATGAGAAAAAATATTTAAAGGACATTATCAAAATATTAATGACATTCATCACTAGATATTACTTTTGTAATCTGAAAAAACTAAAAAAGCTTACTATTTCAAAAAACCTACTCTCTAATAAACTAGAAACAGAGAACAGTAAGCTACATAGAGCTTCTGTGGCTCTTTCTGGTTATGTTTTAAATGCCCAGATTCTTCCTAAAGAAATTGTAGCCATAGGAGCTGTGTAAACATAGGTATGATTAAATCCTCTTCTCTGATACCACACTGGTACTCTTATCAATGATTGCAAACAGAGTTGACACTGTCTGTGTAGAAGACATTGGTCTCCTGGCTGGGTGCAGTGACTCACGCCTGTAATCCCAGCACTTTGGGAGGCGAGTGGATCACGAGGTCAGGAGATCGAGACCATCCTGGCTAACATGGTGAAACCCCGTCTCTACTAAAAATACCAAAAAAAAAAAAAAAAAAAATTAGCCAGGAGTGATGGTGGGCGCCTATAGTCCTAGCTACTCGGGAGGCTGAGGCAGGAGGCAGGAGAATGGCGTGAACCCAGGAGGTGGAGCTTGCAGTAAGCCGAGATTGCGCCACCACACTCCAGCCTAAGCAACAGAGGGAGACTCTGTATCAAAAAAAAAAAAAAAAAAAAGACATTGGTTTCCTGTTACTTTTGCCTCCAGCTTAAAACAACCATGATAACTTTTTGAGCAATAGTGGAAAATTTCATAAAAGATTTTGCTGTACTGGTACCCAGTCTGTCAGTTTAAAGGTATGACAGAAATGACCATGCCAGGATGTGTTGTGCTAAGATTACTTCAAAGATGGCCACTCAGTAAAATCTACATTATGTAAAGCACCCTTCACTTTGACCTTGGCAACAGATTTGTAGCCTGAGATAGCAGTCATGACTGATCACAAATAATTCATTTTATATTAAACAAGTGCTAAATTCCATAGTAGTTCTTAACAGCAAGGGACTCTCAAAGGGCAAAAGACTGAATAAACTTAAACTTCAGGAAACAGCAAGCTCTTACTTGCAGCAATCAATAGCCTTTTACTATGGAGAGTAACAAAACCTTTTTGGCTTCCTGAGTGCAAGTCAAGACTCTGATCCCCTTTCTAACCATCATTCATTTTCAGGGCACTTTGATTCTGTGTCTCTCATGTGGAGGCAACAAGGTGCTGGCCTCTGTTTGAACTCAAGTCCTGTGGAGAAAAAGATTCCCCAACAGAGAAAATAAATACTTCCCAACTTCTTTGTTTGTCTTCCAGGCTCTCAGTGGGCGCAGCACTCCTGCTCCCTCTGGGTAGCACTCTTCAACTCTCCCTGCTAATTAACCTCTCCTACTGGGTTGCCAAATGAGCTGCTGACAACCAGCCCTGAGCAACTAGAAAACACCAGGACAGCAGACTGGATTGTTAAATTCTTCCATTAAGTCTAAGAGCAGAGAGTGCCTTTGGAGTTTTGCTTGGATTCAGTAGTAATAGGTTGACATCACAGTCAGAAAAGGGTAAGAATTTGTGTCACACTGACTCTTTAGCTACAATCAGGACACAGTTTTTGGATTTTTTCATGTGGTAAAGGAGGCTATAAAAAGTAGTAAATTAATTTTAGAGTATCCTAAAACATAGGTTTTCTTGCAATAGGAAATAAAGATTTCTGAGAATTGTGAGGAGCTCCCTTGAACTTTCAACCTTCCTACCTCCCTTTCCCTGACATAAATGGATCCCAAACCAAGCGGCCATTTTGTTTTGTTTCAGCAAAGGGATGAGGGTGGCTAACATTCCTGACAAGTCGTGAGAGCTCAATAACTAATGAAGAAGAGCCAACATATGATAAAACAAATAACCCATATCACAATTTGTAGAACTACCATAATTTACAGAATTTTCAATAAGGAATTAGCTATAAATAATTTACTTAAAAGTAAAAGCTTTAAGGCCGAGATGGGCGGATCACGAGGTCAGGAGATCGAGACCATCCTGGCTAACACGGTGAAACCCCGTCTCTACTAAAAAATACAAAAAACTAGCCGGGCGCGGTGGCGGGCGCCTGTAGTCCCAGCTACTCCGGAGGCTGAGGCAGGAGAATGGCGTGAACCCGGGAGGCGGAGCTTGCAGTGAGCTGAGATCCGGCCACTGCACTCTAGCCTGGGCGGCAGAGCGAGACTCCGTCTCAAAAAAAAAAAAAAAAAAAAAAAAAAGTAAAAGCTTTAGTGAAAGCAATAAAGAAACATTTTTGCTTTTTTTAACCATTAAAACTAATCTTCAGTTCTATGTGTGGCCACATGGATGAATACATTTCAGTGACCTTCAAAATGAATGTTGCTGTAAGTCAGGATCACCTTAGCATTTCCAATGGGCTGAGTATCAGAAGGCCAGTACATGTCAATGCATACTTTCTGAAACTCAGAAATGTTGATGTTTATTTTCTTTTAAAGCATAAGATTCTGCTTCTTTTTCACCTTCTTCACCTCTTTTGGTTTCAAACATTTCCACCTTGATCTATTTCTCCCCGTTTTTGGTCTTTTAGATTTCAGTATTTCTAAACTCTTTTACTCCAAGACAGTTTCATGGCTCATTTTTACCTTAAGCTTAACCGATGACCAAATCTATGTTTTCTTCTTTTAATGATTTCTTCCTGCACCCTCACCTTACAGCTTATTCTTCAGGGTAAGTTCATCCACATTGTTTGATTTGAGGGATAGTGTCCAGTAAAATTTTTCTCTAATTTCTGAAACACATTCTTCTTTCGGATTAATCTCTCTGCTTATTGATGGCCCGGAATGTTACGTTGCAACAGATTCCTAGGAGGCTTCAGTGGGAATGTTGACCATAACTGATTAATGATGCCCTGGGCACAAGACAGGAAAGTGCTAGTCAACATCCTGTACTTTTGCCAGCTACGTCTGCTGACTCCTTTGTATGAGGGCATTGGCCAGTCTCCTTTACTTACTGCATGTTAGGAGGGATCTTTAAGTACATAAAGTGAAGAAGTTCACAAAAGAGAACATCCCAAAGTAGGTGGGGTTCTAAATACAAAGTGCTTATGTGCCACAATTTTGCTTTTTGTGCCCTGATCTAGCCTTCAATATCTACTTTGAAATATCTATTCAAAATGCAATATTTTCATTCTAAAACCAAAATTGAAAAGTACCAACATAGACATGGGCAGTACCTATTTCTCAAAGCATATTAGTCAAGAAAAAAATTTTACAGGGACCGATCTATAGGTAGATTTTTGTTAATAATTTGGGGTCACCATACTGTTAAAAAAAAAAAAAGTAAAAGCCAGAATCAGTACACTGTAGTTAATTAAACGAATAAATGGACATACTTGAAGTTCTGTGAGCAGTAGCAGGGTACGAACAAAACTCTCTCACTGCTCCTCTGAATCTTTTACAAGTTCTTCTTTCCTACATATTGGCAACATTTAATGTTTTCTCCACAAACCATTTATCTTCTCCTTTTTATTCTCTTCCTAGGGATCCTCATCTCAATCTCACCTGAATGTTTTTCCTCTCCTTAAATGACTTCCAATCCAAAACTTCAAACTTGGTTCCTTCAGGTTTATTCCTGAATATCTAGTTGAATGGTAAAATGTAGATTTTGGAATGTTCTCCCTAACCTTTAAAACATTCCAAGGTGAATTCATTATTACCACACAAAACCTTTGTTTTGCTCCCACCTTTTTTTTTTTTTTTTTTCTGAAACAAGGTCTCACTCTCATTGCCTAGGCTGGAGTACAGTGGTGGGATCACGGCTCACTGCAGCCTTGACTTCCTGGACTCAGATGATCCTCCCACCTCAGCTTTCTGAGTAGCTGAGACCACAGGCATGCACCACCATGCCCAGCTAACTTTTTGTATTTTGTATTTTTATTTTTGTAGTGATAGGGTTTTGTCATGTTGACCAGGCTAGTCTTGAACTCCTGGGCTCAAGCGATCTGTCTGCCTTGACCTTCTAAATTGCTGGGATTATAGGTGTGAGTCACCATCCTAGCCCCATCTAATTTTTATGTTAATGAAACTACAACAGTTCAATTACTATGCATTTTGATTTTACCATGATTTTATCTCTTTACATCTATAATGTAGAGGAGCTATTGTAGGTCCTCAATTCCTTTCTTTTTCTATTCCAATTTCCTCCAAACTTCTTCCTTCTTTTGAGGTTTTTTTATTTCAATACATATTAAATATCACTATCAGATATTTCATTTTAAAATATAGTTCTAATTTATTAACCTCTGTTTAGAAAGCTGCAGAGACAGTCCTTTACCTAGAGAGTAAAGCACATAATGCCTTAAGCTGGCATTCAGTATCCTCTGTAGGCCAGTGCAAGCCTGACCATCCATCCATCCCTCCTACCTCTCCTTCTTTGCTTCCTTTCTTCCTTGGTTCTTCCCTTTTTCCTTCTTTTCACCCTTCCACAAGTAATCACTGAGTGACTACTGTATGTCCAGCACTGTGTGAGGCCTTGGGAACACCAAGTCAAATGACATAGTTTTACCTCAGTCAGCCTAATAAAACCAGATATGTGTACATAGAATTACATTAAGATGTGGTAAGTGCTGTAACAGAGGTAAGGACAAAGGAGATCAAGGACACCAAGGAAGAAGCAGCTGACTCCTGGAAGGCAGGAAAAGGATTGTTCAGGTAAGAGTTCACATAAAATGTGACACTGACTTTGAGTACTGATGAATGAAAGAGTTCTCTGCTCTTTTTCTACATTCTGTGTACCTTCCAGACAGACCAGAAGACTTTCCTTGCTGTGAATATATGCCAAAAGTGCATTTGATCATGCTTTTTACTTTTAACCAGGTCTCCCTTCCCATCTGTAGTGAGTTGAATGGTGTTCTCCAAAAACTTACTTACCTGGAACTTAGAATGTGACCTTAATGGAAAATAGGGTTTTTGTAGGAGTAATTTATTGGAACATCTCAAGATAAAATCATGCTGGATTTAGTGTGGGTTTTAAATTCAATGACTGGTATACTTAGAAGAAGAGGAGAGGACACCCAGAGACATATAAGGATACTGCCATGTGAAGATAGAGGCAGAAATTGGAATAATACGTCTCCCAGCCCTGAAATGCCAAGGAGAGAAGCATGAGCAGATTCTCCCTCAAGGCCTCCAGAAAGAAACAAACCTGCCCACACCTCGATGGCAGACTTCTGCTCTCCTGAACTATGAGAAAAATGTCTGCTTTTTCTTTTTTCTTTTTTTTTTTTTTTTTGAGACGGAGTCTCCCACTGTTGCCCAGGCTGGACTGCAGCTGCACGATCATGGCTCGCTACAACCTCCGCCTCCCGGCTTCGAGCGATTCTCCTGCCTCAGCCTCCCAGGTAGCTGGGATTACAGGCGCCCGCCACCACACCCAGCTAATTTTTTGTATTTTTAGTAGAGATGGGGTTTCACTATGTTGGCCAAGCTGGTCTCAAACTCCTGACCTCGTGATCCACCTGCCTTGGCCTCCCAAAGTTCTGGGATTACAGGCGTGAGCCTCCGCTGTTTGTTGTTTTAAACCACTGATTTGTGGTAACTTGTTTTGGCAGTCTAGATAAACAAATATACTTTCTTAATCCCTTGCAATTTTATCTAGTTATTAAAATTTTCTCAAATGCCACTTTTTCCATCAAGTTTTTTTCCTACTGGTTTGCCCCAACTAACGATTGATGTGTGCTTTCTCTCCTTTCTTTGACCTTTATTTGTGACTCTTCTAGAGTATTACATTTTACCTTGCATTTGTCGTGTATATTCAGTTTACCAGATTGCAAACTTTTGGGTTTTTTTTAACATAGTTTATTCATATTCATCTCTTTCATGTAGCAGAGTTCCTAGCACTTTCTTAACCTCAGTTCTATCAAAAGCAAAACTTGAAGGAAACAAAGAAATATGTGTGAATAGTTTTAGGAATGTGGTGCATAAAAGCTGCTCAATAAAGTTATAGATAGGAAAAACACTCAATAAATGTTTGTTGAAGGAATTTATAATTTACTTATAGAACAGGCATCTTGTCTAATCAGTATAGTTCCAGTGCCTAGCATAATTATTGGTGTATATAACATGTCTTCAATAGATATTTGTTGAATGAATGAATGAATGAATGATGAGTGGGATCAGTTCAAGGGACTTTACCCAGTATGAGAACTTAGTTTCATGGTTGTCCTCAGCTCTATTGAAATATACCCTCCCCCATGGTCAGAGAGGAATAATAATATCAAAATGCCTAATTGATATGATCCTCTCTAAATTGCTATTATGTTAATGTGATTGTAATGTTCATAATCAAATTTACATGTATCAAATTATTGCATCTGATTGATTCATTCTATGGATAAAATGAAAAGCTCATTGTTCACTTATTTTTATTTGCTCACTATCTTTAATCAAAATTGTGACTTGTGAATTTTGAGAGATGAAATTGAGACCCCAAGTGAGCTGCCCAAGGTCACACAGGTAGAAAACAGCAGAGCCAGAATTTAAAATTAGATTTAGCCAATTCCAAAACTCACACTGTTTCACTATTCCAAGCTGACTTGGCTTCAAATCATTTGACTTTTCCTGACCTCAAAATCCCCCACTCACCAGCTCAAGTTGATTCCTTTATTTTCATCATCCTGCTAGCATTGAATTGTTTCTAGGCTTCCCATCATCTTGTGATAGGAATGCCACCCACTTATGCTGTGCTGACCTCCGTCTGGTCCTCGTCAATGTGATTTTTCCTTCATCATCTCTTCAGGGTACTTGCCCTTTCTTTGCCACCTTCCAACACCATATGGCACATTCTTATGCCACATGGCTTCCATACATCCTGCCTCCTTATGCTCTTCATTCTCTTAATTCCCTTTATATACACGTTGACAATTTCTCCCAGCTCTTGGATTTCTGATCTCTACTTTCATCCCAGGTTTCACTGCCATGCCCTGTTCTTTCTCATTTCATGGCAGTCTACACAGTTATGATTGCAGCATATGTCTATAATTCCTTCCTAGTACTGGGAACATCCATCACTCTGCTGACACCACATAAATTCTGTGCATACATGTCAGATTTGAGAGGAAGGGAGGATACTTTCATCCAAAATGAGCTGACATTGCTTCACAAGTTAATTTGGGGGCCCACCAACCCCCTACAAAGTGGCATCATATGAATGTACAAAGAATTCTGAGACAAAGATTTTTATTGAATGTCTAGAGATTAACTCACATAAATATACACAAATGGAATCACACATACAAAACACATATGTCATGTTTCTTTTGTTTCCAAATTTGTATTATACATTTGTAAATACTGAAATGTTTAAATGAACAATGAACATCCATATGCCCAACATCTAAATTCAATAACTGTTAACTTTTGCCACATTTGCTTAATGTAGCTATAAATATGTGTGTAGTTTTCAAATAAACTATGTGAAAATCAATGAAAGACATCAAGATGCTTCAGAATGTATCTCCTAAACAATGAGGACATGTTCATTTACAGCCATGCTATGCCATTATCATATGTAAGAAATTAACAACGATTCCTTAGTAACATCAAATAGAGGTCCATATTCAAATTTCTTCCAGTTGTTCTTAAGTGTATTCTATAACTTTAAAAAAATCAGGATCGGGAGGCTAAGGCAGAAGAATCCCTTGGACCCAGGAGGTGGAGATTGCAGTGAGCCGAGATCGCACCACTGCTCTCCAGCCTGGGCAACAGAGGAAGACCCCACCTAAAAAAAAAAAAAAAATCAAGATCAATAAACTTTCATATAGTGCATTTGGGTATGTTGTCCTTTTAGTGTCTTTTCATTTACAGTAATAGTCTTCCTGCCTGTTTTTTATGTCTAGACATGACCAAACAAGGCTGATTCTCTTGCAAAATACGTCTCATTCTGGATCTTGTGTTGCCACGTAATTTCTTTCTCCATCCCTTTATTTTCTGTAAATTATAACTTATTTTTAAAGTATTGATTAGGTTCTGGCTAAAATTTTTTGAAAGAGTATTTCCTAGATGAGTGTATGTACTTCAAATTGCCTCACGTCAGGGGACATATAATATTAGATCTGTCCCACTATTTGATCTCTTGGTTAGGGTGGGGAAAGCCAGATGTCTCCATTGTAAAGTTGCAGTTTTCCCATTGCAATTGGCAAGTAGTCTGTGAACTGACACTTTGGCAGAGTGTGAATTACTTACTCCCCTGACTGCCTTTCCCATAATGATTTTAGCATCCACTGGTGATCCTTCCTGAATTAATTACTGGATTGGGGGTTACAAAATGTTGATTTTTCTAATTCTGTCGTTCATTCTAGATAGAATTATTACCTGGCCTTGCTCTATAAAGAAAAACTTATTATCAACTAAGATAAAACTATATTTCATCTAAATTAAAGGCAGAATAAGTACTTACTAGTTCTCTTTAATTACCAGTATTTAAAGTAAAGGATTGTTATAATCATCATCTCCAATTGAGGCTAGTGAGATTTCTCCTCCTTTCTTTCCTTTTAGCCTTATGGATTTTATTTATTCTATCATTATAATTATTAAAGTCATGATTCTTATCCCTCCTCAAATTATTCAAATTTTGGCCAGTGAGAGCTCCTTCAAGCTGGCTTCTGTTTCCTTTCGACACAACTACATTAGACTTTGAATGTTTCCTTACCTTCTGGCACAGGTGCTCAGGCTCTCCTTGAATTTTTCTCCTCAGGATTATTTTAGCAAGAAAATATACTAATTTTTATATTTAGATGAAAAAAAAAAAGAACATTGTGCCCATAATTCATGGCAGGTCATTCCAAAAATAAGCTTAATGTAGCACAAATACATTAACCCCAGAAATCTGTTCTAACCATCAGAAGAAAGATGTTCAGAATCATAGCCTAATTTTGTGTTTCACTGCACCGATGAGAAATAAAGGAGACAGAAAGAGAAAATGACATGACTCCTGGACCATACCCATGGTGTACTGATATGTACAAGCAATCAAAGAAAGAGTGGAGAGGTACTAGCACTACTATAAATTTAAAAGCTTGAATTACAAGAAAATATCAAATGTCTTACTGTAACATTTATAAGATAGGCTACAAAATTTATGAGCTATGTTTCTTAACTTACCACCATCCCCAAATTTAATATTTAAGGAAAATAATAGTAGTGCTAGTTGAATATTGGTTTGGTCATAGCCAAAATCATATGGAAGCAAAGTAAAAATTTGATATGCTAAATCACAGTGAAATATCTAATATTAAATATAATATCAGATAAGTGCCCTGAAAATAAGTATTCTTTACAAATAAACACCAATAGTTAAATTCCTACAATTTGTCATCAATGTCAGAAACTAGAATAACTCTTAGACAATTCAGTAAATTCAGAGCTTGTACGCGCAGTCTTTCAAAAGCCTATACTAGCCTCAATGAGAATCCTGGTAACATTTGAGTCTGTTTATCTTACTAGGGCTTCCACACACACAAAAAGCCTCACAAAAGAGCACAAGCATCCTACAAAGGTTAAGTGAACTGCAGGAGTTTATAATAAAAACATTTAGACATTCCCGGAACAAAATAAAATTAATGGATCACTCATGTAGTTGGAATTCAGAGAAGCAGAGCTCACACAACTCCAAACAGATGTTAATAAGGGTAATGCCAAAGAGAAGATGTGCCAGCTTGCTCTTCAGGAACAGTGATTATTTTGGTCACTAACACCATAGCTTTGTGGTGAAATACATTAATAGGTTAAAGCAGTACTACTTCTTTTCTTTCCTCTAGAAAGAGGTAAGATGGACAATATCTACCTCATTTCAGACATATTTATCCTCTTACGCACATATTTATTGCTCTACCCAATTTTAAGAAAGAATATCAGGCAAACATACTTGTCTGTTGTCATATTCTTTGAAACAGCAACTACTTCTACCGGAGGTAGTTTCTCAGGGCTGTAAAAGCATCTGTTCCACAGCTGGAGGGAAAGAGGCTTACAGCTATTGAGCTGTGCACAGGACCCTTTCACAACTCTTAAGTTTTACCATTAGTTAAGGACCATTTTTTTCACACAAGGTATGCATAATGCATGGGCAGGTAAAGGCCTGCTTTCCACTGTGTTTGAGATGGGGAAGAACAATGCCTGGGCACTTTTTTCCTCTATGTTAATGGCACTTAAATTTGTGTGGGGGGGGTAGGGGGTGGGGGGGGGAGGCGGGAAGTGGTCAAGACCCCTTTGAATATCTGATGAAAACTATGGGCTCTCCCTGGAAAAATGTACGATACTTTGAGTGCAATTTGAGGGTGTTTATTGCCCCCCTGAAGTCCATCCTTGGACAGCTGTGGACTCTATGAGCTCTGAGAAGGAAGCCCTCACCCACACAGCCAAGGCTGCTAAGCATAAAAACGGAGTGAAGCACAGCATTCCACTCAACTTTTTACCAAAGGAGAAAGTATTCATGTGTTACTGTCACATAAACGCAATTAAATTTTTATCTCAGCTTTTTAAAAATTCACATGAAGAGCCAAGAATAAGTCAATGATAAAATTGATAAAAGTTGGGGCAATCCTAGGCATTTCCACAGCTTCCAAAATAGTGTGATTATGAAAGAGTTATAATAAATTTTTTAAAAACTGATAACAAGAAATTTCAGCCTGGAAAAGACAGTGGCAGAAACCAGATTTCTTAAAGGCCACTACATTTCCCATGCCATTCTAGTTAGTAATGGATTAGAAACAGCTCTTTGTGATAACATAAGATCTTGATTTCTTCCCTAGGAGTTAGTTGTTTCTTTTCCTGGCAATTTAGGAAGGTATTATTATGTGCAACTGCTAATACTATTAGTTCTTAAGTTAACAAAAGTTTAGTGGACATTTATGAAATTCCACGATGACCATCCATGCTTAAAGGTAATCTCTCCTCTAAAGTTTAAATTATTAATGCTTGTTTGATGCCTGGTTAAAGGGCTCATTTGTTTTTAATCTCAGGCTATTTTATGAATTGATTTTGCTGTGCCTGGACACTTTTGAGGAGCCAAGAAGGAATATTTATCTCAGCAAGCTTTCTTTCCGGAAAATCCCACCTGATAAGGAGCCCTTCATAGTACTTTTTACCATGACCTTCAAGGCCTTTGCAATCTGCCCTCCAAGTATCATTGACTTCATCTCTTATGATCACCCTCCTTAGATCCCTTACCATTTCTTGCAGGGCCCTGCATCCATGTCTTTTACCACACTTTGCTAGTTGCCTGAAATGCCATTTTCTTTTCCTCTTTCTAATGAAGAGCTACTTGTTCTTCAAAGTCCAACTAGGCTTGTCTCTCCACTGAGAAGCCTTCCCCTACTTGCTCAGGCACACACAGTCCCCTATGTTATCCACTGCCCTAGCTCTTTATTGGAAGAAAGGAAGGAGGGAAGAAAGAAAAACAAATGAATGCCATGAGTGCTACATGAGTAAAGATCATGCTTGTGCTTTCATCTATGTGGTTGTAATGCTTACTACAGGGCCTGGTGTTTGACAAATAATTATTATAATTAATTAATTACTTGGATGCATTTTTTATTCTTTTTAAATCAAAATTTATAATTAGATATTTACTTTTTTATTTAGAAATTTAACATAGATTTATCCTGTTAACCCATAAATGCCATGAGGTATATATTTTTTAAATTTATTTAACAGCTTTATTGAGATATAATTGATATACAAAGAACTGCACATATGTAATGTGTACAATATGATAGGTTTGGACATATGCAGATACTCACATGCCATCACCACAATCAAGGGAACACATCTAACACGTTCCTAAGTTTCCTTGTGTCCTTTTGTTTTTTTGTTGTTTGTTTTGTGATAAGAACACTTAATATAAGATCTATCCTCTTAAAATATTTTGAAGTACACAATACCCTATTGTTAACCTTAAACACTATGTTGTACAGCAGATCTTGAGAACTTACTCATCTACCATAACTGAAACTTTATACCCACTGAACAACAACTCTTCATTTACCTCTCCCTCTAGTTTCTGTAAACCAATATTGTATTCTCTGCTTCGAGTTTGACTATTTTAGAAACTTCATATAAGTGGAATAATGCAGTATTTGTGCTTCTGCGATGCTATTTAACTTAGCAAAATGCCCTAAAGATTCATCTATATTGTCACAATTGGCATACTTTTTTTTTCCTTTTGAAGGCTGAGCAATATTCCATTTTATGTAAATACCACATTGCTTTATCTATCCATCTGTTGATAGACAGTTGTGTTGTTCCATATATCTTGGATATTGTGAATAATGCTGCAGTGAACATAAGAGTGAAGATGATTTTTTTCTGGATTCTAATTTCAGTTCTTTGGGATGTATACCCAGAAGTGGGATTGCTGGATAATACGGTAGTTCGATTATTAACATTTGAGAAAACTCCATACTTTTCTCCATAGTGACTGCACCATTTTGCATTTTCACAAACAGTGTACAAGGGTTTTGATTTGTCCACATCCCCAACACTTTATATATGTGTGTGTGTGTGTGTGTGTGTGTGTGTGTGTGTGTGTGTGTGTGTAAGTGGACCCAGCCTGGAGTGCAGTGATGTGATCATGGCTGCAGTGAGCCATGGTCACACCATGATGACACATCCTAGGCTTAAGCAATCTTTCTGAGTAGCTGAGAATAGAGGCATGTGCCACCACGCCTGGATAATTTTTGTCTTTTTAGTAAAGACAAGGTTTTGCCATGTTGCCAGGCTGGTCTCAAACTCCTGAGCACAAGTGATCCACCTGCCTCAGCTTCCCAATATGTTGGGATTATAGGCGTAAGCCACTGCGCCTGGCCCCCAGGCCTTTTTATCTTTTGTTTTCTTAATACTAGCCATCCTAACAGGTGTGAGTTGTAGTCTTGTTGTTTTGATTTGCATTTCCCAGATATTCCAAAGTATTTCAAAGTGCCTTTCACCTCTTCAAAGCAAAATTCGTATTTTAAATACCAAATGCATAGTGCGAATAAATGTGAGAATTCTGTGGAAAATATGGAGTCTCATGTTATTTTATTTTGGTTTTCAGAAGGCAGCATAATATAGTGATTAGGATTTCAGGCTCTAGAATCAGACACCTAACAATTGATCTAAGTTACTAGAGCACTCTGAAATAACAGAACAAGACTTATAAAATCTATGTGAGGATTAAGTGAGACAATGCACATAACAGCCTTGTCTGTGGCACATAGCAAACAGTTAATAAAAATGTAACTAGGAGTGATGAAAGAAGTGGTGGTGGAGGTTATAGTGGTAATGTTTATTTAAAACAATTAGAAGGCACCTATTTTAATTTCTTAGAATAATCCCTAGCCCTATGATTGTACAAATGTAGCAATAGATTGGTGTTTTCTTCAACTGTTTGTAGCATTTATTCTTTAACATGAGTGAATAATGAGAAATGAAGATTGTTATCTTATTTGTAAGAATAGGCAGGCTCTAGAGTAAAACATTGCCTTGTTCTTTCAGTCAAGGAAAAAAGAAGAATAAAAGTTTCTGTGTACCAAGGGGCTAAAAGTGGTATAGCAAAAGCATTTAGGGGGTACAGTGGGTACATAATGAAAAGGATAGTGGCTTCTTTATTATCAATGAAACAAAAACATATCCATAACCATAAATTATGAAATATGAAGAATATTTGCCAAATGCTGTGAAACTTGGACCAAAAGAGAAATAGTACTGATATCTATTCCCATATTCTTTAGGCAGGAAGAGATTTCTTAAAATTAAATGTCCAAGTTCCTAAAAGCTCATATATTAAACTTTTGAGTAAAGCAATAAAATAGAGGGTTTTAGAAAGGTCTTAGAGAAAGAAGAGAATGTTCCTACAGTAATCAAGTTGATAAACAATTAATCAGGGGAGATAGGATTAAAGTACACCTCATACTAATGTATCTTTTTTATGATGTATTATATAATATTATAACATTTATAATTACATAAAATATCTGCTGGAGGTACAATAAAGGAATAAGGGAAAGCAGTGAAAATAAGACTATAAATCAAAGAGCATATTACCTAAGAGCTATAAACCACCTTAACTTCCTGAATGGGAAAAGACAGAAGATGGTAGGAAGCCAGGACAAAGTAATGACAAATTTGGTTAGAGGGCATGGGATAACACAAACTTGATTTAAATCTGGGTATTAACCAAGCTAAATCAATTGAATTTTCCTCTGACTTTAACTGGCAAATAAGTGTTCTGAGTTCAACACTCATTTAAAGATAGGTAGTAGGTAGAAAGGAAACAATAGCGGGAGGCATGGCAGAAATACCAGGTTGGGGAGAGAAGAGGAAATAAATATATGCAAAAAGCAAATAATCTCGGGATACAAAATCCACATGCAAAAATCACAAGCATTCCTATACACAAATAATAGAGAACCAAAGCATGAGTGAACTCCCATTCACAATTGCTACAAAGAGAACAAAATATCTAGGAATACAACCTACAAGGGATGTGAAGGACTGCTTCAAGGAGAACTACAAACCACTGCTCAAGGAAATAAGAGAGGACACAAACAAATGGAAAAGCATTCCATGCTCATGGATAGGAAGAATCAATACCATGAAAATGGCCTTACTGCCCAAAGTAATTTATAGATTCAATGCTATCCCCATCAAGCTACCATTGATTGTCTTCACAGAATTAGAAAAAACTACTTTAAATTTCATATGGAACCAAAAAAGACCCATATAGTTAAAACAATCCTAAGCAAAAAGAACAAAACTGGAAGCATTATGCTACCTGACTTCAAACTATACTACAAGGCTACAGTAACCAAAACAGCATGGTACAAGTACCAAAACAGATATATAGACAAATGGAACAGAACAGAGGCCTCAGAAATGACAACACACATCTACAACCATCCGATCTTTGACAAACCTGACAAAAACAAGCAATGGGGAAAGGATTCCCTATTTAATAAATGGTTTTGGAAAAACTGGCTAGCCATATTCAGAAAACTGAAACTGGACCCCTTCCTTATACCTTATACAAAAATTAACCAGATGGATTAAAGACTTAAATGTAAAACCTAAATTCATAAAAACTCTAGAACAAAACCTAGGCAATACCATTTAGGACATAGGTATGGGTAAAGCCTTCATGACCAAAACACCAAAAGCAATGGCAACAAAAGCCAAAATAGATAAATGGAATCTAATTAAACTAGAGAGCTTCTGCACAGCAAAAGAAACTATCATCAGAGTGAACAGGCAACCTACTGAATGGGAAAAACTTGTGCAATCTATCCATCTGACAAAGGGCTAATATCCAGAATCTACAAGGAACTTAAATTTACAAGAAAAAAACAACCCCATCAAAAAGTAGGTGAAGAATATGAACAGACACTTTTCAGAAGAATACATTTATGCAGCCAACAAACATGAAAAAAAGTTTATCATCACTAGTCATTAGAGAAATGCAAATCAAAACCACAGTGAGATACCATCTCATGCCAGTTAGAATGACAATCATTAAAAATCAGGAAACAACAGATACTGGAAAGAATGTGGAGAAATAAGAATGCTTTTACACTGTTGGTGGGAGTGTAAATTAGTTCAGCCTTTATGGAAGACAGTATGGCGATTCCTCAAGGATCTAGAACTAGAAATACCATTTGACCCAGCAATCCCATTACTGGGTGTATACCCAAAGCATTATAAATCATTCTAATGTAAAGGCACATGCACACATATGTTTACTGCAGCACTGTTCACAATAGCAAAGACTTGGAACCAACCCAAATGTCCATCAATGATAGATTGGATAAAGAAAATGTGGCACATATATACCATGGAATACTATGCAGCCATAAAAAAGAATGAGTTCATTTCATTTGCAGTGACATGAATGAAGCTGGAAACCATCACCATCAGCAAACTAGCACAGGAACAGAAAACCAAAAACTGCAAGTTCTCACTCATAAGTGGGAGTTGAACAATGAGAACACATGGACACAAGGAGGGGAACATCACGCACTGGGGCCTGTTGGGGAGTGGGTGCTAGGAGAGGGATAACTTAGGAGAAACACCTAATGTAGATAATGGGTTGATGGGTGCAGCAAGCCACCTTGGCACGTGCGTACCTATGTAGCAAACCTGCACATTCTGCAGATGTATCCTAGAACTTAAAGTATAATTTTAAAAAAGCAAATAAATTAGCAAATATAAGTATTACACCTCGAAATAGAGAAAGAGTTGAGAAAAAGTTATTTGACATTTCAGTCACATCTTTCTAACAACAACAGCAGCAAATGATTCAATTGGAAAGAAAGAAAAAGAAGGCAACTTAAAAAGTCAGCAGCAGGAAGCAAAAAAAAAAAAAACTGGTAAAACTCAGAAAAGAAATAAACATAATGATTAAAAGATAACAAATACAGAAACATTGACTAAAAAATAAAGACATGAAGAAGAGACAGAAATAACAATATGAAATGCAAAATAAAAAACTATAAGAAGAATTAAGATGAAAATGATAAATATGATTTAAAAGGAGATTACATTTCTTGAAAACCAAAGACAAAATGGATGTTTTAAATATAACGGATATAATAGAGGAAAACTTCTGAAATAAAGCACTGAATCTGCAACTTGAAAGGCACACTAACCTTATTGAGTATTCAGTGAATTTCCAAATTTTGAGGATAAATAAATAACTTTTGAAAAGTGATGAAAAAAAGTCACAAGCAGGAAAAACATTATAAATTCTCACAAACCCATTTCCAGAAGACAGTGGAACTATATCTACAAATATCTGAGTACAATTGTGACCAAAGAATTTTAGAATTCTAAAAGTTTTTCTTTCAGACATAAAGTCAACAGACTAATATTATCTCACATGCAGAAGTTCAGGGAAACTGTACCTCTAATCTCATTGAAGAAAAAAAAAATGAGCCGGACGCCGTGGCTCATGCCTGTAATCCCAGCACTTTGGGAACCCCAGGCAGGCAGATCACGAGGTCAGGAATTCGAGATCAGTCTGGCCAATATGGTGAAACCCCGTCTCTACTGAAAATACAAACATTAGCTGGGCATGGTGGAGGGCACTGTAATCCCAGCTACTCGGGAGGCTGAGGCAAGAGAATCACTTGAACCTAGGAGGCGGAGGTTGCAGTGAGCTGAGATTGCACCATTGCACTCCAGCCTGGGCAACAAGAACAAAACTCCATCAAAAGAAACGAAAAGAAGAGGGGAGGGGAGAGGAGGGGAGGGGAGGGGAGGGGAGGATCAGTTTCTGGTGAAATCTAGACAACCAAGTGATGTACGAAAATAAGCAGCTGAGGTAGGAAGATTCCATGGTGAAAATATTGGCAGTGAGCACTAAATCATATTAAATATAGAACTAAAGACTAAGTAACTGTGGACTTATGGTCAAAGAACAAAATAAAGATGTTATAAATCTTGACCATGTAGAAATAGTATTATTACCATTTTGTTAGTAATATTACTAACAGAATTTGGAAGTTCTGAAGGAGAAATTATAGGAAAAAGTAATTATTTTTTCAGCTATAGTGGAAATAAGTAAATGTTATTGCCAACTGAAAATATTAAAATAATTATTTTGATTAATATTTTAATTCTAGAGTTTTTTCTTTTAAAAATTGTATGATTTGTGTGTGTATAAAATATACAATACACACATCTACATACATACAAAGGATTTAGAATAGATATGTTCTAGGTTACTTGCATTTCTATATAAGTTTTATAATCAATTTGGTAATTTCAACAAAAAAGTCTGCTGAAGTTTTTATTACAACTGCTTTAAATTTATAGGTAAATTGAGGAGAATTGACATCTTAACTATATTATCTTTTATCCTATTAGCATAGTATATCTCTCCAACTATTTAGATTTAATTTAGTATCACAATAATTATTTTTTTATTTTTTTTAAATTTATTTATTATTATTATACTTTGAGTTGTAGGGTACATGTGCATAACGTGCAGGTTTGTTACATATGTATACTTGTGCCATGTTGGTGTGCTGCACCCATCAACTCATTATTTACATCAGGTATAACTCCCAATGCAATCCCTCCCCCCGCCCCCCTCCCCATGATAGGCCCCTGTGTGTGATGTTCCCCTTCCTGAGTCCAAGTGATCTCATTGTTCAGTTCCCACCTATGAGTGAGAACATGCGGTGTTTGGTTTTCTGTTCTTGTGATAGTTTGCTAAGAATGATGGTTTCCAGCTGCATCCATGTCCCTACAAAGGACACAAACTCATCCTTTTTGATGGCTGCATAGTATTCCATGGTGTATATGTGCCACATTTTCTTAATCCAATCTGTCACTGATGGACATTTGGGTTGATTCAAAGTCTTTGCTATTGTGAATAGTGCCGCAATAAACATACGTGTGCATGTGTCTTTATAGCAGCATAATTTATAATCCTTTGGGTATATACCCAGTAATGGGATGGCTGGGTCGTATGGTACATCTAGTTCTAGATCCTTGAGGAATCGCCATACTGTTTTCCATAATGGTTGAACTAGTTTACAATCCCACCAACAGTGTAAAAGTGTTCCTATTTCTCCACATCCTCTCCAGCACCTGTTGTTTCCTGACTTTTGAATGATCGCCATTCTAACTGGTGTGAGATGGTATCTCATTGTGGTTTTGATTTGCATTTCTCTGATGGCCAGTGATGATGAGCATTTTTTCACGTGTCTGTTGGCTGCACAGATGTCTTCTTTTGAGAAATGTCTGTTCATATCCTTTGCCCACTTTTTGATGGGGTTGTTTGTTTTTTTCTTGTAAATTTGTTTGAGTTCTTTGTAGGTTCTGGATATTAGCCCTTTGTCAGATGAGTAGATTGCAAAAATTTTCTCCCATTCTGTAGGTTGCCTGTTCACTCTGATGGTAGTTTCTTTTGCTGTGCAGAAGCTCTTTAGTTTAATGAGATCCCATTTGTCAATTTTGGCTTTTGCTGCCGTTGCTTTTGGTGTTTTAGACATGAAGTCTTTGCCCATGCCTATGTCCTGAATGGTACTACCTAGGTTTTCCTCTAGGATTTTTATGGTATTAGGTCTAACATTTAAGTCTCTAATCCATCTTGAATTAATTTTCGTATAAGGAGTAAGGAAAGGATCCAGTTTCAGCTTTCTACTTATGGCTAGCCAATTTTCCCAGCACCATTTATTAAATAGGGAATCCTTTCCCCATTTCTTGTTTCTCTCAGGTTTGTCAAAGATCAGATGGCTGTAGATGTGTGGTATTATTTCTGAGGACTCTGTTCTGTTCCATTGGTCTATATCTCTGTTTTGGTACCAGTATCATGCTGTTTTGGTTACTGTAGCCTTGTAGTATAGTTTGAAGTCAGGTAGCGTGATGCCTCCAGCTCTGTTCTTTTGACTTAGGATTGTCTTGGAGATGCGGGCTCTTTTTTGGTTCCATATGAACTTTAAAGCAGTTTTTTCCAATTCTGTGAAGAAACTCATTGGTAGCTTGATGGGGATGGCATTGAATCTATAAATTACCTTGGGCAGTATGGCCATTTTCACGATATTGATTCTTCCTATCCATGAGCATGGTATGTTCTTCCATTTGTTTGTGTCCTCTTTTATTTCACTGAGCAGTGGTTTGTAGTTGTCCTTGAAGAGGTCCTTTACATCCCTTGTAAGTTGGATTCCTAGGTATTTTATTCTCTTTGCAGCAATTGTGAATGGAAGTTCATTCCTGATTTGGCTCTCTGTTTGTCTGTTACTGGTGTATAAGAATGCTTGTGATTTTTGCACATTAATTTTGTATCCTGAGACTTTGCTGAAGTTGCTTATCAGCTTAAGGAGATTCTGGGCTGAGACAATGGGGTTTTCTAAATATACAATCATGTCATCTGCAAACAGGGACAGTTTGACTTCTTCTTTTCCTAACTGAATACCCTTGATTTCTTTCTCTTGCCTAATTGCCCTAGCCAGAACTTCCAGCACTATGTTGAATAGGAGTGGTGAGAGAGGGCATCCCTGTCTTGTGCCAGTTTTCAAAGGGAATTTTTCCAGTTTTTGCCCATTCAGTATGATATTGGCTGTGGGTTTGTCATAAATAGCTCTTATTATTTTGAGGTACGTTCCATCGATACCAAATTTATTGAGCGTTTTTAGCATGAAGGGCTGTTGCATTTTGTCAAAAGCCTTTTCTGTATCTATTGAGATAATCATGTGGTTCTTGTCTTTGGTTCTGTTTATATGCTGGATTATGTTTATTGATTTGCGAATGTTGAACCAGCCTTGCATCCCAGGGATGAAGCCCACTTGATCATGGTGGATAAGCTTTTTGATGTGTTGCTGAATCCGGTTTGCCAGTATTTTATTGAGGATTTTTGCATCGATGTTCATCAGGGATATTGGTCTAAAATTCTCTTTTTTTGTTGTGTCTCTGCCAGGCTTTGGTATCAGGATGATGTTGGCCTCATAAAATGAGTTAGAGAGGATTCCCTCTTTTTCTATTGATTGGAATAGTTTCAGAAGGAATGGTACCAACTCCTCCTTGTACCTCTGGTAGAATTCAGCTGTGAATCCATCTGGTCCTGGACTTTTTTTGGTTGGTAGGCTATTAATTATTGCCTCAATTTCAGAGCCTGCTATTGGTCTATTCAGGGATTCAGCTTCTTCCTGGTTTAGTCTTGGAAGAGTGTAAGTGTCCAGGAAATTATCCATTTCTTCTAGATTTTCCAGTTTATTTGCATAGAGGTGTTTATAGTATTCTCTGATGGTACTTTGTATCTCTGTGGGGTCGGTGGTGATATCCCCTTTATCATTTTTAATTGCGTCGATTTGATTCTTCTCTCTTTTCTTCTTTATTAGTCTTGCTAGTGGTCTGTCAATTTTGTTGATCTTTTCAAAAAACCAACTCCTGGATTCATTGTTTTTTTGGAGGGTTTTTTGTGTCTCTCTCTCCTTCAGTTCTGCTCTGATCTTAGTTATTTCTTGCCTTCTGCTAGCTTTCGAATGTGTTTGCTCTTGCTTCTCTAGTTCTTTTAATTGCGATGTTAGAGTGTCAATTTTAGATCTTTCCTGCTTTCTCTTGTGGGCATTTAGTGCTATAAATTTCCCTCTACACACTGCTTTAAATGTGTCCCAGAGATTCTGGTATGTTGTATCTTTGTTCTCATTGGTTTCAAAGAACATCTTTACTTCTGCCTTCATTTCGTTATGTACCCAGTAGTCATTCAGGAGCAGGTTATTCAGTTTCCATGTAGTTGAGCGGTTTTGATTGAGTTTCTTAGTCCTGAGTTCTAGTTTGATTGCACTGTGGTCTGAGAGACAGTTTGTTATAATTTCTGTTCTTGTACATTTGCTGAGGAGTGCTTTACTTCCAATTACGTGGTCGATTTTGGAGTAAGTACGATGTGGTGCTGAGAAGAATGTATATTCTGTTGATTTGGGGTGGAGAGTTCTATAGATATCTATTAGGTCTGCTTGCTGCAGAGATGAGTTCAATTCCTGGATATCCTTGTTAACTTTCTGTCTCGTTGATCTGTCTAATGTTGACAGTGGAGTGTTGAAGTCTCCCATTATTATTGTATGGGAGTCTAAGTCTCTTTGTAAGTCTCTAAGGACTTGCTTTATGAATCTGGATGCTCCTGTATTGGGTGCATATATATTTAGGATAGTTAGCTCTTCCTGTTGAATTGATCCCTTTACCATTATGTAATGGCCTTCTTTGTCTCTTTTGATCTTTGGTGGTTTAAAGTCTGTTTTATCAGAGACTAGGATTGCAACCCCCGCTTTTTTTTGTTCTCCATTTGCTTGGTAAATCTTCCTCCATCCCTTTATTTTGAGCCTATGTGTGTCTCTGCGTGTGAGATGGGTCTCCTGAATACAGCAGACTGATGGGTCTTGACTCTTTATCCAGTTTGCCAGTCTGTGTCTTTTAATTGGAGCATTTAGTCCATTTACATTTAAGGTTAAGATTGTTATGTGTGAACTTGATCCTGCCATTATGATATTAACTGGTTATTTTGCTCGTTAGTTTATGCAGTTTCTTCCTAGCCTCGATGGTCTTTACATTTTGGCATGTTTTTGCAATGGCTGGTACCGGTTGTTCCTTTCCATGTTTAGTGCTTCCTTCAGGGTCTCTTGTAAGGCAGGCCTAGTGGTGACAAAATCTCTTAAGCATTTGCTTATCTGTAAAGGATTTTATTTCTCCTTCACTTATGAAACTTAGTTTGGCTGGATATGAAATTCTGGGTTGAAAATTCTTTTCTTTAAGAATGTTGAATATTGGCCCCCACTCTCTTCTGGCTTGGAGAGTTTCTGCCGAGAGATCTGCTGTTAGTCTGATGGGCTTCCCTTTGTGGGTAACCCGACCTTTCTCTCTGGCTGCCCTTAAGATTTTTTCCTTCATTTCAACTTTGGTGAATCTGGCAATTATGTGTCTTGGAGTTGCTCTTCTTGAGGAGTATCTTTGTGGCGTTCTCTGTATTTCCTGGATTTGAATGTTGGCCTGCCCTACTAGGTTGGGGAAGTTCTCCTGGATGATATCCTGAAGAGTGTTTTCCAACTTGCTTCCATTTTCCCCCTCACTTTCAGGCACCCCAATCAGACGTAGATTTGGTCTTTTTACATAATCCCATACTTCTTGCAGGCTTTGTTCCTTTCTTTTTCTTCTTTTTTCTTTTGGTTTCTCTTCTCGCTTCATTTCATTCATTTGATCCTCAATCGCAGATACTCTTTCTTCCAGTTGATCGAGTCGGTTACTGAAGCTTGTGCATTTGTCACGTATTTCTCGTGTCATGGTTTTCATCTCTTTCATTTCGTTTAGGACCTTCTCTGCATTAATTACTCTAGCCATCAATTCTTCCACTTTTTTTTCAAGATTTTTAGTTTCTTTGCGCTGGGTACGTAATTCCTCCTTTAGCTCTGAGAAAGTTGATGGACTGAAGCCTTCTTCTCTCACCTCGTCAAAGTCATTCTCCGTCCAGCTTTGATCCGTTGCTGGCGATGAGCTGCGCTCCTTTGCCGGGGGAGATGTGCTCTTATTTTTTGAATTTCCAGCTTTTCTGCCCTGCTTTTTCCCCATCTTTGTGGTTTTATCTGCCTCTGGTCTTTGATGATGGTGATGTACTGATGGGGTTTTGGTGTAGGTGTCCTTCCTGTTTGATAGTTTTCCTTCTAACAGTCAGGACCCTCAGCTTTAGGTCTGTTGGAGATTGCTTGAGGTCCACTCCAGACCCTGTTTGCCTGGGTATCAGCAGCAGAGGCTGCAGAAGATAGAATATTTCTGAGCAGCGAGTGTACCTGTCTGATTCTTGCTTTGGAAGCTTCCTCTCAGGGGTGTACTCCACCCTGTGAGGTGTGGGGTGTCTGACTGCCCCTAGTGGGGGATGTCTCCCAGTTAGGCTACTCAGGGGTCAGGGACCCACTTGAGCAGGGAGTCTGTCCCTTCTCAGATCTCAACCTCCGTGTTGGGAGATCCACTGCTCTCTTCAAAGCTGTCAGACAGAGTCGTTTGCGTCTGCAGAGGTTTCGGCTGTGTTTGTTATTGCCCTGTCCCCAGAGGTGGAGTCTACAGAGACAGGCAGGTTTCCTTGAGCTGCTGTGAGCTCCACCCAGTTCGAGCTTCCCAGCAGCTTTGTTTACCTATTTAGGCCTCAGCAATGGCGGGCGCCCCTCCCCCAGCCTCGCTGCTGCCTTGCTGGTAGATCACAGACTGCTGTGCTAGCAATGAGGGAGGCTCCGTGGGTGTGGGACCCTCCTGGCCAGGTGTGGGATATGATCTCCTGGTGTGCCTGTTTGCTTAAAGCGCAGTATTGGGGTGGGAGTTGCCCGATTTTCCAGGCGTTGTGTGTCTCAGTTCCCCTGGCTAGGAAAAGGGATTCCCTTCCCCCTTGCGCTTCCCAGGTGAGGCAATGCCTCGCCCTGCTTCAGCTCTCGCTGGTCGGGCTGCAGCAGCTGACCAGCACCGATTGTCCGGCACTCCCCAGTGAGATGAACCCAGTACCTCAGTTGAAAATGCAGAAATCACCGGTCTTCTGTGTCACTCGCGCTGGGAGTTGGAGACTGGAGCTGTTCCTATTCGGCACAATAATTATTTTTAAACTTCTTTATATTTTATCTCCCTCCAGCACAGTCTTGCTCATAATGGATACTCAGGAAATATTTACTCAATGTAATCAACATCCCCCAAACCAAAATATTTATTCAAGAATAATGAATCTGTAGGTAGAGAGAATGATAAATCTGAGAGTAAGAAAAAGATGGGTGAAGATACGGGTAAATGTATTGTTCCAACATCAATTTAAAGTTTTAAGGTCTACTGCTTTTGCACAATTTAAAGTTTGAAAGAGCATTTATTTTTATTTAGCCAGCAAATCTCCCACTGGAATTCCATATCTTATCTCTACTTCACATATAATTATCACTGAATTAGTACTTGTTGAATGAATAGCCTTTACACTTAACTCTTTAATATCTGCCCTACACTGTCATGTCATTAAACCTGATTTGTTTCCAAGGGGGAAGCAGATCTTCTACAAATGCTTGCTGAAACTCCACACGAAACACTATTCTGCAAACATCTCAGGAATAGTGTTGTGAGGATGTTACTCAAAGAACATAACATTTTAGCGCAGAAGCCCTGACTACAAAGACCTGAAAAACTGATGAAACTATGGTTGAGTCATAGAAAATGATAGTTATGTAACTACTGAGTCTTTGGAAAAAAAAAGGTTGAGAAAAGAGGAGTGGGGCTAGAAAAGCGGTGTGGAGGGAAGTTTAAACATTTGAGAGGTAATGGAAGGAAATGAACAAATAATGATGAACATTAGTAGTTGTAAAATAAATGTGTTTGGAGAACCACTGATTGGGTTTGTAAAACTATATTGTAACATAGAACTATGTAAAAATTCTTCTATGTATGTTATGATAAAGTGGTCAAGACATTAACAACAGGGTATTGTACTGCTTTTCTTTAATGTTAAATCCAGAATGCCCTTACAGCCAGCTGGTGTGCTTTTCTGAAATGACTAACTGGTGTTAAAAACACAATCTTTTATTTTAGGACAGTGCATTTCTCTTTAGACATTAGTGTGCTGAACCTTAGTGTTACATGTTTGAAACTCTAACCCACTAAGTTCATTGTCCCTGATTAAAACATGAATAATGCTACAACAATATAATTGCTGTTGAAGTCATTGTTTATTATAGAAAAAAATGAGCAGGTAACATTGGCATTTCAAGAATAATGAGTATCTCACTCACACAAAATAGGCAGGAGGGTTCAACAGATCTGCTGGACTGATCTGGTGTGAAATAATTGCATTGATGACTTTCTTCAGGTTGTCATCACCAAATATCGCCTGGCAATTATTTTGAACAGCTGGCTGCCGTTATTGTGCATCTATTTATAAAGCTGTTCTCTTCAACAAAGCTGAGGTCTTATAAGCATCTGTCTGCAGCCAGTTTTTGTTTCTCAAGTAAAGATGATTTTTTGCAGACCTTAGTTCTTGTCAGCCTTTCCCCCTTCCCCACCAATATTCAACATCCTTTTGTGGATCTTCTTTATTTATACGTCGTTTCTATTAACAGATCTGTCCCATCCAACCAAAATGAAAATAGCCCTGAATTAATTAAGCCATGACTGGCTTCTGTCATATCATAAAACAAATGAGATTATATCTTATCCCTGTGCTTACAAAGTCTACTTCCAAACACATATGGGATGACAGCAATAGTTCTTCAACTTCTGATTTCCTCTTGTAGAATTTCGTGATTTTATGTTATGTTTTTATAGATGCAATTAAATGAAAAGAAATAGAAGTCATTGAAAAACTGCTTCAAATTAAAGAATAACATTTCTGGAAGAATTACCATAGAATATTTCAGTTTAAAAATATACTGTTTAGGTGCATATCCTAAGAAAGATTAAACAAATATGAGAAGGAGATGACAGCTTGGTGGTGGCCCTTTTTTCTCAGAGGACACCCAAGCATCTGTTATAGCTTTGGTCATTTGCTGATACTGTTTGAAAGATAAAGCTAAGAAAACAAATGTCTCATGAAAAATGTGCAGAAATATATAAGTAATGGGAGATCTGCTAAATCAGCACTGTCAAATAAAACATTTTGCAATGTAAATACTTCATATCTGCCAGTAGCCACATATGGCTATTGAACACCTTAAATACTATTAGTGTAACTGAGGAACTAAACTTAAGTTTTTACTTACCTAATTCATGTATTTTATTTATTTATTTATTCATTTTTGAAACAGAGTCTCACTCTGTCTCCCAGGCTGGAGTGCAGTGACTCTATCTTGGCTCACTGCAACCTCTGCCTCCTGTGTTCAAGCAATTCTCCTGCCTCAGCCTCCTGAGTACCTGGGATTACAGGTGCCTGCCACCATGCCTGGCTAATTTTTGTATTTTTAGTAGAGATGGGTTTTCACCATGTTGGCCAGGCTGGTCACGAACTCCTGACCTCATGTGATCCGCCCACATCAGCCTCCCGAAGTGGTGGGATTACAGGCATGAGCCACTGCCCCTCTGGCCCCAGCCCTTTAATTTAAATGTAAAAAGCCATATGTACCTAGTGGCTACTGTATTTCGAGCTCTATGTAATAAACTCTACTCCCATGAACAATTATAAATTATAATCTAATGTTTAAGATTAGCAAATAAGCGAAATATTTAAAATACATATAAGAAAACATTAGAGGAGCTTGTTTTTTTAAAAATTTTACTCACAATAAAATATGTTCTTATAATATCTAGTCTTTTCTATTACTTCACCCATTTTTAAAAGTTATATTAGTGTGATAGTTACAGAATTTGGAGGTTAATTGAAACCAAAAGAAAAAAAAGAAAAGCCTAACTCCGTTTTATATATGAGTAAAATGACTTCCAAAGAGCTTTGAAATGACTTCCCTAAGATCACCTGGCCTTGTCAGAAGCAAGGTTAAAACTAACATCCTTTTGAAGGGAATCCTGCCATTTGCAAAAACATAGATGAACCTAGAGGACATTATGCTAAACAAAATAAGTCAGACACAGAAGGACAAATGCTACATGATTCTACTTATATGTTGAATCTGAAATAGTCAACTTTAGAAGCAGAGAGTGAAATGGTGGTTGCAGGGGCTGGCAGGAGGAAGAAGTGGAAGGTATTAGTCAATAAGTACAAAGTTTTGGTGACACAAATTGAAAAGTTCTAGAGTTCTACCTAACAACATTGTGCCTATACTAAGTAATACTGTATTATATACTTAAACTTTTGCTAGGAGGGTAGATCTTCTGTTAAGAGCTCTTATCACCTTAATAATAATAAATAGGGAGGCAGGAGGAACCTTTTGTAGGTGATGGTTAGGTTTATGGCATAGATTATGGTGATGGTTTCATGAGTATATGCTTAATATCCAAACTCATCAAGTCGTATAAATTAAATATGTACAGCTTTTTATATGCCAAAAATACAACTAACTTATTTTTCTAGATAAATATTGTTTTGGTAAAAATATATATAATATAAAATTTAACATTTTAACCATTTTAAGTGAACAATTTGGTGGAATTAAGTAGATTTTACTTAAATATACATTTAAGTACCAAATGGTTTATAAATGGTTGTGCATCATTGTGCAACCATCACCAACCACTATCTACTTCCAGATTTTTGGATTCTGTGGATTGTAAAGAGTCAGTGGGAGGGATTTCAAAAAATAAATTTTAGCTACTTTAAAATTTTACCTAGTAGAATACACAAATGGAGACAGAAAATAGAATAGAGGTTACCAGGGGCTGAGAACAGAAAAAATTGGAAAAACTGACACCTTTGAACCTCTCTCAAATATTCTTTCTTTCCCAGAGCAAAGTTGTTCAATGGCTGTAACTTTTTTTAAAAAAATGAAATACTCTGTTTCACTGTCACAAATATTTTATTTTTAATTGTATATCCTACGTGTACTAATAATAATGGTAATTCTGGTTAGTGAATATTAATATTTAATATGGGAAAGATACTGCTTTTGGATATACTGTTTAAGTCCTCATGACAAGCCTTTGAGGTAGATTTCAGTATTATTCCTATTTTATAGATGGGAAAACTGAGGCACAGGGAAGCTAAGTAAGTTTCCCATAGTCACAAACCTAGGAAATAGCAGAAGAGCTATTTATAACTACCTGAGGACTGTAGGTTGATCATTACTATTACTTACACTAATTGTTCCGCTGTGCAGTTGCAGTCTCGTGCAATCTGGTGTCACTCTTGCCTACTCAGTCTGTCACCTGCTGCTAACAACTCTGCTATAGACATTGAACAGACCAGTCAGCCTTTCATTGTTCATAGATATCTCCTGTGCATTCCAGGCTTTGTTCTTGTTGCTTCCTCCCTTCCCATTCACTCATCAGCCAGCTCCTGTGTACTTCAGCCAGGGCTCTCTAATGAATTTGCTCTTATCAAGGTACAAATGAACTCCAAGTTAATATACCCAGTGGACGCTTCCTATTCACCCCTTATTAGCTCTTTCAGAAGCACTCAATGGTGTTGATCACTCCCTTCTATTTAAGTAGTTGACCCTCTGGTTTTTGTGATAACGTTAACTTCTATTTCTTTACCACTATCTTTGGCTTTTCCTTGGATGCTTCATTTACTGGCTTTTTCTGCTCTGTCTGACCTTAAATATTGCTATTTCTCAGAGTCCTTTCTCATTCTTTCTCCAATCCTTAGAGAACCTCAGCCTTCTCCACTCCTTTAAATACCAGCTTAATGCTTCTGAGTCCCAAATTTAATTCTCAATCCAAGTTTTCCTTAGTCTTGTGCATACATCTCTCTATCTGATATTTCTATCTGGTAGTTTTTCAAGCATCACAGATTGAAAACAATTTGAGAAGTTTCCCTCAACCAAAATTTTCCCTAGTCTTTTCTGGTATAGTATTTGGTGCCACCTAAAAGGACTGCCAGATAAAATCTGTTGTAAGAGCCAGTTTTTCTCTCCCCTATGCTGCTCAAATTGTCCCAGTTATACTGAAATAGACCCCAGACTCATTCTTTCTTCCCCCATCCTGGTCCAGATCATAACCAAACCTTTCCTGGAGCTATTTCAATGATATTTCAAATGGGTCTCTCCTGGCCTTATTTTTCCCCTAAATCTCTCTTCTATGTAGATACCATATTGATATTTTAAAAATGTATGTCATATCATCATTTTCCTTGCTTAAATCTCTTAAATGTTACACTGAAAACGAATTAAGAGCTTCTTAATTTCATCTTGTCTTCAATTTCATTTTCACCTATCATGTACCACTCATTCCCTCATCCATGGTAGTCCAGCCACACTGGACTTCTTTCTGTACCGCATTTTAAGCGCCTTCTCATGTGGGAGCATTTGTATATGCTGTTTCCTATGTCTCAAATGCTTTTGTGTGGGTTCTTCTCAGGGCTAGCTCTTTTTCCTTTTCTAGTTCTCAGATAAAATATCTCCACTGTGGAAAGGCCTTCCCTGAACATCCTGTCTAAAAGGGTCAATCCTATTGTTCTGTATCAAAATACACTGTTGTCTTGCTCATGGCCTTTTGCATTTTGTAATTATTTCTTTCTTTATTTTTAGTAAATGATAAGCTTCAGAAAAAGCAGAAACAACGTTTTGTTTTTCTGCTGAAGACCCAGCACCTAAGACAGTGCATTGCACAGAGTAGGTTCTCAACAAATATTAGTTGAATATGTGTGAAAAAATAAAATAAATCACATAAATTAGTAGAGGCATTATTTGCAGGCATTGTTCAGGCATTAAAATTTGGGCACCCTTGCTCCACTGAGGGATGAGTCTTTTTGCAGGGGAAGGAACTGTGTAAACAATAACATATAAAAAAAACCCTGAGATATTTGCTCTTTATATCCTCCAGAGCTTGCACAATAAATGCAGTGCATTGGCCAGTTTTCATGCTGCTGATGAAGACTCACCCGAGCCTGGCAATTTACAAAAAAAAAAAAAAAAAAAGAGGTTTATTGAACTTACAATTCCACATGACTGAGGAGGCCTCACAATCATGGTGGAAGGAGCAAGTCACATCTTACATGGATGGCATCAGACATAAAGAGAGGGCTTGTGCAGAGAAGCTCTCATTTTTAAAACCATCAGGTCTCGTTAAACCCATTCATTATCATGAGAACAGCACAAGAAAGACCCACCCCCATGATTCAGTCATATCCCACCAGGTCCCTCCCACAATGCATGGGAATTATGGGAGCTACAAGATGAGAGTTGGGTGGGGACACAGAGCCAACCATATTATGCACACTGAGTATTTACTTAATTGAAATATGCAGAATAGACTTTAGAAAAAGTTCACCTTCAGATATGCCCTTGAATCATTCATATGAAGGGCTAGAGGGGTCATCCATTTAAGCATATTTTTTGTTAAAGCTGTTCAGTGTTTTTAAGAGAATTTTAAGTCTTCTCTCTACCTGTGTGAGCCTCAAAGCACATAGGCCTGTCTTTTTATCAATATCTCAGAACACCTGCTCTCTAGAACCTTGCCAAAGATTACTCCTTGAAATTCCCAGTTATATCCCCTCCCCACCAGCAAAAGGTGTCACCTGGAAGAAAGACCCAGTTTGCCCTGTTCCTCTCTCTTTTCCAGCACCTAGTATAAAACCTGATACACAGTAGGTACTCAACAATGTGCAACAGTTGCTAAATAAATAAATGAACACTGTTTGATTCTATAAAAAAAAAAACCTCATTTCTTGAAAAAATACAATAGAAATCACCCTAAATAATGTACCTTTCATTTGTTTCTCTGGAGTCTGAAGTCTTGATAGTTTAGATATTTCTGCAGAGACAGGATTTATAAATTATATTCTTAAGGCAGGCCATCAAAAAACTCTAATTTTAAAATATAGTGTTTATTATCTCATATAAATATCTTTAAGAAATTGTGTTTAAATGATGTTTTCAGCTTATATAGCATAATCTGGAAAGATTATTTATTGATATTTAGTCGAATTGAACATCTAGTTTTTGATTTGATGGAAAATTCGCTCTCTCCTTTTAGAAGAAATATGTTGATCTTTTTCATATATAATTTCATATTGAATACACATTAAAATATAGACTATCATGTAAACATAATTCAGTACATGTAAGTTGATATTAAAAACATATTCTAAATTCATATTCTAAGATCATATGCCATATTTATATCCAAGCTTCAGAAGTACGATCTCCTAGTTCTATGAATTTAGAGTTGATATATGCAAGGTTATTTCATAAGGTACAAGAAACCATGCATAAATTGATATATCTTCCTGAATAAATTTATTCACTAGTAAGTAGTTTAAAACAGTATTTTAATATTAATACTAGCACATACAGTTTATAGAGTAGAATGCAAAATTCGCATGAATTTTTAAGAAAAAATACAAAGACTTCAAAGAAATTCTATGCCTAGAGAAAGCAGCTCTGAGCTAAGCTTTTGGGACCCCCAGAAGTATACATACTCCTTCTCTGAAGTCAGGAATTCTTTGGTGGAAGAGTTTGAGATGCATTAAACCAGTTCTGAAAAAAAGAGTCATCTCAAAACTAAAAAAGAGGCCCATCTAAGATGACAGAACTAGAGAAGGGCTTTAGAAAGAGGAGCAGCCCAGAATTCTTCAAGGAAGTAGGCATGAAGAAAAGCCTAAGTGAAGGTGAGAGAAATGAGAAAGCACAGGAAACCACAACCAATCCCAAAAGCCCCTTCTAAAAGCTCAGCAAGATGAATCTCTGAATGCAGAATAGAAGTCATTCTGAAAGTGTTCATCCTCTTCAGGTTTGAATCTCTCCCACTCTCCAGCCCCTCCACTGCCCAGGTTCTCTAAGCTAGGACCCACAGCATGAAGTCTTCACTGGATACAGTGTGAGATGCGGCTGGAGGAACAAGCTGAGTGAGAATTCTACGACCTGGGACTTGATGGTTCACATTGAGGGGGAGCATAAGAAAGGGAAACTGTGGTAGACTTGGAGATGCATTGCCCAGACGCAGACAGGGCAGTCAGCATGTCTCTCCAGTTGTCAGCTCCTTTAGTGGCTGCCTCAGCTAAGGACAGCTACCTCGCCCAAAGCCACATCCTTCCCAGGGCACCCCTCATCTGCAGACTGAGCAAGGCAGGAGCAAATGCCTAACACTCTGGCCCAACAAGAGCAATTCTGATGGGCAATATACCTTCCAGAGTTTTGAGTTAGTGGAGCCTTTTGGGGGCCTGCACACAATTCAATTTCTCCTACAAGCCAGGCACAGTGGCTCACACCTGTAATCCCAGTACTTTGGGAGTCTGAGGCACGTGGATTCCTTGAGCCCAGGAGTTTGAGACCAGCCTGGACAACACGGAGAAACATTGTCTCTACAGAAAAATACAAAAATTAGCTGGGCATGGTGGCATGCACCTGTGGTCCCAACTACTCGGGAGGCTGAGGTGGGAGGATCACCTGAGCCTGGGAGGTCGAGGCTGCAGTGAGCTGAGATCATACCACTGCACTCCAGTCTGGGCGACAGAGTGAGACCCTGTCTCAAAAAAAGGTTTTTTTTTTAAATTATCCTGCATCCTAATCCTATTTCCTCCCCCTTCCTCTCACAGGTGTTGACCCCTCATAAACTCTCTCTCAGCACATGCGTCTAGGGAACCCAACTGAGATGGCCTGACATCCTGGCAGGGCCAGAGGCAGTGCCTGGTATTGGAGGGCAGATCTGCACACATGGCAGAAAAGCGGTGAATGAAGAGAGACTGGGAACAAGCAGATGAAAAGGAGGGGATGTGTGAAACAAGAGAGCTCTTACTGAATTGCTTTGAATTTTAGCTAAATTTTGAGGCTAGCTTTTCTGGGCCAGCAAATGTGTGATGGGTGGAGGACAGGTTTATACAGCCAGGCATAGGATAGACAATTCCATCCTGTTTGCTTTAGTGCTTCTTTACCTAAATAGGAATCTCAAGTTTTTGACCCCATGCTCATGTTGTGGGAGAAAGGTTTACTTGACTAATTTTCAGCCCCATACTTCCAATTTTACCTGCTGCTGGAGTCAGCCTTCAGGCTAATGGGAATCTAGCATTTCCCCTACCACACATTCTCATTCTCCATTTAGCTTTCAGGGTTGGATGCAGGCCTGGGCAGTGAAATGTGGGGCTTTGGTGAACCAGGCATGGCGGGCAGCAGTAGAAGACAAGGTGGGTGTGTGGATAGACACAGTTGAAGGGTTGATGATTCCTCTGACCTTAAATGACCCTAAGTAGCAGTTGTGCAGTATTTTGAGCAAGAGCAGATGGTCTGTGTAGATAGGAGTAGAAACAGATGGCATCTCACTGTCAGATTTTCTCTCCTGAGACCTGGTGCCTGTCGTTGTATGCTTTATATTGCTCTTTGGCATGCCAAAGGGAGTTTTTAAGAACTCCTTGAATAGCCAGTGGCTCTCCCAGGATCTTGCTGGCCTTCTGCTAAGGTGATACGAGGTGGTTTGGGTAAGGGATGTAAGTAAATGCCGTAGTTACAACACAAGGATAAATTTTAGCGGAAGTAGTATAGTAAGCAATAAGCAAATTCCCAGGTGGTGAGTTAGATAAACCCATGCTGTCGTCTGTGTGATGTGCAGCAATGACATGATCACAGGGAAGTGATTAAGCATGCAGACTCTGGGGCTCCACTCACAGCAATTTCACCACTACGGTGCAACCTTGGGCAATTTATTTAGTCTTTCTGTGTCTCAGTTCCTCATTTGAGAGTGGATGTAACATCATAGCACCTACCCCTTTTAGGTTTGTGAAGATCAAATGAGTTAATACATCCAAAATGCTTGCCACAAGGTAAGTACTCAGTACAGATGCTCCTCGATTTGTGATGGGATTATGGCCCAATAAACTCATGGTAATGTGTCAGCATGGCTGACTGGGAGCTGTGGCTCCCCGTTGCTGCCTAGCATAGTGAGACAGTAAGGTACAGCATATCTCTAGCTTGGGAAGAGATCAACATTCAAAATTTGAAGTATGGTTTCTACTGAATGCTGTTGTGCCAAACCCCTATTGACTCCAGTGTGGATGGCAACAGGTTTAAGAGGCCAAAGAGACCCAGAGCCTGCAAATGAGACAGGGGGTTTACTGGGGCCTTACATGCAGGAGAGAGGGTCCAATGGCAGTGAGTTGGACAAGATAACCACATAGGCAGTGGTGATGGGCTGGGCAGAAAGATACAACCACTTGAAAAGGCATGAAGTTTTTATTTAACATTTTCACTTAGCACTCTTTCCCCAACAACCTCCACCTGGCAACCTTCATTCAACCCAAACACAGGGCCTTCATCCTCTGTAAGGCCTGTGTTCTATGGGATAGGCCAGAGGCTCATATGTTCCTCATAGACAAGGAACCAATCTCCAGGTTGGTCACTCCTGGATTCCCTAGCTCGGAACACACATTCAGGTGCATTTGCCATACAAGGTCATTCTCAGGCTATGCTTAAGTTATTGCTTTCAGGTGCATTTAGCATAAAAATGCATATCCCTTTCATACTGTACCATTGTAAAATAAAAATTATAAGTCAAACCATCATAAGCTGAGGAGCATCTGTAAATGTTAGCTATTATTATTGATTCATTCCATATGGCTATTGGCTTGAAAGTAAAGCAGCAGATAGATTAAACCAGAGGTAGATATCTCAACTACTTCTAGAATTGGGTCATGATCTTGGGTTATGTTCAGAAATGCTGTTGCTAGGTAATAGACATGTTGAAAGCATCCTTAATCAGTGGAGAATAGGGGCTTGTTGACAGAGTGCAGGCAAGAAATAAATTGTGACCTGCGAGGGCAGCCATTATCGCAATAATAGGTGCCGGTCATAGCAGGGCTTGGCAGTGAGCCATCATGAGAGAGTTCCTTGAACATCTGAAGGTTATAAATGGGCATGAAAGTTCTTCAAGCTCCATAAATGTGCCCTTGGCCTGAACATGTGTCACAAATGCTGATGTATCAGAAAGCATCATGCAGGACATCAGGAGTCAGGTGGCAGCACTGAGTGTGGGTTTCCCCCACAGGGAGGAACAGCTGCTGTTTCAGCAGAAGGATGCTTTCCATCCCCCAGCTCTACCCTTGCTTTCTCTTCTCACATCCCACAGCACCTAGACCCTGCGCTGGACCCTAAAATCCCCTTACAGGCACAGCTTTGCTTAGGCTTCTGCCTGTTTGTCTTACCAGATTGCCTCAATTCTCTGCATTTACTACTGGATAACTAGAGAGTTATCAAGGAGAGAAATTTCTTGGGAAGAGTTGTATTTATTTCCTGATATTTTGGTATATATGACAGAATATTTAATAATTGGTTGTGGCTACTCAGTACATTCATTTATTCATTCACTCATTCATCTACCTCCTATGTTAAAATATAAACATATATATACATATATATGTATATATATGTACATATATGTATATATAGTAAGAACAAATGGAAAAAAGTGGCAGAATAGTGTAATGAAGGCATGGGATACACTTAATTTTATAATGCATTTTGTTTGGCTGAGAAAATTGGGTGGGCTACAAATTCAGCCAAAACACTATTTTTCAAGCTTTACTGCAAGTTATGGTTACCAGATACTTTCTTTTTTAATTCCACTTTCAGTGATTCTGATGTAAATGAACTGGGGCGAGGCCTGGGCACCATAGGTTCCAAAAATTTCTCAGATGAAGCTAAAGGGCAGCCAGAATTTCAAACCACTAAAAGCAAAGAAAAAACAACTGATTGATCATGAAAATTACCAGGTTCCTTCCTTGGATATTTTGATTTAGTGCTCCTAAGTCATTACATAAGCAATCCAGGCAATTCTAATGATTAATAAATTTTGGAAGAGCAATTGATTTTTAGGATTCACAATTTTATTTGAATGTAAAGTATTAGTTTTCAGGAGGTGTTTAGGTTTTCTGGCACTTAGGCATGAGAGAAATTTTCCAACAGTCCTCAGAAGGGAGATACTATGAAATTCATGAACAATATCCTCAAAAACATCCATTCAAAAGCAATAATAAATGTCCCACAGCCGCTCCTGATTTATCTCCGTGTAGGCAGAGGGCATAGCACCAAAACACAATGTTGTTTTGTTTATTTTTAAATTATTCTCTAAGTATAAAGATCCAAAGCAATATAATGTAGATTCACAGCTCTCTGGTTAAAAGCAGGCATATATTTTAAAATAACTTACTTGCTTTACTAATTATGAAAGTAGAATATACACATTGTGGAAAATTTAGAAAGGTTAGAGACACACTTTTTTTAAAAAAAAGAAGTAACCTGTGCTTCAATTAGGACTTAATTGCAAGTAATAGAAACTAACTCTATCTTAAAAAAAGGAGCATTATTGGAAGAATATCAATAACTCACAGAATTGGCATGACAAACTTAAAATGGGCATGAGCAAGGGCTATTCCAAAGTGTCAAGAAGAACCCAATACTATTTATACCTGGAATAGCCTCACCCAATGCTCCCGCCCACTGCAGATACTACCGATGTGGGGCTTCTCAGATGTTAATACTCATAGAGGTCACCTGAAGATCTGGTTAAACCCTAGGTTCTAGACTGGGCACAGTGGCTCATCCTGTAATCCCAGCACTTTGGGAGACTTACAAGGGAGTATTACTTGAAGCCAGGAGTTGGAAAGCAACCTAAGCAACAGAGTAATAACTGCATCTCTGGGCGGTGGGGGCGGGAGGGGGGGAACTAGCTGGGCATGGCGATGCATGCCTTTAGTCTCAGCTATTTGAGAGGTTGAGGTAGGAGAATTGCTTGAGTCCAGGCTGCAGTGAGCTATGACTGTGCCACTGTACTCCAGCCTGGATGACAGAATGTAACTGTCTCTAAAAATAAATTTAGAACACACACACACAAACTCAGGACAAACTCAGGTTCTAATTCAGTAGGGCTGATGTGGGGTTTGAGAGTCTGCCCCACTCATGTAATGAGAAGGCATCACCAGTACTAAATCAAAAGAGGGTGAGGCATCCAAAAGCTTGAGCATTTTTCTGTTTACAGCTTCTTGAGTTTTTGTAAGTGTGTTGACCCAACTTTTTTGATTTAGTAGCAATAAAGAAATCACTAATGGTAAACAGCCTTTTTGTTTTAGTTCTTTCTCACAGGGAGGAATTTGAGAATCTGGAAGAATTTACAAGAAGGTGGCATTCGAGAGCTAAGTTATGAAAGAGAAGTGGGAAAGATTTAAAAAAGAATAACTTCATAGAAAGACTAGATCTTAGTGGGAAGGATCTGATGTAAAGGAGAGCTAGGAGTGAAAGACATGAAAGTTGAATACTTGTCACACAACCTGCTTAGTTTGTCCAACTCGAGACCAAAATAGAGCAGCATGTGTTGCACAGCAAAACTTGTAAGACACCGAAAAAGTCTTTAATAACAACATAGGCCTCAATAAGTGAGTTGTAGCATTTGATGGAACTTATTTAGAGTGATGTTAATGAGTAATTTTTAGGAATATGCACAGAAGACAGAATGAGTTTAAATTTTGATATGAAAATTCAGTTATACAAAAATGCCATGGTAATATATTTACATGAAATAACAAGAAAATTACAATATCTGTATTTCTGGAAAGGAAAATGGCAGCAATCTATTTTTGTTGTTTAAAACTGTTCAATGCCCTCTCCATTGCCATGAAGAAGCAGCTCAAATTTATTGTCTCACAAGCCCCTTCATAATCTGGTCTCCTTGACCCTCCAGCTTCATTTCTCATTGCTTCTACAACCCTCCTTCAACTCATTCTCTATTTCAGTTATGATGAGCTGCTTCTAGTTCCTCAAATGCATCATGCGTGCTCTCTTGCCTTTTCACATTCTGTCTTTTCCACCCAGAATACATTTCATATTACCTTTCCCCTTTGTATAATAATCTTTTTCTTTGCTCAGATCTCGTGGCAGTGATCATGGCCCTATTTTAAGACTTCCCTGATGCCTGCTTCCCCTTATTCAGGTATCATTCCAATCTTCCCATAGCTCCTACTTCCTCATGGTAGCACTCAACATATTATACTGTAAATGCATGTTTACTTACCTGTATCCCCAACTAGACAGTAAGCTATAGGAAATGGGACCATGTTGAAAATTATTGACAATTTATTTAACCAATATATATTTATTGAGCATCTGCTAATTTGCCAAACACTTTCCTAGGACCTGGCAATACAGCAGAACAAGGTCACAGCCTTTCTTGTGCTTGTATTCTGGAAGAATAAGTAAATTGATGCAGAAATTAAATGAATGGACAAAGTTCTATAGGTACAAGATATATCAAAGATGAATCAGCAAAAGCTTATTACTCAAGCCCTTAAAATGCGTCCCGACATCCTCAAGGTGCTATGTATGACAATTAGAATTTTTTTTTTAAAGACAATGTGTGATCATAAGTAGCTTCCAATGTAGTTGGTTTAGGAAAATACTAAAGACAGGTACATCATGTGTTCCTCTAATCACAATTTCAATAAAATTTATAAATGAAAGAGTCATGGTTGACTGACAGATTGGGAAGGGTGTATATTTATGGAGAAATTTAAACTTGAGTCGAACTATGGAAGATAACTAGCATTTTGCTTTACAGAGAGAGAGAAAGGATGTTTTCACAAGAAGAATAGCTGCAGCAAAGCCACAGGGAGCTGAAAGTGAGTATGACTTCAGACAGGAAAAGACTGTTCCAATCTGACATCTCAGAAGCAAAGATGGGGGGCAGGAAGCTTGATTTTTGTGCAGTTCTCTACTTTGATTTGTTTATTCATTCAGTAAACATTGAGGATCACTCTATCCATTCACAGTGTAGTTACTGAGGGATGGGATACCAAGGTGAACAAACACGGGAATGAACCCAGCCCTTGTGGAACTTCCTACACCATGTAATTGGTGGAGAGGGACTTCTGTCATCATACCAGAAAGGAGTCTAATCATGAAGGGGTTTCTGGAACCTGGTATCCTTATTCCTCCTCTAATATTTTCTCAGTAAACTTGGGAGTCCATAAGCCATTCAAGCCATTCATGCTTTACGTTATCAAGACTTCATCCTGACCTTATTATTTCATAAAGGATCATATAGCACATTTGGTTTTACTTCATGCAAGTACAAATTTCCAATCTCAAAGTTATTTTTAAGATTGAGACAAGGGGAAAAATATCTCTTTTAATCTGAGAAGCATTTTGTTCAGATGGTGAGTTCTATCACTCAGTTTGTCTTTTTGACTGATCCTGCGAAGGCACAGTAAGACTGAGTGCTGAAATACTCCAGGTCCAATTCTGAGTCCAGAGTCACAACGCTGAAAGTGGATCTTTTCTTAAACAGTGCTTTTAATAACCAAAAACTTGCAGTGCGCCAAAACAGGCATTCTGTTAGAAAGGAGTTTGCATAAGTCGAAATTAAGCCTATTTCATTACTAATTCAATGAATTCATAAACTATAGGAATAATTTTACCCTTATTTTAATTTGAATCAGAAAATGTTTTCAGATGTGTTTGATTAATTAATGATGCCTCTAGTGTAAGAGGATGATAAAGCTGAATGTATTCTCTGAGGGAATGCTCACAGCTTTTCTGTGGAGTTTAAAGCATCCAAAGCACCTGTTTGTATTCTTATGAATTTCCATCTTGCTTCAGGAATGTTCATTGCATCACCAGGAAGTTACTTTTAAAATGCAAACATGGTAATGCTAAACATGAAAAGATACAATTACTGAATTTTAAACATTGATTTTAGTAGTAGAAGGGAGGTAGATAGCTTCTTGTCTTATCTACATGAAGAACTAAATTTTAACCAAGTTTATATATCTCTATCATAAAGCAGATTCCAATGCCACAGAATCCAAGTCTAAGAAATGTGTTATTGACGCAATGTTTAAGTCATTTCACCAGATTTTTAAAAAAATACTGGACAGCTGAGTACACTGAGAAGACTCTAAGTCACCTCCCTTTATCTCTTACAAGATCTCTCTCCAGGCTACATATTCACAGTTGAGATAAGGAGAAGCAATGCCCCGAATACAAGCGATTAGATGTATGATTTTCTTTTCACGTGTTTCAGTAGGGAGCAATTGTGTTGCCAGTAAGAAGCAATGGTGCTTAAAATCAATTATCAGGACAAAAAATCCTTCCAGCTGGCTGAGATGTCCAGAAAAGTTGTTTCTTAGTGAACTTAGCTCATGTCAAGCATCTCTTTGCTTAACTAGGGAGCAGGTTGACGCCCTAAGGACTAGAATGCAAGGTCTCCTGTTGAAGCAGTTAGTCATTATTGATTGATTATATGTACTTGTTGTGTATAGTAATGTTTTGAGTGTGTGTTTGTGTGGACATGTGTTAAAAAAAAGAGAGAATGGGAGAGAGAAGATAGGAGAGAAGAAAGAGAAGACAACGAAGGAAGAAATATTACACAAAATATTGTCAGCATTGCAGGAGCTCAGGTGGCATATTCTAACCATATAGGGTCCATAGTGGCTTAAAAACTGCAGAATGGTTTTCCTACACTTTCTCATAATCAATACAGAACTCCCACTTCCCCTGCTGTCTTGGACCATCTACTTCTCCTCATTCAGCATCTATTGAGCTGCTTTACCATATTCCTTTTGCCTTCCTCCCTCCACATGCCCAGGAGTATCTTCTCCTCTTATGCTAAATTGACTGTATAAGTTGTCAGTCATTGTAATACTCTTGTTGAAGATTAACTTCCTGGTTCCAATGATGGAAGTGAGAACTGGTTATATTCTTTCTAAGAATATGGGTCTTTTCTCAGGAAATGTAACCCATAAAAAGAGAAGAAATGTTATCCTGAATGTTACCAACCATCTTCTCTAGACTCAGTATGTAGAAAAGGAGCTAATTCATACCTACATCTAAGAGTATAGGTTTTCCTGAGGTTGCACTGATACCACAAGAAGGTTAGTGGACATTATTCCAGTCCCTGTGTGTCTCTGAGAAGTGCTATATCTTTCTCCTCCAGGGAGATAAGGAACAAAATTCTTCCAGCAGGTACCAGAAGGTATAACTGCAAGAACAGAGACTGGAATGTGTGTCCTGTCACTTCAGCTGCCATGGATTCTTCCCCGTATAGGGCTACCTGATCATAATCCAAATTTTTGCAAGAACAACCAGGCATCAGCTAGGCTTTCAATTCTTTACAAGCATCTTGGAAGAAGTCAAATCTTCTTTATTTCTGACATTGCATTATCTCTGTATTATAAAGATGCTGGATCATTTTTCTTCAAATATAAGTTTTGACAGATTTTATTTCATTTAGGTCACAGTCTTCTGACCAAAGGAAGAAAAGAATATTATCCATATAGTTACTGCATAAGAGGCTCTTAAAAAAGGATTGTCTTAGGGACCCTTAATCAGCTGGTCATTTGTGTCTCTGGACTTCCCCTCCAGATACGGCTATAGATGCTGAGAATGGAAGAAAAGAATGGGAAGAACCCACAATATAGGATGGTTACCTGTTATGTGAAAGAAAACCAGATGTTGAATATAGCCAAGATTAGCCTCCAACTAACGTATTCCTGTATCCTATTATGAAAAAGTGGCCCCCTTCACAGCTCTAGCATAGGTAAATGGAAGGAAGGGAGATGAAATTCACCCTGTTATATATACATTTCCTCATCTCACCTTCATAACAGCTATATGAGGTAGTTATTATCATCCTCATTTTGTAGACGAAGAAACTGAGAGTTAGAGAGTTTAATGGGTTTGCCATTGGTCACATAGCTAATAAATAGCAGAACCATGTTTTGAAGCTGGGTCCTCTCCCTCTAAAACCAGTGCTCTTCACCACAGAAATACTGGCCTTTTAGACCAGAAAGGTGACCTTATTTTCATTAATGTCTTGTTCATCCAATGAGCAATCTTTTCTTGTTGTCTAATATGTGCCAGTCAATATAACAATTTGGAAATACAACAATTATGAAACTCAAAAGGTCTCAGGGCATAAGGAACTCCTCTGGAACTTCAGAAACTCAACAAAAGATCTTCAAAAAAGAAATGCTTGCTGCACTCAGGCACCCTGGAAGACAGAGTCCTTGAACCCTGCAGGAGACTCCAGTGTCCTGCTCACTTAATCATTATGTCCCAGATTAGACTAAAGATCATATGCTAGAAAAATGAGTTTGTATATAAGTTCACTTTCCCCCAGACTTAAAGCTTATACACTGCTAAAAGCTGATGTCTGTACCAAAGTCAGAACAAGGGCTATTTGGGGAATTCAGGGTTATGCAGGTGGAGACTCTCACCGCTGCTTCCCAGCCCTGTCACCTGGCATCTGAGTCCCATAAGCAACAAGTCTAGGAAAGATAAATTGAAGAGGGATGTTTCTGTTCTCCACGTCCAGGTGTGGAACAGCTGGTAAATGCCAGGGGACCCCAAAGCTGTAAGCAATAAATTCTGCTGAAACTCTGGCCGCTTCACATCACTCCGGATTTCTCACATTAATAATCACTGCCCTGAGCAAAATGGAAGCTCAGGTGTGTTCTGTTGCTTTGCTTTCCAACATATCCACACAGTCACCTGGTTTGGATTCACAGTGGGGTCTTGAAAAATGACAGGCAGAAAGCTATGATTTATACAGGGAATGGGTAATTAAGGCATAGTGCCTGGAAGGATAGCCTTAGTTGAAGTTATTTCACAATCTTCGTTAGAAGCCACAAAGTCCAAAGAGTCATTGTATGAATATCTTAAGTATGCATATATGTACACAGATGCACACAGACACATAGAGCTAAATGTTTGCTTGTCAATTGAGCTTTTTAGGTTACTGGCATTAACTCAGGATATTGTGAGGTTGTGAGCTATAACATTAGGTTACATTTTTCTTTTAAAAATTGTATAGGCAAAAATAAAGGGAAAGAAAAAATAGCAATTTATGGAACAAAATAATTTGGCAGTTTTACTGCACTGAAAATTAAGCTGGTTTAATATGTAATTAATTTAAAATATATATATTGATTAACTTCAAGTGTCTCCTCTATGAAAAATTCTTTTGCCGCATTTTGATCTTAGTCATATGCATCTCTGCACATAAATATAGGGACATAGATGCAATCTATGGAGTGTAGATTTTTTTTATTTTGGGGGGTTACAGCCGAGAGTTTATGTACTCAAAAAAATGCTCTTCTGATTTTTCCACTGTGTTAATTTGTGATTAGCTGACATGTAGCCAGAGTATTCAAGTGATGATGGGACTAAGCAAATTTTTTATACTTTCCTCATTTTATTTTTCTCATTTTATGTATTCAGGAGAAAAGAGAAGCACATTGAAGCAATGATTTTTTAAAGTTAATTATAAATATAAATGACACTGGATTTCAATGAATTGTATGTGCTCTGAATGCATAGCTCATAAATAAAAGACAGGTCAGAGGAAATCAAGACCCAATCAATTTTCATGGCCATGAACTCTGATTACTGTACTTAAAATTTTCAAACCTATACCGAGAGATTAATAATAATGCTAACAACTACCACTTGTTGAGCAATTACTATTTTGTAAGCACTGTGCTAACATTTAATGTTCATCACACTGTAGTGTCAGTTTATCCAAATGGAACTGGAGGCTCAGATACTTAAGTAACCTACCTAGGATTCAAATATTAGTATGTAATGAAACCAAGGTTTGAGCTTAGGTGATATGACTTCAAACTTCATGCTTGTAGTTTCTATGCCACTTTGCCTCCTAAAAAGTCAAGGGAGAGTAAAGCCTCCAGATGATTAAGAACACATGTGAACATATCAGCATCTTTTCTCTGTCATGCTATTTTTGGCAGTTGAAATCTTGCTCCTCCTTGGACCCCTGTCCTTCATGGCTTAATTAAAGGTTTGGGAATCTTATGGATATGAATTAAAATCCATATTGGTCTTCTACATTACGTGACCTGAAATAGATTGCTTACCCTCTCTGAATCTGTTTTCTTCCCTAGAAAAACTGGTAATGATCATTCCTACCTTACAGGAATGTCATGAATAATAAATACATTGGTTTATGCAGTGTTCTCTTCATGACAGGCACATAGTAGGTCTTTAATAAATGCAGTTTCTGTCTGCCACTTATGCCGTAAAGACTACTCTATTATCCAGAACTGGAACTATTTTCTTACTTCATTGTCTCACAGGTCATTGTTTTATACTCCCTTACAAGGCTACTGTGGTTACTTGGTGTTCCATTTCCCCAACTAACTTGTAAATTACCTGATGTGAAGACTGACTTTTATAACCAATCATATTTGCATACACATTCAATAATGTGTACTTTACTAACTTATAAAGTACCCGATGTCAAGATTGACCTGATATAACCAATCATATTTGCATATGCATTCCAGAATTCATTAAAATTCTGGCACAGAAGTTCAGTGAAGGTGGGAAGAGACAAGGTGAACAATTCCTTGAGTATTTTAAAACTTCATTTAGTCAAAATTAGCAGATCCCTATGAAAACTAGAAGCTGAATATAAAGAATTAGAATTTGAAGAAATATACGTAAGATTAGAAATGTTCCATAATCATCCTTGACTCTAATTGGAGATATTGTAGGTGACTTTGCCATGAAAATAACACCACTTGAAACAACGGTGAGCTACTGAAATGAATGAACTAATTAGGTTATTGGGCCATCACAATGATCTGTGCACATTGCAAAGCTATCCAACTGGCTGCATGACTGATATTAATATTAAACTACATTGTGACTTGAAACATTGCAAAGGCCACTAACTGACATCACCCCAAATTATTGGTTTTAAGATGGAATAAATGAAGATATGTAGATAAATTTTCATGGATACAAGAACATATAATAATTATTTTTCTTGATAAAATATTCTCAAAATCAATTTGCCAGTTGAAATCTTGCTCCTCCTTGGAACCCTGCCCTTCACAGCTTTTTAAAGCATTTGGCAAATTGTATTCTTTATCATGTAAGTAATAAGGGAATCAACAAAAGGTAAAACATTAAAAGAAATCTGAGGACTCTATTTTCGAAGTAACAGTAAGATTAAAAAGGGAACGTATTCCTGGTTCTTAAAGTCAGAAATTTACAAGAAAGTATAAAATTGTACTATTTTACTAATGCAAAAACTGTTTTATGGAACATGGTTGAACTAAAGGAATTCAGTCTCCTTTCAGTTGTGCCTAAGAAAAAATAAACCAAATAATTAAATGGGAAATTAACAAAAACTTAAAAAGCTTGACCTGAAAAAGCTTATTGAAAAAAATATTGATATATCAAGGGCCATATTGCAGGAATAGCTGTAAGAATAGCATAATAACTTATTTAATCGTTAGAAATTAGAACCCTACAAAATATCCAGGTGACCTGACAAAGCATAGTAAGTGATCTTTAATAGAACCCTTCTTTCATTTATTCATGCATGCATTTATTTATTTATTATGTTCATTTATCGATTTATGCACACATTTGGGTTAGCATTCATTGAGCACATGCACATCTTGTGCTAGATGCTGGAGATAAAATATTCAAACCAGGTCACTGCCCTTAAGGTAGATTACAATTTAGTGGGGGTTCCAGGCATATAACCAACTAATTATAATACACAATTACTGTTGCTTTAATTTGGAGATGAATAACTCTGCCTAAGGCCATCAGGAAAAGCTTCTCAAAGAATTGACATCTTATCTAAGCCCTGATAAGTAAGGTGATGGGAGAGAGGGTGTTTACCAGATGGAGTAGATTAGAAGGAAGGCTATCTCAGGCAGAGTATAAAATAGCAGGAAGTATTTGGGAAACAACAGCTTGGCTGTATTATAGGCATTAGAATAGGAATGACAGGAAAGAAAGTTAGGTTAGCTTGGGAATGGTCTTTAAGGGTCTTGGTGTTAGTCTAAGAATGTGGTTGGGCTTTACTCTTTAAGCAATATAGCTTAGTAATTTTTAAAAATAAAAAATGTTACTAGAAGATCTTTGTTTAAAAACAATTCTTGCTGAAGTGTGCAGATTGAATTGCACTTGGAAAAGACTGGAGAAAGAGAAAATTACTAAATCCAGTAATAAGATAAAAGACATATTTATGAACCTAATCTGTATGCAGTGAAATAATTATTTAATTAAGTTCTTTCTTGACTCCTTGACTGGTTTCAGTGAACCAGATATCATTTGAGAGCTTAAAATTATTTGATCAAAAGTTAAAATTAATTTATAAAATGTAATTAATTAAAGCTGATGAAAACAGCTAAAAGAAAAACACCTTAGACAAAAATATATTGGACTGAGTTTTGTTAAACTATAAGTCATCATTAAAGATAGTCATGTGGTAAGTGATGAGATGGTAGATAATAACAAAATGTTTCATTTTAGTAGGAAAAAATTGCTCAAAGTAATATATTATTATTGACTCTTAGCAGACTTTAATTATTTTTAAAATTTAAATTTTTTATTTGGAATATTTATGTAAATCCAGACAGAAAAAATATTCATAAAATAAAAATTACTGTATATAAAGAGAGTAAGTTCAAAGAAAGACACAGAACATTAAGGTTGCTGTCCTTTGGGGACACTTTAGTGGGAAAAATGTCTGTGAATTACATTAACCTAAGAAAAATGCTCAATCTCTGAATATTAGTGATACGGTAGTATCTGATTGAAGAGAGTCAATCAATTGGCTAAGCTAAATCAATCAGCTTCTCTAGACTAGGAATTTAAAATTGTTATACAGGGACACTAGTGGGTTGATCAGAAGTGCGGAAGCTGTAAAAGCAAGTAAAGGAATGGAGTTGTCCTTTGTATCCCAAATAGATGACAAAGAAGAGAAAGTCAGTTTAGAGAGGAAGTGAAAGTAGATATTCAGAAAAGAAAAAGAGGTAAGAGAGCATGGGACACTGAAAGGGGAAAAATAAAAGAGCTGTATACGGGGTCCGATGTCCTCAGTGCCCTAGATTCTGTGAGATTCCCATGTATCTTTCCAATATATTTTCAATTATTTTCTACATTCAATTATTTTTCTAGTGAGTTTATTTTTGAAGTCAGATAACCCCTAACCACTACATACATGTTTCCTGCATCAACAACAACAAAATTGTATCCATGGACAGCAAACTATTTTGAAGCTAAATATACCAACACTTTATTAGGTTGGTGCAAAAGCAATTGCAGCTTTGGCCAATAACTTTCAAATAATATCTATTTTTTTAATGGATGCATTATGTTTTTATGGCATCTTATAGCACTCCAGAGGCATTTTCTTCAAGCATCTTCTAGAAACTCAGCCTGGTGTCAAATCACATTCTGCCCTGAGTAGGAAGGCTGTTGAGCATCTGGATCTAATCAGGGCTTATTTTTACAGAGCAATAGTGCCTGCTCTTAGTAAACCCCACTTTCCTTGTCTAATGATGCAACCTATGCAGATCTATGCCCCGACTCTTAGGGGTTAACACCTTTAGAGGTGAGGAGGACAAAAATGAAAAGTAGATATGCAAATGGACTTTTACTGATACCAATAGTGAGAAATAAAATTATCATGCACTCAGGTGCAGGAGTCATCAAAAACTATTTTTTCTGCTTTTGGGAAAGATTTCAGAGCACCTTTATCATTCTGGCCTAATTATGGGCAGTGTCTCAGAAAAGGTATCAGTGACTTCTCCATTTAACTCACCAGATCATGAGTGACACTTTAAAAATCCAAGATATTTGACTGTTTCTTTTTCAACTGAGAAGCTTAATACAGTAAAAGTTTGACTTATTATTTTGTAACCAAGGAAGGATTGATCCCATGGAAGCTTTTACTAAATCTATGGTAAACCAGGTTGACAAGTTTCACCAGTTTTTCTAGTCAATTGTGGAGAGCCACCAGAGTTCTGGAATTAATTGGGTCCAAGTTTTGAAAATAACTCTATATAAATTCTTTAGGTGGGGAAGATCCCTGGAAAATCTTAACCTGGCTTGTCTAACGTTAAACCCTGGATGACAATTAATTCTTTTGCACATATTTATGTTATTTTTGCCTTCCAAGCAACATACGAGTCTAAACAGAGGGATAGATATATTATGGCTACACAAGGGACATTCAAGAATAATTAGTAGGGTAGTACCTCCCACAAGAATATAAGAATGACTGCATGCATTTTCGTAACTCCTATGCTTAGAAAAAAATTTCCTGGCACAAAGTAGATTCTCTATAACTACAGTTGACTCTTAAAACAGGTTGGAACTGAGAAGGTCCACTTAGGTACAGATTTTTTTCAATAAAAGTTGCAAAAAGTATGCCGGCGTCTTCTGCCTCCCCTTCTATTTCCTCTATCTTTTCCTCCTCTGTCATCCCTAAGACAGCAAGTCCAACACCTCTTTTTCTTCCTCCTCCTCAGCCTATTTAAAGTGAAGATGATAAAGTTTTTTATGATTATCCACTTCCAATTTAATGAATACTACATATATTTTCCTTATGATTTCATTATTAACATTTTCTTTTCTCTAGCTTACTTTATTGTAAGAATACAGTATATAATACATATACAATAATGTGTTAACTGACTATGTTATCATTAAGACTCCCAGTCAATGGTGGCTATTAGTAGTTAAGCTTTTAGGGAGTCAAAAGTTATACAGAAATTTTTAACTGCATAGGGGTCAGTGTTTTAATTCTTGAGTTGCTCAATGGTCAACTGTATTTGCTAAGTGAATGATTGAATAAGTTAGTGAATACACAAATAAATGAACTAATGTGTAAGTTACATAAAAGCAGAAACTGTCATGTTCATTACTGTAGCCTCAAGTCTAGCACTTTTTAGTATCATTTTTCTAGCACTTAGTAAGCCTAGTACTAGGAGTGAATGAATGAAGGACTAAAAAAAGCCTTAGGCTCTTAAAGGCAGGGCACTACATTTGTCACCTGTAGTTATAGACTCACTGTAGCTAATTAAATAAGTGGAAGGTTTAACAACTACCCACAAAAACTTAAAAATCTCCCTGTAACCCACTCTGTGATATAAAGCTGCAGCTAATAACTTCCCACCTAGCGGTGAGCCTGTAACAGAAGAATTGCCCTCAACAATTCTAAACAAAACAAACCACCTCCTGCATGTAATTGCAGGGAGGAGATAGAGAAGCCAGAAATAAACCAAATATGGGTGATAAAGAACTGTCTTCTTCAATCAGTTCTAACAGAGATTTGTATTTACTGCTTGTTATAAAAACTTTATTACCCTTTTTACAACTCTAGCTGTCCAGTGTTTGATTTAACCCAAAAACATGCTAGTAATTTGCTCTTTGGTATGTACGTATTTTTCAAAATCTAGAAATAATGGACCTGGCTTTGCTGTTCTGCTTTTCTTACATGAATCAGAATGAAAAGTGCAGGTCACACACAAGGTACTGAGGAAGGGCCTCTGTCAGGTAAGAAAGTGTGCTGTTAGATTAATTTTAGACAACTTGCCCTAGGAAACTTATCTAAGTTAAATATAAAGTGTATTGCAATTTTCTGTATGCAAGATTACCATTAGCTACAGTAGTGATATAAAATATGCTACCTATTTAAATAAAAATTGGAGGGATCCTATACATGTTGATTTTGCTGCATGATTGGAAACATGTGCATTAGTGAGTCTCACAATAAAAAATTCCACCTATCCTTCCTATTCTCTAGTCCATCATTTATATCATGTATCTCCCTGAAGCCTGAATCCTTTGGAGATTTCACATTGGCATTGATGTAAAAATGATATTAAGGCATATGTTTTATTAGGTGCTACTGCATGTTTGTATCCCCAGATGAGGACTAGATTTAGTATCACTCTAGAGAAACATTAATTATTTATAATTATAGAATTTGTTTCACTCTGAGAGAAGCAATTAGAACATTTACGTGTAATAGAAAAATAAGCAATATATAGTGAGCTCTATCGTGGGCTTCTTTCCCCAATTTTATCTCAAACTGAGAAGATTCTAACAAAAACTTTCCTATTCTAAAAAATGTCTCTTAGCCCAATGTGATTAAATTAGCTGTGTACCCTGTGAATGTGCTGCTGCTAGAGAAGCCCTTTGGGGTCTGGGGAAGAGACTAATGGGAAACTATAAAGCTCTTGGAATAAACAGGAGTGTAAATCATTCATGGGTTCAGTCAGTTCTAACCCCAAGAATGTACAGGCTTGGAAAAGGATTATCCAAACAATATATCTTTTCCAGGCCGCTCTTCAGAGAAAACAGCTGGCTTGGATTAAAAGAAATGATTTCAAAAGGAACTAAATAGAAATGTTTTGAGCACCTTTCCAGATTCCAGTAAGAGAGGAAAGGGGAATGCATTTCACCATGTCCCTTTATGTCTTCCCCTTTTGCTTTCCTGAAGGAAAGGGGATAGGAAAAATATTACTTAGGTTTCTTTAGCTATTGAATTACAGGTTTTTAGTGCAATAATATATGACAGATTCACAACACCCCACTGAAAGATAAAGCTACACTTCTCTTATCCAACTCTTCTGAAATCACAGTCTCCATAGAAAAGGAACACAAAACAAGTAATTTGATAAGATTGTGCCAAAACACCAATTTTGTGCCTACGTAGTCTTCATTTATTTATTCCATATTGAATCCATCTGGGACAGTATTGCACCAAATAACAAGCTTTTTCTAAGCCCTGGGTTGGTGCCCCTTATGGAATGAATAGCTAGGAGTGCCAACCAGCAAATGGAGTTAGTAAACTATGGGTATATGAAGTTTGAAACCCAGGCAAGAGTAGAGGAGGTGAAAGGTGATACAGCAAAAACACCTGTTTTAACAGGCTGGAAAATTTTATAACAACCCACGAGGCTCAATTCCTCCACACCTTCAGAAACTTTGAGGCAATACCACAGAGTTCATTGTGTCTAAAATGTAAGAATATTATTTTTAGGTGACTTTTCAAAAGCAGGGGTAATACTATCTCCTTGTATTCCTGAAACTGAGAAGAAATGGAATTTCACAATCTGGACTCTATGTAGCTGTAGTGTCTTTTTCAGGTTCACTTTTCAGGCATTCAATGCCACGTTGTTAATAGCACTTCCTCTCTTCTGCTTTCAATTAACATGAGTTACTGGACTGATGTTCCTGTAAAGAGGCACCTTGTTAAATTCAGTATAGCTGCAATTGTAGCTCTTTGTAAATCTTCAAATAGGTGTACTAAGGTTGTCTGGTGATAATCTGAGATGTTTTGAAAAAATTTTAGCTTCCTACTATATCTGAGACTATTTAATCAGTTTAACAGAGACTCCAGTGAATAAATTTTAAAGGGTTTAGGCCATTTCCTATGTCCATGGCAGTCAAGGACACATCCCAGTTTTGTTGCTCTGCACCTAACAAAAAGAGCTTTGGGATTTGAGATTTAAGCCCTGGATTTACAATGCACTGATGTTTGTTATACCTATTAATGACAAAGCTGTGTGATTTAACATACAATGGTAAGACATTTAATTTTATGAACACAGTTGAAATTTTGCTTCCAAAAATAACATGACAGGTGGGTTCTTGCCTGAGAGCTAAGGAAACCTGAGAACTGTGTCAAGATAATTGTTCTCCTCTGAATTAGCAGATATCTTTCAGCTGTTTTCAGTTCTCCTTATCTCTAACAACCCAGCAGCAGAAACCAAAACTGTTTAATCCATCAAATTGCTCATCAAAAACAAACACCAGCAAAAAGAAAAAAAAAGACAGTGTGTATGCTGTGTGTCTTTGCTTAAAAAAATAAAAAAATAAAATCCTAGTTAAAGCTCATATCTACCTAGAAAACAGATTCCCCCTTTGATAAACATACCTAAATTCCAGGGAAGCTTGATCCATACTCAGCAGTCAATAATTATTAAATAGTTATTTCTTAACCAGTGGTGCACATCAAAATTATTCATTGAACTTTTAAAACCACCTCTTCCCTAATATTCCCAGTCCTAAAGTTGTGGCCTCAGTTTCTAATTGTTGTTAACATATCCACAGGCGATTCTCATATGTCCTACTATTCATTTATTTATACTGACGTTCCATATACAGCAATTGTGACTTTTCAGCTATTTGTACATCTTGTCATTACTCTTAAATTAGATCTAATTCTGTTCAGTGTTAAGTGCCACCGAGACATAACTCAGCCAAGGATAGGCCAGCCAAAATGTTTGAATTTAAATCTCAGGGTCAGGCAAATCCATCAAGATAAATGCCAACAAACGGTTCAAAAATATCAGGGCAGAGAACTTGGTAGAATCCACAAGCAGACTCTAAAAGAAGTCGCAGAGCAAAATCAGCACCAAGGACAGCACCACGTGCCCCAGAGATCCTTAACTTCCATGGGGCTTCACAGGTCATTCAAAATTACTACCACGCCTGGCTCTTGTACACTTCTGCAGCTCTTTGATGGTGCTGAAGCAGAAGTGTTTATCATGTGGAGCTTTTTAAACCAATTCACATGTCCTACTTCCGATCCTCTAATTCAGAAGCTCTGGGGCAGATACGAGGACAAATACACACACACACACACGTATATAACATATATATGTTAAATATATATACATATATGTGTGTGTATATATATATTTAACAGATGTGCACCACTGATTAAGAAGAACTTGATTCTGTGATTCTAAAACTTGAACATGCATTATAATCACCTGCAGAACTTATTAAACTTGGATTGCTGTTGCCGGGCCGCACAGTTTCTGATTCAGAGGCTCTGGGATGAGTCCTAAAAATACATGTCTAATAAGTTCTATACTGCTTGTTTGAGGAACACACTTTGAGAACCACTGAATAAAATTATAATGGTATGTCACAGCAGTCCCAGCTCCAAATGAAATAATCTGCCTCATTTACCATGGAGATCTCTGTGAGGGATCCAAATGTAAAATTATATTATCATAGTAACTTTGTTATGCCTCTGGAAAACCTCTGGTGTCCTCTGAGGCTTCAAATTTGTTATCATTTAATTACTGACCATGATGATACTGCCAGCTTCAGAACAGGTACAGAATGGGACAGAACAACCCAACAATATTCTGGTAGTAAGAATCCTGACTATCAATGAGGTTTGTCATAAAAGATTTTCCTTTATTATCCTGATATTACTTGCTCTTTACTGCTTTTCTATTTCTTTCTTTTCATTCTCTTCCCTAAGCATTCCTTTTAGCACTACCCCGTTCTTATGGGTTGAGTTTTGCCACCACCCACTGACACCCAAAATGTGTTGGAGTCTTAACCCCTAATAAGAAACATTTGACCATAGTTGAAAATAGAGTCTTTACAGAGGTAATCAAGTTAAAATAGGTCATTATGATGGACTCTGATCATTATAAAAGGGAAATTTGGGCACAGAGATAGACCTGTACAGAAGGAAGATGATGTAAAGATACACAAAGATATCCATGTAACTGGAGTGTTGTCTCTACAAGTCAAGGAATGCCAAAGATTGCTGGAAAATACCAGAAGCTAGAAGAAAGAAAGAAAGATTCTCCCCTAGGGATATTAGAAAGAGGATACCCTTAACAACACCTTAATTTCAGACTTCTAACTTCCAGATCTATGAGACAATAAATCTCCCTTATTTTAAGCCACTTAGTTTTTTTGCTACTTTGTTATGGCAGCTATAAAAAACAAATATACCTATCATAAGCTAAATCAGTGAACCCATAAGTATTTATGTACTGTTTCATATTTTAGAAAGCACTCATATTATCACAGTCAATATAAATAGCTGAGTGAGAGAGATTTTGGTAATATGCTTATTTTACAGATTAAGACACAGGCTCAGAAAAGGTGAATGAGTTGATAAACCTTATAATAAATAGGAGAGAATGGCATCAGCAATATGGCTTATAGAAGCCCCTTGCCCTTATCTCCCTGACATAAACAGGCAAAGCAACAAATAAAAAACTATATCCAGAGTACACAAAAAGAGTAGCAGAAATCCTGTAGAGCATAAAAACCCAGGATTTCTGCATAAAGAAGGGAAGAAAACATCTGCCTTTGCGACCCTATCCCCCATTTGGACCAGCTTGAAATCTGGAGCAACTTCTCGCTGCAGGTAAAAGTAACGCAGCAGCCCCCATCACCACTTCGGTAACCTACAGTTGTTGCCACTGTGGACCCCTGGAGTTCTCACAGGTGCTACACTCAGCTGAAGAAGTTGACTGGAGTTCATACATCTGTACTTCCTAGAGAGAAGAATCCAGCATTGTACCTCACCCCCACCATGGCCTACTGTGCTGTGCTAGGTTGGAATTGGAACAACCACTGGCACGTATCCTCCCCTGAGGGCAAGTAGCCATTGCATCTTTCCATCCCTGAGGCTCTGTCACAACTGCATCACCCCTCATGTTGGCTCACCATCCATGAATCAAACTGCAGTTAAACTCTATCTTGTTGGGCCAAACTTCTGTGCCACCCTCCTCCAAAACATGAGCTGATAGAGTAACAGATCCCAGCTTGTTGGCAATCTGCATCTACCCAGGCCTCAGCATGAACTTGTACTCAAAATCTCAGATGCCATAGTTGAGACCCTGATGCCAAGACCCTGACTCCACAGCACCTGTGTCATAGAACCCAGTGCTGTTGCAGATTTTTTTTTTTTTTTTTTTTTTTTTTAGACGGAGGCTTGCTCTATTGCCCAGGCTGGAGTGCAGTGGTGCGATCTCCACTCACTGCAAGCTCCACCTCCCAGGTTCACGCCATTCTCCTGCCTCAGCCTCCCGTGTAGCTGGGATTACAGGCGCCCGCCACCGCACCTGGCTAATTTTTGTATTTTTAGTAGAGACAGAGTTTCACCATGTTAGCCAGGGTGGTCTCGATCTCCTGACCTCGTGATCCGCCCAGCTCGGCCTCCCAAAGTGCTGGGATTACAGGCGTGAGCCACCGCGCCCGGCCTGTTGCAGATTCTTATAGCCTATGACAGATGCGATGAATGCAGAGGCTTCCTCTCAGCTAAGACTACCCATTGTGGGAAAAGTGAGAACAAAAAGACCCCAAAAACCGTTGCCAGTGAGAATGCTAACAGCACAAGCTGCCACTGCCACTGCCATAAACTTCTGTAGCCAAGGGCAATGAATCACCCATAATCATTGCTGACATTGATCTCAGCTGAAGAAGCTGACATTGAGGCTATACCACTGCATCCACTTGGTATCAGAGTCATTGCATCGCTACCAACTGTTACCCTAAGACCCATATGAAGGTGAAAGTCTTTTTCTAAAATAAGATATACCGTAAAGTTGGGAAGACAAGACTGTTTAACCAGATCCATATACATTAACACAGTGACTGAAGAAACATGAGAATGCAGTACAAAGAAACATGACACAACCAAAGGAACACAATGATTTTCCGATAACTCACCCCAAAGAAATGGAAATTTATAAATGGCCTGAAAAGAAATTCAAAATACTAATTTTAAGGAAACTCCCTGAGATACAAAATAATAAACAATTCAATGAAACCAGAAAAATAATTTATGATGTGAGATGGATATACCATTTAAACTGATTTGATCTTTATAAATCATATGAATGTATTAAATGATCACATGTACCTTAAAAATATATATATAATGTATTGATAAAAACAATAAAATTAAAATAAAGAAACTAATGCATGATCTGAATGAGAAATTCAACAAAAAGATAGATATCATAATGAAGAACCAAACAAAAATCTTGAAGCTGAAGAATTCAATGAGTAAAATAAAAAATACATTTGAGATCTTCAACAACAGATTAGATTGAACAAAAGAAAGAATCTCTGAACTTGAATACAAGTCTTTTGAATTAACTCAGTCAAAGGGAAAAAATGAAAAAGAATACATAAAGTATATGGTACTTATGGGACACCATAAAGCAAATAAATATTTGTATTATGAGATTTTCAGAGACCCAAGAATTGAAGGCACATAAAGATTATTTGACAGAATAATTGCTGAAAATTTCCCCATATTCTTCGAAGAGATATGGACATTCAGATCCATGAAGCTTAAAGTTTCCCAAACAGGTTTAACCCAGTGAAGTCCTCACAAAGGGTACAGTATAATTTCAAAATTTCAAAAGTCAAAGATGGAATTTTTAAAGCAGCAAGAGAAAAGCATCAAGTGAAATACAAGGGAATCTCCATTAAACTAATACCAGATTTCAGAATACTCAATTACTGTAAGGGTGGTATGTAAATCTTTCCAAAATCTGGTATGAAGGTTAAAAATCAAAATGGATAACAATAACCCTAGCTACAATATTTAATTATGGAAAGCACAATACAAAAACATGTAAACGATGACAACAAAACTATAAATTGTGTGTGTGGAAGTAAAAGTCTAGAGTATCTGTATGCAACTGAGGCTAAGTTGTTATCAGATGAAAAATAGTCTGTCATAACCATAAGAATTTTAATGTAAGTCACATGGTAATCACAAAACAAAAATCTAGAGCAAATACACAAATGAAAAAGAGAAAAGAATAAAAACTGAATGTTACATAAAATCACCAAATCACAAAGGGAGACAAGAGAGGAAGATAAGAAGGAAGAATGTACAAAAAAAAAAAAAAAAAAAAAAACAATTAACAAACTGGCAGGAATAATTTCTTACCAATCAAAAGTACCTTAAATATAAATAGACTAAACTCTTCCATCAAAAGACATCAAGTGGCTGAATGGATTTTTCAAAAATTACAATTATATACTGCCTACAAGTACATTCATTTAAACTGTAAGGACATACATAGGCTGAAAGGGAAGGTATGGAAGAAGACATTTCATAAAAATAGTAATCAAAAGAGGGCAGAAATGGCTTTACTTATATTAGATAAAATAGACTTTCAAAAACCGTTATGAAAAACAAATAATGTCATTATTTAATTATCAAGGGTCAGTTTAGCAAGAGTACATAACAATTATGAATACGCATGTAGCTAACATCAGGTCACCTAAATATACAAAACAAATATTAAAGAATTTGAAAGGATAGATAGACTGCAATACAATAATAATAGAATACATAAATATTTCACTTTTAACAATGAACAGATCAATTAGACATAAAATTAATAAGGAAACATTGAATTTGTACTACATTTTAGACCAAATGGACATAAAAGACATATACAGAACATTCCACCTAACAGAAGCATAATAAACCTTCAAATGCACACAGAATATTTTCCAGGATAGATCATATGTTAGGCCACAAACTAAGTCTAAACAAATTGCAATGGTTTGAAACTAGAGATCAATAGGAGAAGATCTTTAATAATTCACAAATATGAGGTAATTAAACAACATGCTGCTGAACAACCAGTGGGCCAAAGAAGAAATAAATAAATGAATTAAAATATTGAGACAAACAAAAATGGAAACACAACATACCAAAACCTATGGGATGAAATAAAAGCAGTTTTATGGGCGAACTTTATAGCAATAAGTGCCTACATTAAAACAGAAAAAAGAGGCCGGGTGCAGGTATGCCTGTAATCTCAGCACTTTGGGTGGCCCAGACAGGTGGATCACGAGGTCAGGAGTTCGAGACAAACCTGGCCAACATGGTGAAATCGCATCTCTACTAAGGATACAAAAAATTAGACGGGTGTGGTGGCACATGCCTGTAATCCCAGCTACTCAGGAGGCTGAGGCAGGACAATCACTTGAACTTGGGAGATGGAGGTTGCAGTGAGCTGAGATCATGCCATTGCACTCCAGCCTGGGTGACAGGGCGAGACTCCGTCTTGGGGAAAAAAAAGAAAAAAAAAATCCAAATAAATAGCCTACCATTACACTTCAATGCACTAGAAAAAAAGCACATATGGAATACTATGCAGCCATAAAAAAGGATGAGTTCATTTCCTTTGTAGGGACATGGATGCAGCTGGAAACCATCATTCTCAGCAAACTATCACAAGAACAGAAAACCAAACACCACATGTTCTCACTCATAGGTGGGAATTGAACAATGAGATCACTTGGACTCTGGAAGGGGAACATCACACACTGGGGCCTATTATGGGGTGGGGGGAATGGGGAGGGATGGCATTGGGAGTTATACCTGTTGTAAATGATGAGTTGATGGGTGCAGCACAACAACATGGCACAAGTATACATATGTAACAAACCTGCACGTTGTGCACATGTACCCTAGAACTTAAAGTATAATAAAAAAAAAAAAAGAAAAGAAAAAAAAGGAAAAAAAGATGAATGAGGTAAAACTAAAGTTAGCAGAAGTAAGAAAATAATAAAGTCAATAACAGAAAGGCCATAGAAAAAAATTAATAAAACGAAGATTTAGTTATTTGTAAAAATAACTAAAATCAACAAACCCCAAGTTAGATTGACTAAAAAAAGAAAGAATATTCATAAATATAATCAGAAATGAACTAGAGACATTTCAACAGGTGCCTCATAAATAAAAGAGATCATAAGGAATTATTATGAACAATGATGTGGCAACAAATGTGATCAACTAAAGTAAATGGATAAATTTTAAAAATATATAACCTATCATGATTGAATCAGGAAAAAATAGAAAGCTTGTACCCAATAACAAATAGATTGGAGAAGTAATTCAAAACCTTCCAACAACAACAAAAAAGCCATGGACCACATGACTTTACCGTTGAATTCTACCAAGCCATCAAAGAAAAATTATGACCAACACTTCTTAAACTCTTCCAAAAAATAGTGCTAGAGTGAATACTTGCAAATACATTTTAGGAGGCCAACATGACTTTGATCCTTGAGCCTGATTTAAAAAAAACACACACAGGTCAATATCTGTGTTTTGAGCTATCTCTATTTCTGAGCTATGTCTATCTCTGATAGACATTGATGCAAAAATCCTAAAAATATTAGCACACCAAATTCAACAATATATCAGAAAGATTATATGTCATGACTAAGTGGGATTTATCTCTGGCTTGCAAGGCTGGTTTAAAATACACAAATCAATCAATGTGCTGTATCCTAGTAACAGAATAAAAGATAAAAACCACATGATCATGTCAATTGATGTAGAAGAAACAATTGACAAACTTTAGTATCCTTTCTTGATAAAAAACCCTTAACAGTTTAGTTATAAATGAAAAGTTCCATAATATAATGAAGGGAAATTATAAAAAAAAAAAAAAAAAAAAAGAATCCAGAGCTAACATTACAATCAATTGGAACAACTGAAAGCTTTTCCACTAAGATTCAACTCAAGGTAAAGATGTCCACTATTGCCACTTCTACTCAACATAGTACTGGAAGTACTGGCCAAGCAATAAGACAAGAAAAAGAAATGAAAGGCATCCAAATTAAAAAAAAAGGAAGTAAAATTTATCTCCATTTGTAGAAGATATAAATCTATATATAGAAAACACTGAAGATTTCACACATATACAAAAAAAATATGTTGGAAGTAATAAATTCTGTAAAGTCACAGGATATAAGATCAACATAGAAAGATCAGTAACATTTCTATACATAAATAATTACCTACCTGAAAAAATCAAGAAAACAATTTCATTTATGATAAGATCACAAAATTAAAATACTTAGGAGTAAATTTGACTAAGGAGGTGAAAGATTTGTATGCTAAAAACTATAAAATATTGATGAAATAAATCGAAGCCACAAATAAATTAGAAATACACTGTGTTTCCTCAAATAGCTGAAGCAATACTGAGAAAAGTAAAGTTGGAGGCATAGCAATTCCTGATTTGAAATTATGTAACAAAGCTATAGTGATCAAAACAGTATGGTACCAAAATTAAAACCAAAAACATAGACCAATAAAACAAAATAGAGAGCCCAGAAGTAAATCTAAATATAGATAGTCAACAAATTTTAGACAAAAGCAGAAAGAAGGCACAATGGAGAAAAGACAGTCTCTTCAACCTGGATATCTACATGCAAAAAAATCAAATTGAACCTTTATTTTACACTCTGTCAGGGCAAAAACTCACTCAAATTCAAAGTGCAGTTTTTTGTTCTCACACAATAATTAACACAGAATACTTCTATGACAGAATGTGTTGGGAGTTCTCCCTGCAACAAGCAAGCATTAATTTTGCAACAGACACAAGTTGGGTGTCCTTCAGTTCAATTCCATTTTGATGCAATATACCTGGAGATAGCATCAGTTCCCACAGGGTGAAAGCTGAGTTCTACAAGACTATGTGCTACTTCCAATGTCAGTTGAAAGCCCCAGGTTGTTTTACCTGTGCTTGTGATCAACTGGCTATAAATTGGTAATTCTATTACTACCTTGTTGGGTTTAGTTAGAAACACAAAGACCAAATATATAACAATATTATAAATACTATACCAAAACAGTCAACTAAAAGTAGATAAAATGCCTAAATGTAAGATCTGAAACCATAAAACTCCTAGAAGGAAACATAGGTGAAAAGTTCCTTTACATTGGCCTTTACAATGATTTTTTTTCACATTATACCAAAAGCTCAGGCTACAAAAGTAAACGCAAATAAATGAGGCTACATCAAACTAAACAACTTTTGCACAGCAAAGGAAACAACCAAGAGAAAAAAAAAAAAACCTAAACGTAAAACTACCATTTGATCCAGCAATCCCACTACTGGGTATCTACTCAGAGGAAAAGAAGTCATTATTCAAAAAAGATACTTGCACATGCTTATGTATAGCAGCACAATTCACAATTGCAAAATCATGGAACCAACCATAAGGCCCATCAACCAAAAAGTGGATAAACTATTTATATATATATACACACACACACACACGAGATGATATATACATGATATATATGTATGATATATATGTATGATCATCATACATATATGTATATATGTACGTACATATATGACATATATGTATGATCATACATATATATGGTACATACATATATATAATATATGTATGATGATATATGTATGTATATATGATGATGTATATAACTATGATATATATATATAACCATGATATATATATATTCCATATATATATGATGGAATATTATGCAGCCAAAAAAAGGAACAAATTAACACAATTTACAGTGACCTGGATGATATTGGAGACGATTATTCTAAGTGACGTAGTTCAGGAATGGAAAAACCAAACGTTGTTATGTTCTCACTGATATGTGGAAGCTAAGCTATGAGTACACAAAGGCATAAGAATGATGCAGTGGACTTTGGGGATGTGAGGGGAAGAGTGGGAGGGAGGCAAGGGATAGAAGACTACAAATAAGATGTAGTGTATACTGTTCGGGTGATGGGTGCGCCAAAATCTCACAAATGACCACTAAAGAACTTACTCATGTAACCAAATATCATCTGTACCCCAATAACCTATTGAAAAATTTTAAAATGACAAAAGAAAAAAAAAATAAAAATCAACCTACAAACTGGGGGAAAATATTTGCAAACCACATATATAAGGTGTTAATATCCAAAATTTATAAAGAACAATTATAACTCAATAGCAAATAAACAAATAACCTGAGTTTTAAAATGGGCAACAGATGCAAACAGACATTTTTCTAAAGAAGACACAAAGATCACCACAGAAATAGATAAAAAGTGTTCAACATCACCAACCATTAAAAATGCAAATTAGAACTACTGTGAGATATCATCTCACACCCATTAGGATGGCTATTACTATCTAAAAATACAATAAATTACAAATGTTGGTAAGGGTGTGGAGAAAAGGGAACCTTTGTACAATTGTTGATGGAAAGTTAGATTGGTACAACCATTATGGAAAACAGTATGGAGGTTCCTAAAAAAAATAAAAATAGAACTACTGTAATGTGAGCCAACAATCCTTCTTCTGGGTATATACACTAAGATGAAATCTCTACTTTGTAAAGAGATCTGTATTCCCATGTTCATTCCAGCATTATTTGCAATAGCCAAGATAGAAAATTTAAGTGATTATCAACAGATGAATAAAGAACGTATGGTGTATACACAATGGAATATTATTCAGCCTTTAAAAAGAAGATTCGGCTATTTGCTACAACACAGACAGGCCTGGAGGACATTATACTAAGTGAAATAAAGCAGACACATGAAGAAGAATATTTTATGATCTCATTTACATGTGGAAATTTTAGAAAAATGCCTAATATACAGAGATAGAGAATAAAAATATGGTCACTGGAGGGAAGAAATGGAGAGATGTAGATCAAAGGATACAAAGTAGTAGATATGTAGGATGAAAAAGTCTAGAGATGTAATGTACAATATAAGGACTATAGCTAACAATATTGTATTATATTTGAGACTTTTTAAAAGTAGATTTTAGCTGTTCTTGCCACAAAACGTGACTATGTGAGATGACAGATATGTTAATTTTCTTCACTATAGTAACCATTTTATTATCTATATGTATCCCATAAAACTATGTCGTAAACCTCAAATATGCACAATAAAATTCATTATAAAATAAGCAATAGTTGAGTGGTAGGAATATGACCCAGAAGCGTGTGCTCGTTATCTTTTACCATCTTTTACTCCAATCAAAATGAGAGAACACTTACTTCTATGGTGCTAATGACTTCATAAAACATACATTTCAAATTCTTTAGTTTTGACTCAAAGCCATTAACAACAAAAATGAGCAAATGTCTACTGAAAGTGGTGTGGGGTTGCAGCCAGAGAAATGTGAGTTTATATCTCATCTTTGCTACTAATTATGTTTTTGGCCATAAACAGGCAACTTATCTGAGTCATAGTTTCTTCATTGTTAAAAGTAGAAACATGGGCCGGGCGTGGTGGCTCACGGCTGTAATCTCACCAGTTTTGGAGGCTGAGACAGGTGGATCACCAGGAGTTCGAGATCAGCCTGACCAATATGGTGAAACCCCATCTCTACTAAAAATACAAAAATTAGCTGGGTGTGGTGGTGCACACCTGTAGTCCCAGCTACTTGGGAGGCTGACACAGGAGAATCACTTGAAACTGAGAGGCAGAGGTTACAGTGAGATGAGATTGCACCACTGCACTCCATCTGGGGCAAAAAAGCAAGCAACACTCCATCTCAAAAAAAAAAAAAAAAAAAAAAAAGAAAGAAACAAAAGAAACAATAAATAATTACATGAAGCTGTTTGGAGGTGTAAATGAGAAAACATACAGAAAGCTGGTAGCAGAGGCCTTGCAGATGGATGTTAGCATCCTAGTTCTTCCTCTTGCTTCAGACCAATTGAATGCCACTGAAATGAGAACTTGGATTTCTGAACACATGCCTAGGAAACAATGATTCACCTTCATTTTTGGACTACTTAGCATTAACTATTTATTAAAGTCTTATTGTTGACACAAGGAAATTCCTGGGCCACTTTAGTTTTACATTCTTAGAGGCTAGGTGGGACCAGGTTAAGCTAGGGAGACTTTTCACTTCTTGATTTGAAGACATTTAACATTTGGTTGTCATTTGCCCAAAAACACATATTCCTGTCTTTAATCTGGAACACACAAAGGAAATAGGCAAGAGGTCAAGATTTTGATCACATTGATTATTGCCGGGTCCTTGTGCTGCAAAGCAATCACTGGCAATGATTGTTTCATGGTGCTGCCTCACAGCACAGCATTAAGAAAAACTAAAGGTCAGAGAAACTGTCATCACCTACTTCAAGAACCAAACCATCATTTACAACCTTAGTCACAGAGGAGTCTGATGTCACAGGTGAAACACAATTTAAGCACAGTCACATTCTCAACACAGAAAATGAAGCACAGGTTGCCTCAGATAAGCTCTTATGCCTCATTCTCTTCACTTCGACCAGTTATCATAACACAAATCTTTTAATATTTAAAAGTATACTTGCTTGCACAGTGAGGTAGTTTGATGGCAGGTGATGGGAAATTAAATATTTCAGTAAAACGAGTTGAAACATTGCATTTCTTAAAATAAATTATTGTGTGTTAATATAAGGTTTCCTAAACTGTTGTTTTCCATTTGGACATACAGAGTATAAAAGATTAGGAAATATCATTCTACATGAGGTTGTATAGTGACAGAGTAATGCAAAATGAGTCATTAATAATTTTAAAATAGAATATAAATAATCCAGGGACTGGTGCTCTGTATGTGAAATGATATCCCATAAGCATAGTGGCGACTGGGTTGACCCAAAGAGGGAGTATTAGCACTGGAAGACTGAATTAAGAAAACAGGAAAAAATTAAGTAGGCCTCACTTTGATGTACTGCTCTCAAACAATCTCCAGTGCAAACTCTAGGCAAAGAAAACAGATTTTGGTTACTGTGTGTAGCAAAAACAATGTGAGATTCATGTCACATGAATGGTTCATAATATTTTATTTCATTATTTCTGAAGTGCTTAAGTTTTTTTTTTTTAATTTTACTTCAAGTTCTGGGATACATGTGCAGAATATGCAGGTTTGTTACATAGGTATACATGTGCCATGGTGGTTTGCTGCACCTATCATCCCAACATCTAAGTTTTAAGCCCTGCATGCATTAGGTATTTGTCCTAATGCTCTCCCTTCCCTTGCTTCCCACCCCCCAATAGGCCCTGATGTTTGATGTTCCCCCTTCCTGTGTCCATGTGTTCTCATTGTTCAGCTCCCACTTATGAGTGAGAACATGTGGTGTTTGGTTTTCTGTTCCTGTGTTAGTTTGCTGAGAATGATGGCTTCCAGCTTCATCCATGTCCTGCAAAGGACATGAACTCAACCTTTTTTATGGCTGCATAGTATTCCATGGTTTATATATGCCATATTTTCTTTATCCAGTCTATCATTAATGGACATTTGGATTGGTTCCAAGTCTTTGCTATTGTAAATAGTGCTGCAACAAATATACGTGTTCATGTGTCTTTACAGTAAAACCATTTATAACCATTTGGTTATATACTCAGTAATGGGATTGCTAGGTCTAATGGTATTTCTGGTTTTAGATTCTTGAGGAATTGCCACACTGTCTTCCACAATGGTTGAACTAATTTACACTCCCACCAACAGTGTAAAAGCATTCCTATTTCTCCACATCCTCTCCAGCATCTGTTGTTTCCTAACTTTTTAATAATCGCCATTATGTCTGATATGAGATAGTATCTCATTGTGGTTTTGATTTCAATTTCGCTAATGACCAGTGATGATGAGCTTTTTTTCATATGTTTGTTGGCTGCATAAATGTCTTCTTTTGAGAAGCATCTGTTCATATCCTTCACCCACTTTTCGATGGTGTTATTTTTTTCTTCTAAATTTGTTTAAGTTCCTTGTAGATTCTGGATATTAGACCTTTGTCAGATGGGTAGATTGCAAAAATTTTCACCCATTCTGTGGGTTGCCTGTGCACTCTGATGATAGTTTCTTTTGCTGTGCAGAAGCTCTTTAGTTTGATTAGATCCCACTTGTCAACTTTGGCTTTTGTTGCAACTGCTTTTGATGTTTTAGTCATGAAGTCTTTGCCCATGCATAGGTCCTGAATGGAATTGGCTAGATTTCTTCCAGGGTTTTATGGTTTTGGGTTTTACATTTAAGTCTTTAATCCATCTTGAGTTAATTTTTGTATAGTAATTTTTGTTTAGGAAAGGGGTCCAGTTTCAGTTTTCTGAATATGGCTAGCCAGTTTTCCCAGAACCATTTATTTAACAGGGAATCCTTTCCTCATTGCTTGTTTTTGTCATGTTTGTCAAAGATCAGATGGTTGTAGATAAGTGGTGTTATTTCTGAGGTCTCTGTTCTGTTCCATTGGTTTATATATCTGTTTTGGTGCAAGTACCATTCTGTTTTGGTTAATGTAGCCTTGTAGTATGGTTGGAATTCGGGGAGCAAGATGCCTCCAGCTTTGTTCTTTTTGTTTAGGATTGTCTTGTCTCTACAGGCTCTTTTTTTTTTTTTTTTTTTTTTTTTTTTTGGATCCATAAGAAATTTAAAGTTGTTTTTTTGTTGTTGTTGTTGTTGTTTTTAATTCTGCAAGGAAAGTCACTGATATCTTGATAGGAATAGCATTGGATCTGTAAATTACTTTGGGCAGTAGGGCCATTTTCATGATATTGCTTTTTCCACTCTGTGAGCATGGAATGGTTTTCCTTTTGTTTGTGTCCTCTATCATTTCGTTGAGCAGTGGTTCGTACTTCTCCATGAAAATGTCCTTCACTTCCCTTGTAAGTTGTATTACTAGGTATTGTATTCTCTTTGTAGCAATTGTGAATGGGAGTTTACTCATAATTTGGCTCTCTGTTTGTCTACCGTTGGTGTATAGGAATGCTTGTGATGTTTGCACATTGATTTTGTATCCTGAGGCTTTGCTGATGTTGCTTATGAGTTACTTTTTAAGGTAAAATTTAAATTTACCATTTCTTTCTTGAATCCTCATTTTTTTCTTTGTTTCAGCTTGTTCTCTCAATAAATTATTTTTTCTTTAAAACAATATTTCTTGATATATTAATCATTAATTACAGTAACTGCTTATTAAAAATAATTTTAAAGCAATAATCATTGGTTATTATAAAAATATACATAAAGAAGAAAATAAAATATATTTATAATCACACTACCCTCAGGCATGAAATACTGTGTTTGAGGTTTTTACTGGTTTACACAATTTTAGAACATTTTGGATAATAATGAATATAGCTTATATAAACATATAGCTTAATGTATCTTTTCTCATATAACATTATCATACATCATTGTTTTCTTTGAAAACATACTTCAGTATATGGCTCTGGAGTAGTTCAAATGATTGTATCATTACTTTTTTTTTTTTTTTTTTTTTGAGATGGAGTCTCGCTCTGTTGCCCAGGCTGGGGTACAGTGGCCGGATCTCAGCTCACTGCAAGCTCTGCCTCCCAGGTTTATGCCTCAGCTCCCGAGCAGCTGGGACTACAGGTGCCCGCCACCTCGCCCGGCTAGTTATTTTTGTTTGTTTGTTTTATTGTATTTTTTAGTAGAGATGGGGTTTCACCATGTTATCCAGGATGGTCTCAATCTCCTGACCTCGTGATCCGCCCGTCTCGGCCTCCCAAAGTGCTGGGATTACAGGCTTGAGCCACCGCACCCAGCCTGTATCATTACTTTTTAAGACAATTCCACTATGGTGGGCATTTAAATTGTTTTATTCTGCACTATTTTCAATGGTTATGTGTTGATGGATTGTTGTGCATGAATCTTGGTTGGAATCTCTGTGAAACTCTGGAATAAGTGTGTCAAATGACTATTTCTTAGGAGTCTTGAAACACTGCAAAATTAGCTTCAAGAAAAGTGACACCTATTTACACTTTTAAATAGCAAAAAGTATGAACGTGCTTATTATTAAACTCACACACAGACACATATACATAGAGCATAAAAGTGCATTTAATCATTATATCGTTATTTTTTACATGTATTTCTTTGATAATATAGTTTTTTGTTCCTCAGAAAGTTACAATATTTAAAGCTAGAAGAAAGCTCTTTCTTTTACATATGAAGAAATTGAGAGCAAATTGTGTCATGAAACCTGCTCCCAGCCATATCACAAGCAAGAGGCAGATTCAGGACATGTGACATCCAGTTTGGTACCCCTTCCACTTCACTGCAAAGCCCTCAAGTCATTATAAGCAAGATGCATACAATTATCATCCTTTTAAATCCTCTCCTAATGAGAACATCTAAGCCAAAATTAATGTTTTAACTATGCATGACATTATTTTTACTCACATGACATGAATAACTTACAAAATTACATGAAATAAAAGATGCACTGTTGATTTCCTTATAAAAAACACTTGACTCAAGCAAGGAGCATGGTTTTATGAAAGAAACATAATTCCCAAACACTCAAAGAAAGTGGGGGCAGTTGAGAGAATGTATTACTCAGAGCTTCTGCTCCTGAGTTGTAATTTTTTGATGGCCCCCACTGCTGCAAGCTGAATCTGTTGCTGCATATACACCAAGGCCACACTTCCCAGGGGCTGCTTCCAGAGAACTCTGTGTGGCAAGAAACAAAGGTTCTTGAGAGATGGGGGACTCTCCCAATGGGTTAGCTTGAGGATTTTCTATTTTCCCGACTGACTTGTTCTTGAAACTGTGCTGCAATTTGAAACTCTTCTCTAATCCTTCCTGCTAGCTCTCCTTTCACAGGCATCAATTCTGCCCCACAGTCTGAAGATTCTCCCTTCTCCTCCTACTTCTTCTTCCATTATTCTTAGGTAATTTTTGAGTTTTAATTTGTATGGATACATAGTAGGTGTATATATTTATGCAGTATGCGAGATGTTTTGATGCAGACATGCAATGTGAAATAAGCACATCATGAAGAATGGGATAGCCAACCCCTTAAGCATTTATCCATTAAGTTGCAAATAATCCAATTACACCCTTTAAGTTATTTTAAAATGTACAGTTATTATGGACTATAGTCACTCTGTTATGCTATCAAATAGTAGGTCTTATTCATTCTTTCTAATTCTTTTGTACCCATTATATCCCCGCCTCCTCCCTAGCCTCCCACTACCATTCCCAGCCTCTGATAATCATCCTTCTACTCTCTATATCCATGAGTTAAATTGTTTTGATATTTAGATCTCCAAAATAAGTGAGAACATGTGACATTTGTCTTTCTGTACCTGACTTACTTCACTTAACATAATGACCTCCAATTCCATCCTTGTTGTTGCAAATGACTGGATCTCATTCTTTTTTATGGCTGAATAGTACTCAATTGTGTATCTGTACCATATTTTCTTTATCATTCATCTGTTGATGGACAATTAGGTTACTTCCAAATGTTAGCTTTGTAAACAATGCTGCAATAAACATAGGAGTTTAGATCCCTCTTCAATATACTGATTTCCATTCCTTTGGGTATATACCCAGCAGTGGGATTGCTGGGTTATATCGTATCACAATTTTTAGTTTTTTGAAGAACCTCTTAAGTGTTCTCCATAGGGGCTGTACTAACTTACATTCCCTCCAACAGTGTATAAGGGTTCCATTTTCTCCACATCCTCAGCAGCTTTTGTTATTGCCTGTGTTTTGGATATAGGCCATTTTAACTGGGATGAGATGATATCTCATTGTAGTTTTGATTTGCCTTTCTCTGCTGATCAGTGATGTTGAGTGCCTTTTCATATACCTATTTGCTGTTTGTATGTCTTTTTAGAAATGTCTATTTAAATATTTTGCCCATCTTTTGATCAGATTATTAGATTTTTTCCTATGGAGTTGTTTGGGCTCCTTATACATACTAATTATTAACCCCTTGTCAGATATATTCTGATTATTAATCCCTTGTCAGATGGGTAGTTTTCAAAGATTTTCTCCCATTCTGTAAGTTATCTATTCACTTTGTTGATTGTATCCTTTGCTGTGCAGAAGTTTTTTAAACTTCATGTGGTCCCATTTGTCCATTTTTGTTTTGGTTGCCTGTGCTTGTGGGATATGGCTCAAGAAATTTTTGCCCAGACCAATGTCCTGGAGAGTTTCCCAATGTTATTTTGTAGTAGTTTCATAGTCTGAGGCCTCAGATTTAAGTCTTTAATCATTTTGATTTGACTTTTGCATGTGTTGAGAGATAGGGATATAGTGTTTTTTTCTGCATATAGATACCCAATTTTCCCAGTATTTTTTATTGAAGAGACATTATTTATTGAACAGAACACTTTTCTCTAGTGTATGTTCTTGGCACCTTTCTCAAAATTGAGTTAACTGTAAGTGTGGATTTGTTTCTGGGTTCTCTATTCTGGTCCATTTGTCTATGTGTCTGCTTTAATGCCAGCACCACTCTGTTTTGGTTACTATAGCTCTATAGTATAATTTGAAGTCAGGTAATATGATTCTTCCTATTTTATTCTTTTTGTTTAGGATAGCTTTGGCTATTCTGGGTCTTTTGTGGTTCTACATAAATTTTTGGATTTTTTAAAAATTTCTGTGAAAGAATGTCACTGGTGTTTGATAGGGATTGCAGTGACTCTTTAGATTGCTCTGGATAATATGGACATTTTAACAATATTGATTCTTCCAATCCATTAACATGGAATATCTTTCCATTTTATCATGTCCTCTTCAATTTATTTTATTAGTATTTTATAGTTTTCATTACAGAGATCTTTCACTTCTTCAATTAAGTTAATTCCTAGGTATTTCATTTTATGTGTGGCTATTGTAAATGGAATTACTTTTTTATTTCTTTTCACATTGTTCACTGTTGGCATATAGAAATGCTACTGATTTTTGCATGTTGATTTTGCATCCTGAAACTTTATCAAATTTGTTTATTAGTTCTAATAGTTTTCTTGAGGAGTTTTTGGTTTTTTCAAATATAAGATTATATCACCTACAAACAAGAATAATTTGACTTCTTCCTTTCCAGTTTTGGTGACCTTTACATTTTCTCTTGTCTGATTGCTCTAGCTAGGACTTCCAGTACTATTTTGAATAACTGTAGTGACAGTGGCCATTCTTATTATGTTCCAGATATTAGAGGAAAGGCTCTCTGTTTTTCTCCATTCAGTATGATGTTAGCTGAGAGTATGTCCTCTGTGGCTTTTGTTGCATTGAGGTATGTTTCTTCTATCTCCAGTGTTTTTTTTAAGAATTTTTATATTGAAGGGATGTTAAACTTTTATCAAATGCCTCTTCAGTATCAGTTGAAATGATCATGTGGTTTTTATCCTTCATTCTGTTGATGTGATGTATCACACTGATTGATTTGCATATGTTGAACCATCCTTGCATCCCTGACATAAACCCAATTTGGTCATGATGAATTATCTTTCCAATGTATTGTTGAATTCGGTTTGCTAGTATTTCATTGAGGATTTTTGCATCAATATTCATCAGAGATATTGGCCTATATTTTTCTTTTTTTGATGTGTCTTTGTCTGGTTTTGGTATCAAGGTAATTATGGTCACATAGAATGAGTTTGGAAGTTTTCCCTCCTCCTCAATTTTTTGGAATAGTTCGAGTAGGATTGGTATTAGTTATTTCTTAAATATTTGGTAGAATTCAGCAGTGAAGCCACCAAGTCCTGGGCTTCTTTTTTATTGAAACACTTTTTATTACAGCTTCTATCTAATTACTTGTTATTGGTGTATTCAAGTTTTGCATTTTTTTCTAGCTTAATTTTGGTAGGTTGTATGTATCTAGGAATTTGTCCATTTCTTCTTGATTTTCCAATTTATTGGCATATGTTGCTCATAGTAGCCACTAGTAATCCTTTGAATTGATACAGTATCAGTTGTAATGTCTCCTTTTCATTTCTGATTGAATTTATTTGGATCTTCTCTCTTTTTCCTTAATCTGGATAAGGTTTGTCAATTTCGTTGAACTTTACAAAAATTAACTTTTGTTTATTGATCTTTTGTATTTTTTGTATTTTTCATTTCTATTTCATTTCTTTCTGCTCTAATCTTTATTATTATTTTCTTCTAATGAATTTGGTTCAGTTGGATCTTGCTTTTCTAGTTCTTTAAGATGCATCATTAGATTGTTTATTTGAAGTTTTCTCTTTTTATTAATGTAGGCATTTGTAGCTATGAACTTCCCTCTGAGTACTGTTTTTGCTGTTTCCCATAGGTTTTGGTATGTTGTATTCTATTATCATTTGTTTAGAGAAAATTTTCAATTTATTGACATGCTGGTCATTCTGGAGTATATTGTTTAATTTCCATATATCTATATAGTTTCCAAAATTCCTCTTTATTAACTTCTAGTTTTATTCCATTGTGGCCAGAGAAGATACTTGGTATTATTTTAATTTTTCTGAATGTTTTGGGACTTGTTTTGTGACCTAACATATAGTCTATCCTTGAGAATGATCCATGAACTGAGAAAAAAAAAAGTGTATTCTGCAGCTCTTGGATGAAATGTTCTGTAAATTTCTATTTGATCAATTTGGTCTATAGTGCAGATTAAGTCTGATATTTCTTTGTTGATTTTCTGTCTGGAAGATATGGCCACACAGAAAGTGGGGTGTTGAAGTTTCCAGGTATTATTGTATTGGGACCTATCTCTTTCTTTAGCTCCAATAATAGTTCCTTTATATATCTGGGTGTTCCAATGTTGGGTGCATATATATTTAAAATTGTTAATTCATCTTGCTGTATTGACTCCTGTATCATTATATAGTGAACTTCTTTGTCTCTTCTTATAGTTTTGGTCTTGAAATCTATTTTGTCTGATATAAGTGTAGTGACTCCTGTTCTTTTTTTATTTCCATTGACATGGAATATGCTTTTCCCTCCCTTCATTTTTAGTCTGTGTGTGTCTTTCTAGGTGAAGTGTTTCTTGTAAACAACAGATGAATGTGTCTTGTTTTTCATCCATTCATCCAGTCTATGACTTTTAATTGGAGAGTTTAGTCCATTTACATTCACTGTTATTATTGATAAGTAAGGACTTACCCCTGCCATTTTGTTATTTGTTTTCTGGTTGTTTTGTGATCTTCTCTTCCTTCTTTCTTTCATTCCTGTATTCCTCTAGTAAAGATTATTCTCTCTGGTGGTATGATTTAGTTGCTTGCTATTTATTTTTTATGTATTCATTGTATGCTTTTTGGTTTGACGTTACCATGAAGCTTGCAAATACTATCTTATAACCCATTATTTTAACCTGATAATTTAACACTACTTGCATAAGCAAATAAACAAGCAAAAGAAAAAAAAAAAATCACCCTAACTTCATTTCCCTGCTTTTTAACTTTTTATTGTTTCTAGTTCTATCTTATTGTACTGGCTATGTTTTGAAAAGCTGTTGTAGTTATTATTTCTGATTGATTCATTATTTAATCTGTCTACCTAAGAGTGGTTTACATTTCACAGTTATGGTGTTGCAATATTCTGTGTTTTCCTGTGCACTTACTATTGGAAGTTTTTTACCTTTAGGTGATTATGTACTTCTCATGAATGTCCTTTCCTTTCTGATTGAAGTATGCCCTTTAGCCTTTCTTGTAGGATGAGTCTTGTATTGATAAAATCCCTCAGCTTTTGTTTTTCTGGGAAGGTCTTTATTTCTTCTTCATGTTTGAAGAATATTTTGCAAAATACACTATTCTAGGGTAAATGTTTTTTGTTTTTTTTTTTTCCTTCAGCACTTTAAATATGTCATGCCACTCTCTCCTGGCCTATAAGGTTTCCACTGAAAAGTCTGCCGCCAGATGTATTGGAGCTCCATTGTATGCTATTTGTTTCTTCTCTCTTGCTACATTTAGGAACATTTCTTTATCCTTGACCTTTGAGAATCTGATTATTGAATGTCTTGAAGTAGTGTTCTTCAGGTTAAATCTGCTAGGTGTTCTCTAACCTTCTTGTACTTGGATATTGATACCTTTGTCTAGGTTTGGGAAGTTCTCTGTTACTATCCCTTTGAATAAACTTTCTATTCCTGTCTCTTGCTTTACCTCCTCTTTAAGGCCAATAGCTCTTAGATTTGCCCATGTGAGGCTATTTTCTAAATCATCTGGCTTTCTTCATTTTTTTAATTCTTTTTTCTTTTGTTTCCTCTGACTGTTTATTTTGAAATAGTCTGTCTTCAAGTTCATTAATTATTTCTTCTACTTGATCCATTTTGTTATTAAGGGACTCTGATGCTTTCTTCAGTATGCCAACTGCATTTTTCAGCTCCAGAATTTCCACTTGATTCTTTTTAATTATTTCAATCTCTTTATTAAATTTATCTGATAGCATTCTGAATTCCTTCTCTGTTTTATCTTGAATTTCCTTGAGTTTCCTCAGCACAGCTATTTTGAATTCTCTGCCTGAAAGACCACATGCCCCCATTTCTCCAGAATTCATCCCTTGTGTCTTATTAAGCTCATTTTGTTAGGTCATGTTTTCCTGGATGATGTTGATGCTAGTAGATATTCTTTGGTATCTGAATATTTATGAGTTAGGTATTTATCATAGTCTTCACTGTCTGAACTTATTTGCAGCTGCCTTTCTTGGGAAGGCTTTCCAGATATTTGAAGGGACTTTGGAAAGCCTTAATAATCAAAGTTAGCTTTGTGATCTAAGCTGTTTCTGCTTTAGGGAGTATCCCAAGCCCAGTAATGCTGTGGTTCTTGCAGACTCATAGAGGTACCATCTTGATGGTCTTGGACAAGATCTGAGAGAATTTTCTGAATTATTAGGCAGAGACACTTGTTCTCTTCTCTTACTTTCTCCCAAACATAGTCTCTCTCTCTGTTCTGAGCCACCTAAAGCTGGGAGTGGAGTGACATAAGCACCCCTCTGGCCACCACCACTATGAGTGTGCTGGGTCAGACCTAAAGCCAGGAAAGTTCTGAGTCTCACCCAAGGCTTGCTGTAACCACACACTGGCTACTACCTATGTTCACTTAAGGCCCTGAGGCGCTACAATCAGCAAATGGCAAAGCCAGCCAGGCCTGTGTCTTTCCCTTCAGGGTGGCAATGTTCCCCAGGTCCCAGGTGGGTCCAGGAGTATCATCTAAGAGTCAGGGACTAGAGACAAAAACATTAGAAGTCTATCTGGTATTCTATTGTACTGTGGCTAAGATGGCTCTCAACCCACATGATGCAACCTTTCCCATTTTTATTTTCTCTTTCCAAAGGCAGAGGAGCCTTACCCCGTAGCCACCATCAACCCTGGCCACAAGGAGTACTGCCAGACTACCACCAATATTCCCTTAAGGCCCAAGGGCTCTTAAGTGAGCTTGTGGTGAATGCTGCTTGGCCTGGGACTCGCCCTTCTGGGCAGTGGAGTCCCCGCTGGCCCAGAGCAAATCCAGAAATGCTGTCCAAAAGTCAAGTTCTGGAATCAGGTACCCCAAAAGCCTGCTTGCTGTTCTACCCTTCCATAGTTTTGTTGGTACCTGAAGCTAGCAAGTCTCAGAGGCTCACCAAGGCCCTCAATGTACTACCTGGATATCACTGCTAGTTATTCAGGGCCCAAGGACTCTTCAGTTAGCAGGTGATGAATGCTTGCAGGACTAGTTTTTTTCCTTCTGGCCCAAGGTTTCCTTCTCTTTCTAGAAGTGTTGTCTAGGAGCTAGGGCTTGAAATAGGGGCCTCAGGACTCTGACTGGTGCCCTATCTTGCTATGGCTTAGCTGGTATCCAAGATGAAAGACAAAGTCTTCCCCACTCTTCCTTTTCCTCTCCTCAAGCCCAAGAAAGGAGACCATTTTGGAGCCATAGGCTGTGCAGCCTGGGGCTACGGGACAGGTAGTGCCAGCACTCCCTTGGCTGCCGCAGCTGGTGTCTCAGTGTGTTGTGTACCCCACTAGTACACTGTCTCTGGATCTAGTTCAGCACTAAGACTTGCCAAAGAGTTGCAGTCCTTATGTCCTAGACTGCCTTTCAAACTTAGAGACAGAGAGGATTTTGACCCTCGGTGATGTTTTTTTTTTTTTTTTAATCTCTTCAGTGCCTCTTTCAACCATATGAGTTAAAACTAGGTACTATGAGTGCTCAGCTGATTTTTGGTTCTTAGGAAGGTATTTTTTTTGTGTGTAGACAATTGTTAACTTGGTGACTTTGTGGTGGTGGTGTGAATGATTGATGGACTTTTCTATTCCACAGTGTTGCTCTGCTTCCCCCTCAGGTGTTCTTTTACTTTTAATCCCATCTTGCAGGTATTGCAAGGGGAACCTGAACTAACACAGAACACAAAGTGTACAAAGGACTACTAAATCCATTTATAAGCTGGGGCTTGCTTTCTTTGCATATAAATAAGATGTCCCTTATCATAAAAAAGAAAAATGTCCCACAGCTGATGGGATGTCTTCAGTGTTGACCCCTGAACTGAGTTTAGTGCTCCAGAAAAAGTTTTAGAAAATCAAGGCTAGCTTTTTGTTTTTTTGTTAATTAGGAGCCCTTTATTCCCAAGGCCACCAGACCACCTAGCAGTATTAACTTCTATACATCTACCTTGACTCTCAAAAAGGGAAGGTGGTAGAATGAGTGTTATCCTGTCAGTGCATTTACTTAAAAAAATTACTTCAAAATGCAAAGTATATGTATGTGTGTAATTGAACTTTATGCCCTAGGGGCATGGATTAGTCCATTTTCATGCTGCTGATAAAGACATACCTGAGACTGGGCAATTTACAAAAGAAAGAAGTTCTTTCTTCCCCAAGTTCCACATGGCTGGGGAAGCCTCACAGTCATGGTGGAAGGCAAGGAGGAACAAGTCCGGTCTTACATGGATGGCAGCAGGCAAAGAGAGAATGAGGAAGATGCAAAAGCAGAAACCCTTGATGAAACCATGAGATCTTGTGAGACTTATTTACTACCACAAGAACAGTATGGGGGAAACCACCCCCATGATTCAATTATCTCCCACAGGGCCCCTCCCACAACACATGGGAATTATGGGAGTACAAGTCAAGATAAGATTTGGGTGGGGAAGCAGAGCCAAACCATACCAGAGCAGTTAGTTGTACAGGAATCAAAAATCCAGAGGTGACAATAAGAGGTGCTTTTATCTAAATCTTCAGCAGAGTATTTGTTAATTAGTGCAAGAGATGTTAGACATAATTTTCACTGATGAGGTAAATGTTCTTTTTTAAAAGACATATATGTGTGGTGGCTCATTCCTGTAATCCCAGCACATTGGGAGCCTGAGGATGGTGGATCATCTGAGATCAGGAGTTCAAGAGCAGCCTGGCCAACATAGTGAATCCCGTCTATACTAAAAATACAAAAAATTAGCTGGGTGTGGTGGTGGGTGCCTGTAATCCCAGCTACTCAGGAGGCTGAGGCAGGAGAATCGCTTGAATCAAGGAGGTGGAGGTTGCAGTGAGCCAAGATTGCACCATTGCACTCCAGCCTGGGCAACAAGAGTGAAACTGTCTAAAAAAAAAAAAATATATATATATATAGAGACAGAGAGAGACAGAGAGAGAGAGTGGATATAAAATCTGGTCAACCATATATATATAATTAAATATATACAAATATATATTTAAATATATACATGTATATATTTAATTAAATATTGTAATATATTTAATTATATATAAATACATGTATATACATTTATATATTTAATATACATTATATATATTTATATTTTTACATATATACACATATATATACAAATACAAACATATATATATATATATATATATATATAAATAAATAAAAAATATATAGTTGACCAGATTTTATAAACTCCACTTTCCTTGAATGAACCTTCAGGACAGAGTACAAGATCTACCGTTTTACTCGGTTTGCGTGCACACACACACACACACACACACACACACACACACACTCTCTCTCTCTCTCTCTCTCTCTCTCTCTCTCTCTCTCTCTCCCTCTCTCTCTCTCTCTCAGTGGAGGGCTCCAAAGCCTAACCAAACAGAATACTGGCTGATCAGATGTCAGCATATCATCAGCCTTGGAGGAAACCTTCCTTTCAAGGTGTTTATCTTAATGCCTGGAGAAAGAGAACAAGCAGAGACTTAACCAAACTTATCAGACCAGGTTAGGAGTGGTTTTTGTGTACTGATGCATATTCTTGTGCACATGCATACATGCTTGGCTACTGATACATATTTGTATTTGTGGCAAAATTTAGACAGAGATCTGATAGTGAGGTTGTAGTGAAGGATATTCCCTACCTAGGTCTGATTGGAGATTATTAGACCTGACATTTGTTGAATGACCAAATTTACTTATGTCAGTTCACAAAAATGAGAGCTCTGTTTTATGCCAGATATCTGAAAGTTCAGGATATCTGTGAATTATGGTAAGGGTGGTTGGGGAATTCTTGAATTTCTTTCATCTGTAGTCTGTCTCAAATTATTGAGATTTGTACTTAGAGACTCTTAAAGTTTTGTGAGATGTAGCAGCTGCAATTGGGCTATTTAAAAGAATAGAGCAGGACTTGTTCTTACTGTGTTTCTACAGCATGAATAGGAAAAAAGTTTGTTTTGGTTTTGTTTCTTTGCTCACTCAAAATCTCCCAGAGACAGTGGACACTTGGTTAATGACATAAACCCAAATTACTTTTCTACTCTTCAGAGAACCTATTCATATAGCACAAAAATATTGGTCAAATCCCTTTATAGAAGTGCTGCACTGGTGAAAAACATGGAAGAATAAAACAATGGAAAGCCCCAAGTCTTAGTCAATATATCTTCTCACCAGGGCAGACATAAACCATCCCACAGGAAATGTAACAAATTAGAATCATACAAGATTATATTTCAAAACTGAAAAATGATCTAAGATTGCTTTAATAAAAATCTCCCCCAAACAAATGCCAGGGCCATACTAGTTAATGTTATTAATAAACTTAAGTATTTTGGCTAGGACTGGAGAGAAGAAAAAATAAATATGTAAGAATGAATAAAGTAGCAAAACTCAACTGAACGCCATCTAAAATAAGCTCACTTTTAATAAGAAAATGCAGACAAGTTGAAAATAAATAGATGGACCAAAATATACCATATGTAAGAAAACAAAAGACATTTAATAATGATAAAAAGATCAAAACATCTGGAAAACAATAATTATAAATGTATATGTAGCATCAAAATGGAACATTAAAACACATGAAGGAAACCTCAGCAATTTAGTGAAGAAATGAAAAATTGTGTAAACACTTGGGCATTTAATAAACCTCTTTCAGTAATTTATACAACAACTATGCACACACACACAAAATAATAATAATAATAGAGATACAGAAGATGTTTAGAACACTATCAACCACATCGAGCTAAATAATATATATAGAACACTGCATCCAACCACCATAAAATACTATTTTCAAGTGCACAAAATATATTCACCAAGATAGAAGGCTTGCTAGACTATAAAACAAGTCTCTATGATTTTGAAAGTGTTAAAATAATGTATATGTTCTCTAACCAAAATTGAATTAAATTAAAAGCTAATTTAAAAAATCTATTGATATGGTTTGGCTGTGTATCTACCCAAATATCATCTTTAATTGTAGTTTCCATAATCCCTGCATGTTGTGGGAGGGACCTGGTAGGAGGAAATTCAGTCATAAGGGTGGTTACCCTCATGCTGTTCTCATGATAGTGAGTTCTCATGAGACTTGATGGTTTTAAAAGGGGCTTTTCTCTTTTGCTCAGCACATATCTCTCCTGCTGCCATGTGAAGAAGCATGTGTTTGCTTCCTTTTCCACTGTAATTGTAAGTTTCCTAAGGACTCCCCAGCCATGCTGAATTGTGACTCAATTAAACCTCTATCCTTTATAAATTAGCCTGTCTTGGGAAGTTCTTTATAGCAGCATGAGAATGAACTAATACAGTAAATTGGTATCGCGGACAGTAGATGCTGCTGTAAAGATATCCCAAAAATGTGGAATCGACATTGGAACTGGCTAACAGGGAGAGACTGAAACAATTTGAAGGGCTTGGAAGAAGACAGGAAGATGTGGGAAAGTTTGAAACTTCCTAGAGACTTGGAGTGCTCAGAAAACATGAAGATGTGGGAAAGTTTGAAACTTGCTAGAGATTTGTTGAATGGCTATGACCAAAATGCTAATAGTGACATGGACAACAAAGTCCAGGCTGAGGTGGTCTCAGGTGGAGATGAGGGACTTGGGAACTGAAGCAAAGGTGACTCTTGTTAGCTTAGCAAAGAGACTGGCAGCATTTCCCCCTGCTCTAGAAATCTGTGGAACTTTGAACTTGAGACAGATGATTTAGGATGTCTGGCAGAAGAAATTTCTAAGCAGCAAGTATTTAAGAAAAAGCAGAGCATAAAAGTTGGGAAAATTTGAAGCCTACTATGTGATAGAAAACGAAAACCTATTTTCTGGGGAGAAATTCAAGCTGGCTGCAGAAATTTGCATAGGTAACAAGGAGCCAAATGTTAATCATGAAGAAAATGGGAAAAATGTCTCCAGCGCCTGTCAGAGAACTTCACAGCAGCTCCTCCAATCACAGTCCTAAAGGCCTAGGAGGGAAAAAATGGTTTCATCAGCTGATCTCAGGGTCCCCCTGCTCTATTCAGGCTCTGGACGTGGTGCCCTGCATCCCAGCTACTTCAGCTCCAGCCATGGCTAAAAGGGGCCAATGTACAGCTCACGCCATTGCTTCAGATCAGTGAACTTATATTTGCATGACTTAGCAATAGAAACTCTTCAATCTGAAGGTACAAAGAAAAACACTGAGAAAAATAATCAGAGCCAAAGTGACATATGAGAAAACATAAAGCATTCTAATATAACCAAATATCCAGAAGGAAGGCAGTGGGCAGGAAAAAAAAAAAAAAAGATTTAAACAAATAAAAGACCAAAATTATTGTTGTAGCAGGACAAGCCACAGACAAAACCCCTCAGACACCGAGTTAAAGAAGGAAGGGGTTTATCTGGCCGGGAGCATCGGCAAGACTCCTGTCTCAAGAACCAAGCTCCTCGAGTGAGCAATTCCTGTCCCTTTTAAGGTCTCACAACTCTAAGGAGGTCTGCTTGAGAGGGTTGTGATTGATTGAGCAAGCAGAGGGTACGTGACTGGGGGCTGCATGCAGTGGTAATTAGAACAGAACAGAATAGGACCGGGATTTTTACAGTGCTTTTCTATACAATGTCTGTAATCTATAGATAACATAACCGATTAGGTCAGTGGTTGATCTTTAACTACCACGCCCAGGCAGGCTGTCTGCTTGTGGATTTCATTTCTGTCTCTTAGTTTTTACTACTTCTTTCTCTGGAGGCAGAAATTGGGCATAAGACAATATGAGGGGTGATCTCTTCCCTTATTCTAATTTTCTTTTCTTTTCTTCCTTTCTTTTTTCTTTGTTTTTTTTTTTTTTTTTTTTTTTTAAGATGGAGCCTCACCCTTGTTGCCCAGGCTGGAGTGCAATGGTGCAGTCTTGGCTCACCACAACCTCTGCCTCCCAGGTTCAAGTGATTCTCCTGCCTCAGCCTCCCAAGTAGCTGGGATTACAGGCATGTGGCACCACACCCAGTTAATTTTTGTATTTTTAGTAGAAATGGGGTTTCACCATGTTGGCCAGGCTGGTCTCAAACTCCTGACCTCAGGTGATCTGCCTGCCTTGGCCTCCCAAAGTGCTGGAATTATAGGCATGAGGCACCACATCTGGCAAAAATTCTTTTAAATTTAATAACAATTTTAGACTTACAAATTCAAGAAGCTCAGCAAACTACCAACAGAAGAAACATGAAGAAAATCACATAAAGGTGGGCCGGGCGCGGTGGCTCAAGCCTGTAATCCCAGCACTTTGGGAGGCCGAGACGGGCGGATCACGAGGTCAGGAGATCGAGACCATCCTGGCTAACACGGTGAAACCCCGTCTCTAATAAAAAATACAAAAAAAAAAAAACTAGCCAGGCGAGGTGGCGGGTGCCTGTAGTCCCAGCTACTCGGGAGGCTGAGGCAGGAGAATGGCGTGAACCCGGGAGGCGGAGCTTGCAGTGAGCCGAGATCTGGCCATTGCACTCCAGCCTGGGTGACACAGCAAGACTCCGTCTCAAAAAAAAAAAAAAAAAAAAAAAAAAAAAAAAAAAAAATCACATAAAGGCTTATCACAATGAAAGTGTATGAATAAAGATAAAATATTTTAAGCTGCTAGAAGAAACATTACAAACATGAAAACAGAGATGAGAATGACAACATACTTCCTGTCAAAACTATACAAGTCAGAACAAAATGGAGAGTCTAAAAAATATCCTGCCAACTTAACTTCCTTACATATTGAAAATATTTATTAAAATTAAAATCAAAATTAATATATCATCAGACTAACAAAAGTTGAGAAAATGTATTGCCAGAAGACCTGAGTTAAAGAAATGTTGAAAGAGTTTTGCTAGCAGAAGGAAAATTATACCAGTTAGAAAATTAGAGGTACACAAAGGAATAAAGAGAGCCAATAAATGATAAATATATAGGTAAATATAAAGAAATTTTCTTATTTTTAAATGGTATTTTCAATATCAAATTAAGCTTCTATGAGAAAACCCTTTAAATACAAAACAAACATAGGTTAAAGAAAAAGCATATATGTGTGTATGTGTGTATAGATACACACCATAGAAACACCAAACAAAGTGACACTGGAGTGGCAATATTGATATCAAATAAAGCAGGCTTCAGAAAAACAAATATTACCAGGTATAAAGAGTAGAATTATATAATGATGAAAGGGTCAATTCATCAAGAAGAAATAACAGTCTTAAATGTTCATGCACACAACAGCAGAGCTTCAAAACACGTAAAACATAAACTGATAAATTGAAGGAAGAAATAGACAAATCCAAAAGTATCATTGGCTATATTAACATCTCTTTATTAGCAAGTAATATAATAGGCAGCGAGAAAATCAATAAAGATATAGAGGGCTTGAACAACCAGATTGACCTAATAGGCATACTATATACATTTTTAAGTGCAAAAAGTTGAATTTATACAAAGTACAAATTGACAGCAACAGAATTAACCTAGACATAAATAAACAAAAAAACCTGGAAGTTTCCCAAATATTTTTGTGTTAAACAGTGCATTTCTAAACAGCCCATGGGTCAGAAATCAGAGAAAAATTAGAAAATATTTCTAATGAACAAAAATGTTTACATAAATTTTTGTGAGATACAGCTACAGCAGTGCTGAGAGGGAATTTTTGTTAGATGAGAAGAAAGACCTCAAAAACAATAATCTCTTTTCACCCAAGAAACTAGAAAAATAAGAACATAATAAATCAGAACAAAAAGAGGAAGAAATAATAAAGATAGGAGCAAAAATCTAGAAAATTGAAAACAAGTATATAATACAGAAATCAATGAAATAAAAAACTGTTTAAGAACTCAGTATCTCTGATGAACCTCTAGCTAGAATGATAAAGAAAATGAGAGAAATAGAAAAGAAATAAATTACTATTAACAGAAATGAGAGAAAATACATCACTATAGATTCAAAAGATGTTGTAAGAATTAGGGAATATTATAAACTACCTTATGACAATATATTTGTTAACAGTTGAAATAGGCCAGGCATAGTGTCTCATGCCTGTAATCCCAGCACTTTGGGAAGCCAAATTGGGCAGATCACTTCAGGCCAGGAGTTTAAGAATAGCCTGGCCAACATGGTGAAACCCTGTCTCTATTAAAAATACAAAAATTAGCCGGGTGTGGTTGTACACACCTGTAATTCGAGCTACTTTTGTGTGACTGAGGCATGAGATTCGCTTGAATCTGGGAGGCAGAGGTTGCAGTGAGCTCAAATGCAGGTACTGCACTCCAACTTGGGTAACAAAGCATGACTGTCTAAAAACAAAAAGAAATATGTAAATTATTTGAAAGACACATCCAATTCAAGAAGAAATAGTTAAACTGAATATTCCTCTATTATTAAATAAATGAAATTTGTAGTTGAAACCCTTCCCACGCACAAAAAAAAAATTTTATGCACAGATGTCGCAATTGGCAAATTCTATCAAATATTTCAAGAAGAAAGCATATCAATTCTACACAAACTCTTCCATGAAAATAGGAGAAATAGCCTTTATGTTTTATAAGGTTAGCATTACCCCAAGTCAAAAAACAAAGCCATCAGAAGAGAAGAAAACTGCAGACCAATATTTTCCATGAACACAAATGCAAAGATATTTCACAAGAGTAAAATTTAGCAATACATTATGACCAAGTGGGGGTTATTCCAGGAATGCAGTTTAGTCCAACACTGAAAAAATCATATAATATAATTCACCAAATAAATTAATAAAGAACAAAAATCATATTATCTCCATAGGAACAGAAAAAGCAACTGACAAACAACTGTTTCTGATAATGATTCTTGAGAAGTAAATAACTTCCCACACAAAATAAGGATGTCTACCAAAAAATGTCTGTTAACATTATATTTAATGAAGAAAAGCTGAATATTTTCCCCTTAAGATAAAAAGCAAGGCGAAGAAGTTTGCTCTCAGGACTTCTTTTCAGCATTGTTTTGGAGGGCTAAGCATTCTAAGAAGGAGGAAGAGGAAAAGGAGGAAGGTAATGATACGCAGATTGAAAAAGAAGAAGAAAAAGTGTCTATTGTTCCACAGATGACATGTCTGTTAGAAAACCTAAAGAATTTTTTAAAATTCTACTAGAACTATTTAGTAATTTATCAAGGTTTCAGAATGCATAGTCAATATGAAAAAATCAATTTAAGTCTGTATTAACAACAAACAACGACACTTAAATTTTTAAAATACAACTTGCAATAGCATGAAAATATGCAATATTTAGGGAAATTTTAACAAATATATGCAAATATTGTACATTAAAAATTATAAACATTTGAACAGAAAAATTATAGACATAATAAAATGAAGAGAAAAACATATTCATGGATTCAATTAATCAAATAGTAAGACTTTAATTTTCCCTAGATAGATATAGAGATTGAATATAATTACTAACAAGATCTCATCAGATTTTTTGTATAAATTTAATAAGCTTATTTATTTAATAAACTTGTTTTCAACTTTATATGAAAGTGTAAAGCCTCTAGAATGTCTAGTTCTTTTAAAATAAAGAGCACAACTGAATAATAAGGCAAGAAATATAAAATGGAAAAATGTTTGAACAGACATTTCACAGCCAAAGATATTCAACATCATTGGTTAGCATCAGAGAAATGCAAATTGAAACCCAGGCAGTGCTGCCCACACACTGGAATGGCTAAAATTATAAAGACTGACAGTACAAAATTTTGTAGGAGATGTAGAGCTACTGGAACTTTCATGCATTGCTGATGTTAATGTAAAATATTAAAACAATTTTGGAAGATATTTGGCAGTAAAATCAATGAAAATAAACATATATGCCACCCGTCAGTTCATTCCTAGGAATTTACTCAAGATAAATGAAAGTGTATGTCCACATAAAGAGCTTCAGGTTTTCTTATGTAGCACAGGATCTAAAGTGTATATTTATAAGCCGTATTAAAATATTTGTAGCTGCTTCATTTATATTAGCCAAAAACTATAAATAACTTAAATGTTTATCAAGAAGTGAATGGGTAAGAAAATTGTAGTATGTCCAAAATACATAATATTACTCAGGTATTAAAAGAGGTAAGCTACTTATACATTCAATAAAAATGAAGAATAAAAACATGCTGAACAAAAGAAGCTGAACCAAAAACACATTCTGGTTTATTCTATGTATATGAAATTCTATAAAAGGGAAATATAATATCTAATGACATAAAGCAGATCTGTGGTTTCTAGAGACCAAAGGTGGAGAGAGGGGACTGACTGAAAAAAGCCATGGGGAAACATTGTTGAGTGGCGTTTCTGTACTTGGTGGTGGCAGTGCATGCATTTGTCAAATATCATGGAACTACACCCTTAAAATGCGGTGCATCTTATTGAGTGTCAATTATATTTCAATAAATTTTATTAAAAATAAATTATTTTAAAAATATTTTTATTAATATTACAATAGTTTTGGGGGAACAGGTGGTGTTTGGTTACATGGATAAGCTCTTTAGTGGTGATTTCTGAAATTTTGGTACACCCATCACCTGAGCAGTGTACACTGCACCCAGTGTGAAAAAAATAAATAAAATAAGTAAAAATCTACTCTCTTTAAAAAAAAAAGGCAGAGGAAGAGAGACCTGAGTTGGTGTGCCCTCTCACCATGTGAAGCTCTCTACCACGTTATGACTCAGCAAGAAGGTTATCCCCAGATGCCAGTGCTGTGCTCTTGGACTTCTTACTATACAGAACCATGAGTTAAAGAAACATACTTTTCTTATGAAAATAAAATAAAAATAAAAATGGATGTTTTAAAGCAAAGGAAAAGTCTTATAGTGGCTTATGTAATATCAAAGAACTAGGAAAGTGTGATATCATATTATGTCGTGAAAACTATAATATTGTCTGAACTTCAGTATCCTACTTTTCCACTTTAGTTTTTCTTAACATTTGTATTTTTCAAAAAGACAAATTGCTAAGTGTGGGCATAGAGTCAAAATTCTAACATGTTTTTCAATAGCTAGAAGACCAGATGATGTATCATTTTATAAATACGTAGAAAGAAAGAAAGTTGGTATTAAAGTCAGCATGAATTTGATAACTTGCCTAAAAAGTATGGCTGATTTCATTATCTAAGGGCTCAAAGCTTTTTATCACAAACATACTAGTCATTCTTCCTGAAAACTCCTCAGGGGCAAAGTACCCAAATTTCACAAAAGGCTGTCATACTTCTCATGTTTTAGAAAGATTCGAAAGTATAGGTGCCATTTACAGATCTTGACTTTGACTTCCATTGTTCCAGCCTTCTCCGTGATCTGGAATCTCACGTTCCTGTGTTCTAACCCTTTTCTGCTCTTTGCTCTTAAAAATCAAGTTAAGTTCTGACCAGCTGTCTCCAAAATTACACAAATTTAGGATAGAATAAGGTATATATTTAGGAAGATAGATGCACATTAATTTTAAAGTCCCACCCTAATACTGATCAGCAATAAACACGGATATTTAAGAGGATTGCAGATCAAACACATTTATTTTCCTGTGTGATAGATATACCTATGTTTCTATATAGAACAAATAAGGGTACAGAGAAACATAAGTGCAAGGTTATATTACTATAAATACTCAGTCACATGTTCTTACTTATAAGTGGGAACTAAACATTGGGTACACATGGATACAAAGATGGGAACAATAAACACTGGGGATTCTAAAGCCAGGGAGGGAGGAAGAGAGGTAAGGGTTGAAAAACCACCTATCAAGTACTATGTTCATTACTTGAGTGACAGGATCATTAGAAGCCCAAACTCCAGCATCATGCAAAATATCCATGTAACAAACCTGCACATGTACCCCCTAAAATTTAAAAAATATAATAAAATAAAAAATAAGTAAATAAATATATATCTAGAGACTTGTGTCTACATTGACAGAAAATATATTTTCTAACATCTTAGAGCAAGAATTATATATTATTTCCCCCAGTCACTTAAAAAATTTTGAGAAACTCTGCAACTTTTATTTGTGGAAATAACACATTAATTCAAGTTTGCTTATAAAATAGAAAAATATTTCACAAAAATGGATGCATTTCAAATAGAATAAATGTAAAGTAGTATTTATAAATTCATAAATGTATCCTCCTAACATTATTTATATTCTGTAAACAGAAATTCTAGGTATTCTATTCACATTAGAATCCATTTGAGATAGAAAATAGTAAAATATGAAATATTTGGTTTCTTTAGAAAGTTGCCTAGGTGACAATAAGAACATAGAGAAGCAAAAATGAAATAAATAAAAGAAAATAACACACAGGTTCAATGGAAGGAAACATATGTATGGTAGAACAAGACTGAAATGTCCAGTAGACATTGGAGCACTTTCACAAAAGAAAAATGTCATAGACTGTTGTAATAGTTGTAAGACGTTTAGTTTATGGGAAATATTATGCTATTAATCAGCAGTAAATCATAGTGGTTAAGAGGGTGTGATTTGGACTCAAGCTACTTACATCGAATTCTGCTTGCCCACTTAGTGCTTATGACCTTGGGCAGCTTTTAACCCTCTGATCTTCAGGGACTCCCTAGGGTTTTGTGTAGCTTAAAATGAGAAAATGCAAGTAAAGTGCTTACCATAAAACTTGGTATAATAAAACTTGCTAGGCCGGGCGCGGTGGCTCAAGCCTGTAATCCCAGCACTTTGGGAGGCCGAGACGGGCAGATCACGAGGTCAGGAGATCGAGACCATCCTGGCTAACACGGTGAAACCCCGTCTCTACTAAAAAATACAAAAAACTAGCCGGGCGAGGTGGCGGGCGCCTGTAGTCCCAGCTACTCGGGAGGCTGAGGCAGGAGAATGGTCTAAACCCGGGAGGCGGAGCTTGCAGTGAGCTGAGATCCGGCCACTGCACCCCAGCCTGGGCGACAGAGCAAGACTCTGTCTCAAAAAAAAAAAAAAAAAAGAAGTGACCAAAGAAAGTGAAAAAGAACTGGAATCATTCTTGTCATGATTCTTTTAGGAACAGTGACTGAAAAGCATTTCAGGTTTTCTCCTATAGCAAATGATCTAAACTATAGGTTTATAAGCTGTATTGAAACATCTTGAAGGATATAAAGAAAATTATATTTTCTTATCTTTAATGACCAGAATTTGTTCCATAGGTTACCCAGTTTCCAGTAGGAGTGGGACAGGGATCATCTAAAAAGTGGATACGAAAGAGCAATCTTCCATGTGGTAGTCATTGACCTGCCTGAAATCAGAGGGGTTACACCAGATTACCACCTGTATGGCATATTTCCTTTTGATTCCAAGGCCTTTAACAATTATTTGTGTCTCTTGGGATATAAAATCCTGCCAAATGAATTCAGAGCTGTAATTATAATGCCTCTACACAAGACAAAGGTGGCAGATTGGAGTGTGAAAATAGCTTGGGAGATCTCCTGTCAATCTACACTTGATACTGCTCTGGCAAGAATCTTTCTCAACTGGCTGCTTCCTCATGTGCTAAAATGCACTTTTACCAGAGAGCCCGCATGGTTGCAGAGGAGGAAGTGTTGCCGCCAACTTGATCTTTACTCTCCATAAGCTCCAGGAAAAGGCATGTGAAAAGTGCCATCTGTGGTACATGGCTCTTTCTGATCTAATGCAGGCCTTTGACAGTATTAATAGAAGAATGTTGCAGCAACTTCTCAGAAAATACAGTTGCCCGGAAATTTTGGATGGCCTTTCTTTATAAATCCACCATTACCAACTCTAGAAGAATTGTTCTGGGTAGGATCCAGTATTGTCTTTCTCAGGTTATGTCACATTTAGAAAGGAGGGGAGAAAGCTCTGTGCATCTAGTTGTATTCATATCCTCCTGCCTGGTCTCTAGAGATGCTATTATTGAAACCATTCAGAGATCTTCAGATATGTTTTTAGTTCTACATTTGGGGTGGGGGATGGGTAAAAGCAGTAGAGGTGAAGGGTATTACTAGACCTTGGGTCCACAGAATTGTGTATCTTTTTTGTGTAAACAATTTTTGGCTGTATGTCAGGAAAGCAACAGTTTACTAAAGAGCCACTTTATCTCAATTAAACATCATGACAGACTAATAATTAATTGGGCATTCAAATTATATTCTGCCAGGACAATAGCTGTAAAATTTATCCTCCTACCTGTCTACTAGCAATTAGGGATTAACAAGCAGCTAAGGAAGAAAATAAATTTAATGTGCATTCATTGGTCATTTTTCCTTGACTACAGTTTATTTGTTCCACCTGGCATTACAGGCTCCTAATTGCTGAACTATTCATTTTCTAAGAGATCTCAGACACATTTCCAATGCTATGGCATTACAAGTTCTTGAGAATTCACATCATGACATTTTATTAGCAGGGCTTTTTGGAGAAACTTAAAAATAGGCGTGATATATGGAGGAGCATAATAATGAGGTGCTAATGAGGAGTCTGGGACAGTAGCACCCTAGAATGGGATATGTGGGATAATGAGGAGATAAACTTGTTATCCAAGTTTTGCTGCTAACAAAATTCCATATCCTGTCAGTGTGTGATATATCCTTCCATACTTTTCAATTCAGGGGCAACTAGGGTTTTTTATTGGGGGAAGAGGGTCTGGACAAAAGGGTAGAGAAGAAACCAGAGGGAAATATATACTAATTGTACAGGGAGAAAAATCCAAAAGAAGCATTTTATGAGATGTCTTAGGTGAAGAAGAATCGATAGAGCAAAAGTCGTTTTAAAAGGGATTAAATTTTTATACCCATGTTCATAGCAGAATTATCCACAATAGCCAAAATGTCAAAACAACACAAATGTTCAATGATAGACAAATAAACAAAATGGGGTATATGCATATTATAATGAACTATTATTTAGCCTTAAAAAGGAATGAAATTCTGATACATGATACAACATGGATGAACTTGAAGATATTATGCTAAGTAAAATCAGTCAGATGCAAAAGGACAAATATTGCATAACACAACTTATATCAGGTACCTACAGTAGTCAAATTCATAGACACAAAGTAAAACAGAAGTTACCGGGAGCGGGAGGGAGGAAGGAAGGAAGAATTATTCTTTAATGGGTGTGGAGTTTCACTTTGAAATGATGAAAAAGCCCTAGAAATGAATGGTGGTGATGATTACATAATGCTGTGAATGTATTTAAAGCCACAGCACTGAACACTCAAAAATGGTTAAAATGGCAAGCTCTAGATTATATATGTTATACCACAATAAAACGTGGAAATCAAAAAACATTTAAATATTTCTCAAATTGGTCCTAAAAGCTTAACAAAGATGGAATACTCCATGGGTTATTCTATTTCTAGTTTGCACAGAAAATAATTTTGTTAAAATGCTTGATCACCCCCCTTTTTTTTTATAATTTCAACTTTTATTTTAGATTCAGACACATGTGCAGGTTTGTTCCATGAATATGCTTCTTGATGCTGAGGTTTGCAGTATGATTGAACCCATCACCCAGGAAGTGAGCATAGTAGTCAGCCAACAGTTACTTTTTCAACCATTGTCCCCTCAGTTCTTTTCCTCCCCACAGTCCCCAGTGTCTGTTGTTGCCATCTAGATGTCCATGGGTACCCAGTGATAAACCACATTTGGGTATATCTTTGACAAGACGAAAAAATAACGTTGAGGAAAAACGTTTAAAAAAACAAGATAGTGGAATTCCTTTTGAGTTTGATTAACACAACTGTTTGTCCTTGTTCTTATTGAGAAAACCAGCAGATAGGATTAACAGAACTCCTTATCCTTTCCAGTAGTTATTATTATTCGGGGAGGGTGAGAAATTTAGGTTTTAAGCTTTTATTAAACTGTAGCATACAGTCTTTCCATTATCTCTTCTACTGCTTCATTTATTGTGCACCCTAATCATTTTTTTCCAATCAATTAAAAGTCCTTTCAGAAGATGGTCCATTAAATAACTCCTAAGACAGTTTTCAAATGGATGTATTCTACCTCCTTATAATGCTAATTTTTAAGACAATGGACAAGGCACTAAACTTTAAACCATAAAGTCATTAAATTTCTGTTCCCCATTTGTGAAGAATGAGGATCCAAGTGTGTAGTAGAACACCATACTAAACAAGTTAGATAAGATCCAGAGAAGTATACATCAGGGTTACCCTACTCTGCAAGTACTCCAAGAAAAAGTGAAAAAATAGACATATGTTTATATGAGAAAAGATATCAGACATACATACATGCATGAAAAATTTGATCAATTATATAAAATAGGGATATTTATTTATAATGACTTATCTTAAGGCAGTGACTATCTGATCTTAAAATCATTCGGTAAAGGAAATTCAGTCACTAATCTGAAAAATAAATACCGCATCATCATCCAAATGATCATCTATAACATAATGCTAATGTTGTGGCAATTACATTTCCACGCCCCCATCGTGCTGTAGAGAAATAGCCATACTCTGTGAATAAAAGTGTTAGATAACAGATGGAAAAGCAAAACATGCCATATGAAAGACCTTCTCAAGAAAGAAAATAACAGAAATAGAGATTGCTTAGAATATAGGTTTTAAAACAGACCTAAATGTAAAATGATTAGTATTTTACAAATCTTCGTTGTATCAAACGATAGCCCAGTTCTATTAGTTGACACTAAAAACTTTGCAAATTAATGCAAAAATGTTGTAAAGTGAATTAGCTAAAATTTATATGCTATTTCTTTTCAAGCAACGTGATTGACCAACTAAATACAGAATATGTAATTACTCCTACAGGATTAAAAGAAAATTACAGTTGTGCCCTAGGTAAAACTTTTAGAAACATTTGATTGTAGAACTGACTAAATCTAATCATCAAAATAGGATGCAGCTCTAAATTGCATAATCTCTAGTTATTAATAAACAATATTAATGTCTTCTATAGTATTTGATAGTATAACAATACAAAACCAAAATAGCTAAATGAAAAGAAAAAAAGCAATTATCTAGATGTTTGAATCCATATGTTATACCTTATGAGTTAGAAATCTACATATCTTAACCTCATGTAGATAACACTTGCCCATAAATTTTAAGTGTCATCTTTCCCCCTCCTCCCTGTTTTGGTCTTTACCTGACATGTATTTCCAGGAACATTCTAGTTTATAGATTTCTGAACTCTGGTATGTATGTACCTGAGATTATCATTCTTAATATTGGTGGTCCATGGTATCACTCTTCGTGATAATCTTTTCTCCTGTCATGGTAATATTTGAAGATTTTCTCTTTTTTAAAAAGTGTGTTTTAATTGTGCTGACAAAAAGAGTAGAACTCTGTAAAATATTTAAAGCGGTTCATTCTGAGCCAAATATGAGTGATCAAGGCCCAAGGCACAGTCTCAAGAGGTTCCAAGAACATATGCCTAAAGTGGTTGGGTTACAGCTTGGTTTTGTGTTGTAGGGAGACACAATACATGTAAGATATGCAGCAATTTGGTCCAGAAAAGTGGGACAACTCAAATCGGGGGTCGTAAAGGTCATTGGTAGATTCAAAAGTTTTCTGACTGGTCATTAGTTGATACAGTTATTATTTAAAGACCCAGAATTAATAGAAAGGAGTGTCAGGGTTAAGATAAGGGGTTGTGGAGACCAAGGTTCTTATTATGTAGAATGGGTGGTAAATGCCTCTTTATCAGGCATTAAAATGTTCGAGGCTCCTAGTTAAATCTATCCTGAAAAGGGGAGGGGATTCTCTACATAATGAAGATATTCCCCACAAGGGACAGCTTTACAGGACCATTTAAAAATATGTCAAAGGAATATATTTTGGGGTAAAAATACTTCAATTTCTTTCATGGGCTGCTATCTGTCAAGTGATGCTATATTAAAGTCAGGTTGGAATTTGGTATCAGATAGCTACAAAGTGTCTGTTCTGTGGGTCTTAAGATCTCTGTTTTAATGTTAATGGTGATCTGTTGTGCCTAAAACCAAAGGGAGGAGGGTAGAATGAGGCTTGTCCAAAACCCTCTTCCCATCATGGCCTGAACTAGTTTTTCAGGTTTTCTTTGGAATCCCCTTTTCCCAGAGAAGGGGTAGATTCTGTTGATTGGAGGGCTTAGAATTTTTTTTTTTTTTTTTTTTTTTTTTTTTTTTTTTTTTGACAGAGTCTTGCTGTGTCACTAGGCTGGAGTGCAGTGGCGCAATCTCAGCTCACTGCAAGCTCCGCCTCCCGGGTTCATGCCATTGTCCTGTCTCAGCCTCCCAAGTAGCAGGGACCACAGGCACCTGCCAGCACGCCCAGCTAATTTATTTATTTTTTGTATTTTTAGTAGAGATGGGGTTTCACCATGTTAGCCAGGATGGTCTCGATCTCCTGACCTCGTGATCCGGCCTGGCCAGAATTTTATGTTTAGTTTACAACTGGCTTGAGGTAGATTATGTCAATTTTTCCTTGATTTGGGGTAATGGTCTTCCTGTAAATATCCTCCTAATAATCCCTTCCATGTGGAGGGAGCTTCATTCTCCTGTTTATTTTGGTACCTCCCAGTCATCTCCCTTGGGTAGAAGATATGACATACTTGATTAGTATTTTGAGAGATTAATCAGGATTGCATGTCTCAACCTTTGCTGCCCACTTTTTCTTTGGGCAATAGCTGCCTACAGGAAGCAAGTTTTCTCCTACAATTCTTTATCCTGTTAGAAACACAGAGAAGACTCCTGTTAGAAACACAGAGAAGACTCCTGTTGGAGAAGACCAAGAGTTGTCAATGCTACCTGTGCCTGGAAGACTATGTCTAGTAATTTATATTAGGTTGGTGCAAAATAATTGCAGTTTTTCCCATAAACAAATGGCAAAAACTGGCTGGGCGCAGTGGCTCATGCCTGTAATCCCAGCACTTTGGGAGGCCGAGGCGGGCGGATCACCTGAGGTCAGGAATTCAATACCAGCCTGACCAACATGAAGAAACCCCGTCTCTATTAAAAATACAAAATTAGCTGGGCGTGGTGGTGCATACCTGTAATCCCAGCTACTCAGGAGGCTGAGGCAGGAGAATCACTTGAACCTGGGAGGCGGAGGTTGCAGTGAGCTGAGGATTGCACCATCGCGCTCCAGCCTGGGCACCAAGAGCGAAACTCCATCTAAAAATATATATATATATATATATATATATGAGATATATATTTATGATACATATATACACATGTGTGTGTGTATATATATAGGCAAAAACCACAATTGCTTTTGCACCAACCTAATATTATAAAGCCTACTATTGCCATAAACCTAAATAACATTATCCAGTATCAGCTTTATGAGCAATAAGGGGTCTCTATCTGATATGTTTCTATCTTATCTTTGAAATAATTCAGAAAGTAGGCAGGAAAAGGGGATGTTATAATTTATTTATTCCCTTCAAGATTCCATTTCTGAACCCTCAATTCATTTTTGTTTGTTTCAGGGTTGTTTTGAAACTGCCTTTGCAAAAGTTCTAACAGTGAGAAAATTATGACAGTGAAAGAGATCTGACCTAACAAACTTCATCTTCCCTAAAACTCCAAATTGCCCTTCATCATTCCTGGGTGAGGGCCTTGCTAACTTTAGGAGAAATGTAGTTTATAGTTTAAATAACAATAGCCCTTCTAAAAACTAAATTGCCTTGATAAACTAATAAAAGGCCACATGTTTAGAATGTTGAGAGGAGCCTGAATTTTGATAAGATGTAGGCATAAACAACAGCCATTTTTCCAGAAGTCACTAGATTTGTAACTTCCCCAATTATTTCTGTAACATCATTATTATAGAATCTAAGAGTGGCCTTTTAAGGTGCCTTTTCAGACTTTTGCATTACTGATGACCAAATGATTCCCCTGAGACTCAAGACAAGACTCAACCAGTCCTGTGGCCCTACCTGGAATCAGACTGAGTGCACAAGGACCATTTTCTATACCCCTATGATTGTATCCTCGACCAATCAGCAGCACCCATTCCCTAGCCCCTACCTTCCAAACCATCTTTAAAACACCAATTTTTCAGGGAGGCTGAAAAAAACCATCTTTAAAACACCAAATTTTCAGGGAGGCTGATTTGAGTAATAATGAAAGTTTGTTCTTCCATTTAGTGGGCCCTCCATTACACTTTTTCTCTATTGCAATTTCCCTGTCTTGATAGACTGAGTGTATATGAGCAGTAGTCAGGATGAACCTGTCAGGTAGTTACATTTTCAGCAAGAGGGAAAAGAGACTCAAGAAAGTACTTTTTTCACCAAGTAGATTTTAAAAGTTCCAGAAATGTAAGAAAGTTCTAAAAGCATAAGGATCATGACGGGGGCGGGGGGGGGGGGGGCGGGGGGGAATAGAAATTCACTTTTAGTGTCAAATTCATTTGTCATAGAATTTGATTTTAGGACAATAGTACTTTTCTTAAATGAACCAGTATAACAATATGTATTAAGCAACTGCTACACATTATTATGTTTGTAAAGTTAATTTGCTATTTAAGTACAAGGGTTCCAAAGGTATTTGGTAGAGACTGTTTTCACTAGGAATTCATTTTATCTTTTAAAAACTCCATCAAATATTTTAACAATTAAATATGTACTGATTAGGAATTTTTCATTAAATCCCATTAGCTGAATTACCATATTTCTTAATAAGAAAATGTATTTTGGTTACAAAAGCTAAAAGGTTAGTTCTTATCTGATGCAATGAACCCAGGAACTTGACTTGAAAGGCCAGAGAGCATCACAGAGGGAGACTGTCAGCCACTCCGTGCATATTTATGGACTTGTTGTTCTGGTGGTAAGTACTCTCCTGACAGCCAGTGCTAAATCTAATCAATCATCCCTTAAATACATCATAGTGTAGATTCACCTCACTCCTTCATTAGCATTCATTAGCAATTAATCAACACAGCAGGAGTCTCTAGAAAGTTCAACAATCCATAAGGTACATTTACATTAAAGATGAGCAAACATGAGGAGAGATAAAAAGAAACAGGAGATAAGCTGTGTCAAATCTGTGGTAGAAAACTAAATTTCGATGTGATCTTCAAAAAACAAAAATCAACAGAATTTGGTTATTCAGCCTAAGACTTAAACTCTTGATTAACAAGCAGTAGCCTGCGTAACTCTATTACAGTTGTCACAGACAGATTTATGCTCCCATCAGCCTGCTGAGTACATTTGTTCCACTTCAAGTAAGCCTTATGTATTGTCATTATATCTTCAAAAGGAACGAAAAGACGTTGCATCCAATTTTTTGCAATTGTGGGCAATAGCTTAATTCAGTCCTTAACTGTGTTCTTGCCGAGAGTTGAGAGTTATAATGGAAACCTATTTCCCTGCAGGATGAAAAGGAGTCCTGCTGTGGCGTATAATACCCTGAACCCATGGCTGAGAGCTGTATTGTGCCCACTGAAGTGTCTCTCTTTAAAATGAGAGCCGTAGGGAGGGGTGTCCTTCACTGGTCAGAGCACCAGCATAGGCTCAAGAATCATGGAATCCTTTCCTGCCTCACCTCGCTGAATTCCTCCGAGCCTTGAGCCAATCTATCCTCCGTTTTCCTGTCAGGTTGAGAGATATTTCTTGAGGGTGAAAAAACAATAATGCAAAAAAGTATTTTGCCCACGATTATTTTAATGCTTTGGTTTAATTATTCCAATTTATCATTTGATTTTAAAGTAATTCAAAATCATTATGCTCAAATGAGAAATATATAGTGGCTGGATGATTTCTCAGCTTCAAAATATTAACTGACAAATATATGTTTAAAGATATATGTCATAAAAATGGCAACTATTGGAACCATCCTGAGCTAAGTTAAATAATGCCAACTTGGAATATTAATGTTAAATAACTGATAGATGTTAAACATGTGATACAGTTAATTCTAGACGTACAGAAGTGTACATGATTGTAACAGTGTTACAAACAATATTCATTTGGTCCGCATAGGTTGAAGTCTTAGACCATGTATTGGAACCATTTTTTTTCCCCGAACAAATACCTCAAACTTCAATATAATCCAAACACCCTGCATTGGTAAACTTATCTCAGCAAGTGTGAGCAACGAATTGCTACCAACGAAATTGCTTTATTTTGGGAGTAGTAAATGGCTCTGAAAGATTTTGGTCTCATACTGCAGTGGAAATAAAGACCTATACATTTTTTCTTTTCTCTTTAAAGAAAATTTTACAAATGTCACAGTTTGTTGGGTTGGTCCAGTCTGCTTCTCCATGGCTATAATTCAAAAGAAGAGTGAAGTAGCTTGCAGCCCAGCATGGCTCATCATTTTATTTTCAGAATAGACTTCCAAACTCTTGTGAACCACTACCACCTTGATTCTTGTTGAGTTTTCTAAAACTCAACAAGATGTTTGATGTTTTCTGGATGTTTTCTAAATATCTGGATGTTTTCTAAAATACTAAATTCTGGATTTATTTATTTTTATTAGTTTTTTAAATGTCAACTTTTCTTTCAGATTCGGGGGGTACATGGGCACCTTTGTACCTGGGTATATTGTATGATGCTGAGGTTTGGCGTTTTTAAAGTTTTATCTCAATAATTTATCTTTATTTTTTCAAATGCCTTTTGAAAAGGGTTCATTTTAGGGGTCGAGCTCATTTCTAGTGCACATTTCAGAAGCTGATAGAGTTATGCTTAGAAATGCTTTGTCTCATCCTGCTTCTCCATTTTATCCCAGCTATCTACTGTACTGGAAGAAAACAATACAATCTAGATAGGAAACTGAATTAGCTGATAAAAGCATTGAATTAGAGGCATGTTAAGATATTACTCAGGTCACTGAAGACTACAGTGCTCCACTTAAGCCCAGCAGCAACTCAGATCCTCATCACCTGAGTCTCTGACTGCAGCCATCAGCAGTGACTGACAGGTTCACATCAAGAGGCATCAAACCTTCATACATTTTTAAATACCCCAAATGATCCTAATGGAGAATTTAAAACAATTTGGGAATTCAATATTAGGGAAATGCATTCAAATGTAAGATCAGACAAATATATTAGCCAATATTCAAAGTATTAATGGACCTTAGAACTAAGTCTGTCCAGTTGAAGGTAATTCATAAGGCCTTCTGGACACCAGGGATGCTCTTTAGGGTGGGGGTGGAGAGGACACATTCAGGAAATGGGAATAAAAGATGAACAAGATGGGGGAAGGGGATGGAGGTCAGCACCACTGTGATAGATGCAGACAGAGAAGTGATTGGTTATACATCTTTTGTTTTTCAGACAGACTGAATCGTGCATTATATCACTTTTCAGCCATTCAGTTAGATAAGGTAGCATTTTCAGTCTCATAAAGTCATGAGATTAAAATACATTTTTTAAAAAAGATTTTACGTGGTCACCAAATTCACAGTAATGTAGTAAGGAGCTGCCATGTTACTCCAGAGATGAATATTCCTAAGACAGAGATGCTGCCCATTCTTATTTCTAAGGAAACTTATAAAAGAGAGAAAGCAAACTGCCCAGATCAGTATGATTTTAGGCACATTATCTACTATCTCTGCTTCAGTTTTCTAATATATAAAACAAAGTCAATAATGGTACCAACCTCTCCAGGTTGTTGAGGGTATGAGGGCTATGGGTTTTTTTTTTTTTTTTTTTTTTTTTTTTTTTTGTAGAGTCTTACTCTGTAGCCCAGGCTAGAGTGCAGTAGCATGATCATGGCTTACTGCAGCCTCAAACTCATGGGTTCAAGCAATCCTCCTGCCTCAGCCTCCTAAGAAGTTGAGAGTACTGGAACATACCACCATACCAGCTAATTTTGTATTTTTTGCAGAGATGGGGTCTCACTATGTTGCTCAGGCTGTTTTTGAACTCCTGGGCTCAAGTGATCCTCCCACCTAAGCCTCCCAAAGTGTTGGGATTACAGACATGAGCTCACTGTGCCCAGCTGTGATTCAATTTTGTAAAAGCCTTAAAAGAAGGCTGGGTTTATAGTAGCCATAGTACATGTATTGCTGCTGTTGCTATTGCTATTAAGGTCTCAAGCCTTGAAATTTCTCAAGTGAAATATAATAAAGATATTTTCTGGAAAAAATGGTTTAAAACATACTGGAAAGTCTTAATAGTCTTTAGACAGAAGGTTACTTTTATCTCTTTAGATTATTGATACTTATTCCTAAGTGAAGACATGGGAATGGCTTCTTATTTTCCTGACCCCTGTGTTTCTATGAGGTACAAAAACGAGAAGTTGTGAAGTGTAAAAATGAGGAAGTTAATTCCACCCTCCCGGAAACTTCACCCATATGAAAACTATTAACAGGCTTCTGCATGAGACATGCATGCAAGCAGGTGGTCTGGCATAGTGGAGAGAATGTGGACACATGCTCCCACCTTCTGGCTTCTGTGACTGTGGGGAAGCAGTCCCACTTCTTTCAGAATTTGCTTTTTATTTTAAAGAGAAGTTTTCCTGAGAATTAAATGTTATGTGTATTAATTTTGTGCTTTAATATCTGGCTCATTAAATAGTAGCTATTAATTTATTATCATTATATCTACCAAAAATACGTTAAGCAAAGAGACCAGAGGCAAGATTCAGGAACAAAATTCAGGAACACCTTGATAAACTCTTAGTTGCAATGCACATAGAAGTAGTTCCAGTTTTTTATTTGATAAAAGAAATATAGAATGGCTACTCTTACATCCCTGGTTTTCAGTGTTTTAAAGCACATAGATGAGTTTATCAAAGCAGTGGATTGCCTGAGCTCCTCACTCCAACTTTCTGGGTAAGAGGACTTTGGAAGAGAGCAACACATCTAATAAACCTGTGATAAAGCATGTTACAAGGAAAATATTGTTGTACCAGAATTTAAACTATAGGTATTTCTATATTGTGAAATTAAATGCTAGAAGAGTTTGCCAATAGACTATTTGGAGTTCCGTGGGCCACAAATTGTGACTCAAGAGTGAGGACTCTTTTCACTACATATCCACTCATGCATCATACCAGGAGAAGCAGCAAATATAAAAAATATCATTATCCATTCCTATTTCTTGGGAAAGTGTCATAATTGATACTGGAGAATGGAGAAGATAAAATTCTTCAAAAATGACAGCTCTGAAAGTTCAAACAAGTTTGGCTTTTAGGATAGGACAGGCATACATGAATATGAGTTCAATTACAGGTCACAAAATCAGACAAAGAAGGGATATCACCATCAGAACATGTCACAAACTTAGTCGAAAATCCAAGTGGATAAAGAATATAGAAGGCTAGGGTAATACAACCAATGAATTTCCAAAACCAAAAGAAAAAGGACAGAAAAGCAGATGGCCAGTATCAAAACTCAAAGACTAATGTGAAGCCTGAACTTCAGGGACAGGATGCAGTCAGTAAAAGCAAGAGATGTTGGGTATTTGCTCCTCAGATAATTCACCAGCTAAAATACAGGGAAGACTAAGAGAAAAAAATAAGTCACTGGAGAACCAGAGTGTAGGGTAGAAACCTGCCACCACAGAGATAGCATATAAGAAGGAAGGACATGGCCAGGCGCGATGGCTCATGCCTGTAATCCCACTTTGGGAGGCCAAGGCGGGCAGATCACCTGAGGTCGGGAGTTTGAGACCAGCCTGACCAACATGGAGAAACCCTATCTCTACTAAAAATACAAAATTAACAGGGCATGGTGGCGCATGCCTGTAACCCCAGCTACTCGGGAGGCTGAAGCAGGAGAATTGCTTGAACCCGGGAGGCAGAGGTTGCGGTGAGCCAAGATTGCGCTATTGCACTGCAGCCTGGGCAACAGGAGTGAAACTCCACCTCAAAAACAAAAAACAAAAAAAGAAGGACTTAAGACTTAAAGCAATCACAGAAGGATTAGAAGATTAAGCAAGGGCCCAATTTCCAGAGAATAGGTACCAGTTTCTTGTTAGAAGCAGCAGCCAATCCTACTGAACCCTAAATCACTGTACCACCCACCCAGAGCTCCTTCTGTCTATGCCCAAGACTAGAGAAAAGACTAGTTCCAGAGTCTTAGATAAAGGAGAATCTTAGGGATAACAAACGTACCCCAGCTGTTAAGTTTAGGAATGGAGTGCCTAACTGAAGGCTCCATTCCATACATGATTCATCAACCTCAGCTCAGCTACTTCCTTTGTTTACTTGACTTCTTGATACCTGACATTCACCTGACCTGGCTCTCCTCCTGCTTAAGATACAATTTTCATGTAAATGCTCTGGGTTTAGTGAAATCAGAATTACTCAAACTAGAGCTATAAGGATATTTAAAATGAAAAATAAGTCAGGGATTCAGCTATTTTCCAGAAGCTGACTTACTGCCCACTTTGGACTGAAGAATCCCTACCAATGCTCCTGCATGCTCAAGTGCCCTGCCAGGTCTCAGTGGTCATAAGTCATTTGGTTGATCCTAACTTTTACAGGAAAAAAAAAAAAGAGATAAAAGCACTTTGCAGATAAAATCCTAAAAATTGTTTTGGGAAAGTGAATCCTTTCTGAATCCATCACATGCAAGTTGGAAATAAGAAAAAAATAACCTAGAGTTATAAATAGAATAAGAGCTTGGAAATAAAGAGAAACTCCCACGAAAGGGAAATAACAAAAGGGATATGAGAGCTCTCCTGTCTCTGTTCTTAGTCATTGTGTTTGCTGGTTGTTAAAGTATAATTTTTTTTTAATGTAAAATCATGACACCGAGCAGCTGTAAAATAAACACATCAAAGATTGATTTAATTTAGAAATTAATAAGGGAACTAGTAAGATGTTAAAGCTGGTCAATTTTTTTTTAGAAGATAGTAGATACAGGCAATTTAACAAGGAAATTTTTAGATATGCTTGCAAAGTTAGATATAAAACTGATTAGTGCCCAACAAGGCCAAACACTGCAACATTTGAGGTAGTTCTCACTGGACAGACCTTATTTGCATGTCAACTGAAAAAAGAAAGACTCTACAAGTTAATCTCTGTTCTTCATGCTGAAAATTGCCCAGTCAAGAGAAAGTCAAGCCAAGTACTGCAATGAAAGAATACTCAGTAACCTCATTTGCCTATTTCTAAATTTTGAATAATTTTATGACACTACTCTCACTATATGACATACACGCTAACTAACTTTTAAAACAAGAAAATCCATGTATATTTTAAGCAGATGTTTTTACTAATAGCATGACAATAACTTATTTGCTGTCAGTGTAAAGATGTTAATAGGATGTTCTGGTACAGAATATCCATTTTCCCTAAAGTTCTGAGTCATTGTTTTGTTGAAAATACTAGACTTTTGCTGAGCAATTTATTTAGAAGGCAAATCAATTTCATGAGTGGAACTCATGAAATCATATTTTTCCTGTAATCAAAGGTTGGTCTCCACTAATTCAAAACAGGAAAACATGTTAAACATTTCACAGTGAATAATAATCACAGTTTAAATAAGGATTCAAGTGTTGTTTATAGTTTTATGTGCATGAACATGTAGGCTAAAACTGGATCTTTGCTTTATAAAGTAAAGTATACCCAAATTAAAATACTTGTGGTTATTAATTACTTTGGAATGGCAAGACATAGTTTCATGAGAAATGAATACTATACCTGCTGAGAATATTAAATTTCTCTATTACCATTAGTCACATAAAGAAATTATTAACCAGACAGGTTTAATTTTAGTTCTATCTTATGATAGAGAAAAAGTTGGTTAACTAATAGTTGTAAAGTATCATACTTGTTAGAAATGATTTTCATATTTGGTTTTTAATTAGACAAGGTTAGCACTAATGAATACTAATCAGAGTCATAAAACTAATTTTTATATAATCCAGCCTCAAATACACACAGACTTGCCTGATTTTAGTTTAGGGAATCCTGGAATAATGCCTGATGCATGTTGCATGTAACGGTAATTTGGGAATGTTGTATCCTAAACAGTAACCATAAGCAGGGTCTGGCTATTCTCAAATATAGAAAACGAATTAGCCCTGACACAGTCACAAGAAAGAGTTCAAAACCACAATTGGGAGCAATGGCGTTCACCTGACCATCTGATACCTATTTGCATGTGTCCTTTTCACTGCACAGATTCTGATACTACAAAGAATGTGAAAGCAGTGGTAAGTATATTCGAGATTTATTTTGATTAAAAAATTTCCTAAAAGTAGTAAATTGTGATTCAATTTACAAAATTCAACTTACTCAGAATTATTAATTATCACATTTATTTCTCATTTATCAGAACATTTGTGTAGGTTCCATGTAAAAAGGATTCAATAAACTAGACTTGGTTAGCTTCAGAAATAACTTAACATCAAGGTTTAAATTACAATGACATTAATTTTTAAAGTATCTATTGAACTTTAAAGACAAATCCATAAACAGCAAATGGAAAGTTTAACTTTTTAATGTTATGAAGGTATCCATACTAATTGCAATGTTTTCACTCTCTAAATGCTTTTTTAAAATAATTATTTTTCAACTTCCTGCTTGACTCTTTATTGTAAGCCCCAAATGAAAATTTTCTTTACACTTGATTCTTGGACTTGGCAAATTGTTTCACTTTGCGTACGAATCTTGATGCACTCTCACAGACTTATGGCTACCCATTAGCTCCAGGACCAAACATGAAAAAACGATTTACCCTCGAGATGTTTATATTAGGCCCCGTATCCTGTGAACTTTATGGTTTTCTCAATGTGTTATCTTACTTCTTGTTATATTAAATGAGAGTCTAGCAATTAAATCACCATGGGATACTATTTTTTGCTGTATGTCAGTGTGTTAGGAAGGCTCCCAATACTTATGTATCTCATGCTGGTTAGAAGAAAAGTGAAAACCCCAGTTTTGAGGGGCTGCATCTGGTGCATATACTTGAACTTTGTGATGGAGCATGTGTTCCCAACTATATCAATTCCAGATTTTCTGGTTTGCTAGAAGCTGCATGAAAATTTAAATTGCATAGTCCCCTGTAACCACTCTACAAAGAAATGTCAACTATGCGTATTGGTCAGAAATGCGAAAAAAGGGCATGAATATATACATTTTCATACCATCATGAATTGTATAGGTATCATCACATTTAGTCATCTTCCTCAAATGTCTAATTAGGATAACTCCTACCCCCTTGAAAGATCTAGAGCAAATTACAATTATCTGGGGCTTTCCCAAATGAGAATGAGTCCCAAGGCCTTTGACTTTCAACATATAGTGCCAAGTACAGGCCTAGAAATAAGTAATGTGTGTGAAAGAGGAGAGTCCTCTCTGGAGTCCTGTGCCTACTCTTTGGTATATGCTTTCTTAGGTAATGATGTGGTTCAATCCAACAAAACAGCCGCAGCATACTTGTGGGTTCAGGCATAGCATATTAGAACCCCCCCCCCCTTTTTTTTTTCTTTTTTTGAGACAGAGTCTCACTGTCGCCCAGGCTGGAATGCAGTAACACAATCTCAGCTCACTGCAACCTCCGCATCCTGGGTTCAAGTGATTCTTGTGCCTCAGCCTCCCAAGTAGCTGGGATTACAGGTGTGCATAACCATACGCAGCCAATATTTTGTGCTTTTAGTAGAGACTGGGTCTCACAATGTTGCCCAGGCTGGTCTCGAACTCCTGGGCTCAGGCAGTCCACCCACCTTGGCCTCCCAAAGTGCTAGGATTACAGGCATGAGCCACCGCACCCGGCCTAGAGCCACAAATGACTTCCTGACTTTGCATTTGAAATTTTCTTAGTTGATTTCTTCATCACTATACTCCAAGCACCTAGAACACTGTGTGCACATAAATTCATTCAATAAATGGTTATGAAGTGAATGAATGAATGAATGAGACAAGACACATGAAACAATTAGAAAATAAGAGGAGCCAAATTAAAATATATTTCTGGTCTGAATACAATCTACGAGTTACACCCACAAACAAACACACACAAGAACAGGTGAGAATATCAGAATTTAATAGTGTTAAAGGAAAAGCTTCATGAAGAAAGCATGATTTGCAATGGACTGGGTTGATTGATAAAGGAGAAAGAAGTGGGGAGGCTCTTGAATGTAAATGGGGAGGCTCTTCAGTATAAGTGGCTCTATGGAGCATGCTTCAATTATAGTCACTGAACTTTGTAAGTTTCATAAAAATTCCATAAAATTCAACTATTGTAATGCCAGGAACTCAATATGAAGCCTTATTTAGAGATTGCCTACTTTGTTCTCATTGAAATACTAGTCGCTGTTATTTATTATTATATTTTGCTTATGAATTCATTCAATTAAACATTTCTTAAATACCTACAGTATGGGAGGATCTGTGCTAAAAGCCAAAGATTCAAATAAAATACCATCCCTGTCCTTAAATATCTCACAGTCTCATGGGGGATGACTGACAAGTGAGCAGAATGTTACACAGTATTATAAACAATATGAGAACACTCTGAGGTCACATCTCTTCACTTCTTACAAAGGCCAAAGAGCTCTCATTTCATTTCTTCTATGAGATCAATTTTTTGCCTTGCCTTGCCTTGCCTTGCCTTGCCTTGCCCCTTGTCCCTTGCCCCTTGCCTTTCTTTCTTTCTTTCGTGACAGAATCTCTCTGCCACCCTGGCTGGAGTGTAATGGTGAGAACATAGCTCACTGCAGCCTCCACCTCTTGTGCTCAAGTGATCCTCCTGCTTCAGCCTCCCGAGTAGCTGGGGTTACAGGAGTGAACTATAAGATTAATTTCTATGGTGGCTGACACATAGCTTATTTTATTAAAGAGAACATCTTTAGGCAGTAGATAAAATTTTATTTTTCCATCTTTTCTGAGTTTGCAGCTAATATTGGGCTATTAATTCAATAGACTAGCATATTCAAGATATAAGAAGAAATGGATGAGTATTGAAGGCCATTCATCCATAAACTGTTTTCCTTTCAATAAACTCTTCATAATTTTCTACTGTTAGGTAAGAAGTGAGAAATCTCAGTCCATTCAGTCTAAATGTCTTTGATTGGGCAAGACTGTTAAATTATGACTAGGGTAAGAGAATCTAACTTTTCAAGAGCATTTAAGCAGCTCTTAATGTTTTTTAAAGTCTCTGTTTCTTCTTTGGTTAAACTTATTGTGGATTGGAGATAATGAATGCGACACCTGGCCCATAGACAGCCTTCAATTTAAATGAGACATTATTAAGTAATAAGTAGTCTGACTTGGAATTTACTTCTATGCTCTGTTGGAGATGCAGATGTGAGGAGAAATCATAAACTGCCTATTCCTCTCCCTCTGACCTCTGAGATGGTGGTAGGCTGGAACACTGCTGTCATTTCTTGTCATTTATTGATCAGTTACTTTGTGCCAAACTCTACATACATTATCTCCTTCAATTCCCAGACAACCCTTTAAGGTAAGAATTATTATCCCTATTATACTTTACATATAATAAAATAGAGGCTCATAGAGTTTAATTAACTTGCCAAAGTCCCCAGAGACAGTAAATGACAGACCAGTGTTCAGTCCCAAGTGTTTCATGCCCCTAAACCCTGCCTACTACTGCTTCCTGAACCTGTGAGTTCCTAAAGGCTTTCTGGATAAACAAGGAGACACAGCTCAAGACTTTTGTACTCTTTTCCTACCCAACTTGATCCCATTTAATTTGATGCACACAATTAAAAGAGGTCTTCCTCTAGAATTTTAATTTAGAAGGACAAGAAAACCAGTTCAAATTCTGTGCAGTAAGAAGCCTACACCACCGAGACTATGATGTAAGACATGGCAATGCTTCACTAGGACAGATGAGTGACTGGAGCATTCAGAGAAGGAGCTATTGGTGTGCCTTGTTTGCTACGACTCTCAGGGGCAGAGGTCATATAAGCGGTACATGATTGGCATGCCATACGCCTTGGGGTAGACTTTGCTTCTTGCCATCCCAAACCATTCTCCCTCTTACCTTATTAACTAAAGCTAGATCTTGTTCAGGGTATGTTCAATGTATTCACCCCAGCTAGGGAGATGTAAACAGAAGTCTACTGGGTGAAGCTTCGGGAAAAGCCACTGATTTCCTGATGAAAGATGACAACCTCAGCTATACTTCTTTCTACCTTGTGCTCTTTCATTTTTCTGTCTGAAATGTAGATGTGATGCTTAGAGAAAGAACAATTGTTTTGTGACTGTGAGTAGCAAGCTTTTTCAGTAAAGATGACAGAGCAGGAAGTTACCAGAAATGTGGGTCCTTATTTAATTGCTTGAGCAGATACAGCAGCCTGGAATTGTTTATTTCCAAAAGTGAAAAAACTCAATTCTCATTTTGATAGGCAGTTCTAGTAATGTTTATATTACATGTACTTCCAAATTATTTAGTTCCTGATCTTACTCTCACTTCAATATCTGTATTTGTTGTCAGTTGTGACCTAGGGAAAAAGTTAAAAATTTTCCTTATTAGAGTGAATCTTAGCTATTGCCTTCACTCATGAGCACACACAACTATAGGTCTCTAGCTTCCTCTTAAATATCACACGGCAAGGCTTTGGACAAATAAGCTGAACTTTTAAAATTTAATTTTCCTCCCATTTATAATGAAATTAGTCATTCTTATAGGTATTCTACCCCAAGGCCTCATGTGAGAATGAATTAAAAATATGTAAAGTCATACTTGAAGAATGGGACCATTTCCATATAAAATACAACCATTAGTAATGCATTAATAGTTTGCTCTGATTACTGCCTGCTATTTTAAATTTGTTAAAGACTCTTCCAATATGAAAAATGTTATGAACATTTTAATGAGTTATAAGTAAAAGTCCTTCAGAACATGGCATTACTTTTTTGTAATGAATATGAATGCAATCAGTGGGTTTCTGTAGACACCAGAATTAAGCAGAATTAGACCAAAAAGAAGGAAAAAAAAAGATTAGTTCTAGAAGTAAGATAAAATAGAAAGACAGCAAGAATGGGAAAAAGGAGAGAAACAGAGAGAGGCAAAGGGCAGGATAGGATTTTTAAGAAGGAAGAGTTTTCCCAAATACAGGATTAAAGTTATTATTTAAGAATAGATCTTATTAAAGGGAACATAATTACCTATGAATAATGTTATCATAAATATGATGCCCACACTTGAATAATTGTCCTAATAAAGTATTTTAAAACCACTAAGTATCTTTTGCAGAGAAATTTAAGCAAGAAAATGAATATAAAAACCATAAAGGGATAACTTGCCAGTGAATGCAACTGAAATTTCATAAAATCCTAGCTCTCATTCATCTAAATTTAGGGACCTCAATATTTTGCACATTGATGCTCAATAAATGTTATGGATTTGTGGGTTTTTTACATTGAAAAATAATATACTTGCTCCAAATCAGCAAGTAATTATAAAATGACTTTTAATGATAACAAGAAAGGTTAGGAATAAAAAATGCTACATAAATGCTTTCTTATTATTAATATCTTTGAAGACTATCACAGAGCTAAAATTTTTAAATAATAATTGCTATAGGCCAGGCGCGGTGGCTCAAGCCTGTAATCCCAGCACTTTGGGAGGCCGAGGCGGGCGGATCACAAGGTCAGGAGATCGAGACCACAGTGAAACCCCGTCTCTACTAAAAATACAAAAAATTAGCCGGGCGCGGTGGCGGGCGCCTGTAGTCCCAGCTACTCAGGAGGCTGAGGCAGGAGAATGGCGGGAACCCGGGAGGCGGAGCTTGCAGTGAGCCGAGATCGCGCCACTGCACTCCAGCCTGGGCAACAGCGTGAGACTCCGTCTCAAAAAAAATAAAAATAAAAAAATAATAATAATAATAATTGCTATAGAACAATCAAGAATATGCAAAAACTACATTCTTGACCTTAAAATATGAAATAAAACTTTGAATTTCTGCTTTTAAATGACCAGTAGATTTGCAAAACCTGTGATCACATGAATGTCAGTTTGGCAGGATGGTCATAAATAATAGTTGATGATAAATGACAGTGTTCAGGGTGTGGAGCGATCTCTTGTGGAGGGCCACAGGGGTTGGCGTAAAGCTCTTGTCTTCTCTAACATCTGGATTATTGATGGTTAGCATTAATGATCTGAAAGACAGAGCACACAGCATGCTAATAAAATTTGCAGATGTTACAAATTTGGAAGCTGTTGCACACACCAGGAGACTAAGAATTAATACAAATGGATCTAATGAGATTACAAATACAGAAAGAAAAGAGGAAAATTAGATTCCATTTAGAAAAGTGCAACTAATCAATCTTGGGGGAGGTAATCGGAAACATGTTCACTCAGCAGGTCTGAGGACAAACCTGGGAAGTAATCAATTTAAACAAAATGCAAAGCACAATAATAAGACTGCTGGGATCAGTGAAAGAGTATTTCTCCAAGATCATTCAGCAGTTCCATACATGAGCCTCTCTTGGTCAAAACTGCCCATAGAGGGAGTAGGTCTAAGGGGAGAGGCCTGAAAGCAGGGACTATGAGGATAAAAGCTAAGAAGTAAGATCCCCGGTGCAATGGCTGCACCAACAGCCACTTCCAAGCTCTGGGTGGAGCAGCTGCATGCACGGCCACTGGCTCCAGTATTAAAAGAATGGGCACCAAAACTTGTGTCAACTTAACTTGTCTACTAAACCCATTAAGGTTCATGGTCCCATGCAGCTATTTTTCTGGTGCCAAAGGACCTGAGGACTTTAGCAAGGGTAGGGCTACCAAATAGTCTCAATATTACCAAAAGGTATACATATAGCCTAAGGGAAAGCAGCCCAGCTAACAAACACAGACCCTTGGTATCCACTCCATCAGTTATGAGCTATGTAACTTTAGGAAAATGATTTGCCTTGCTCTAAGTTATAATATTTAGCTTTCATATTTTTAACTGCTCTGAGCTTCAGTTTTCTCCTTTGCAAAATGCGTATAATAACATCTTCTCAGAGTTGTGAAGCAAAAGGAAAAATGTCTGTAAAGTTATTGACACAGTCAATGCTATCAATTACTATTACTACAAATTATTTTATGCAGTTATAGTCCTGAAGGAATCTGGTTGTTTTGTTTTTTTTTTTTTTAACAAACATCTGAAGTTCTTTGAAGGCAAAATGCTAATTGGAAGTCCTTGATCAGTTATTTTGAGGATATATCAGTTAAAATTTAAATCACTGCAGCCCACGGAAAAACAGATTTAGACTAGAAATTGTCATAGTCAAACTAGAGACTTTCACCAGACCACAATGTGCAATGATGCAATGATTGTAATGGCAATTGGAAAAGCAAATCATCCTGGCCAGCATGTCCGTGGACAAGAAGAAGGAAAATAAGGAGGCAGTGTAATACTGAACACTGTGAAACCTTGAAGCCAATCAAGTGGCAAGGGGGCCTCAACCCCAAAAACAGCATAGAGAGATAGCAGGAACAGATATGGGCAAACTGGAAAAGTTCGAATGTGGTACTCAAAACACAAGAAACTTGAGGCAAGATTGCGATAAGTGAGGCCTAGAAGATCGTCTTCTGTCACCATTGAAGAAATGTTGTTTGTATCAGAAGTCTTCTGGGTTGGGTCCGCAAAAAGAAAAAATAACAGTAGGAATCCCAAGAATTTGTCATCAAGAAAGATTAAATGTGGTTATCCATAGCAGAGTGAGCAGAGGCCAATATAAAGACTAGGAGGTAATTCAACATGAGCCCAAAACAAGAAACAGCTTCCAAGACAGAGATGATGGACTGGGAAAGTGGGCAGATGCAGTCTTAGGTGTATCAAGGCTCTGGAAATAATAGCAACAACTGAAGGCCCCAAGCAAGTAACAACCTGGCCAAATCCCTTAGCCATGAGACCCAGGATCATACTCAGCATGTCACTCTCCATCATCTCTCCATATTGAATCCTTCCTTTGGTCCTGATGATTTCACCACAGACAGACCTCTCAACATGTCCTTTGTCCTCCCTTTTATGCTGCCTCCACTGTAATCCAAACCAGCCAACTTCTCTTACCAGCAACATGCCACAGCCTCCCAACTGATCCTTGCTTACTCATTCAGCTTCCTCCTGCTGACATACCCTTTCGAATCCATTCTTCAAACTATAGCAACAGTGATATCTTCAAAAGGTCAAAATAATCACATACACATACTCCATTTCAGGCTTGTGTTTAACACACACCCATGACAATCTGCTAGTTTAGGATAAAGGTTAAAGGAATGAATGTGGTTGCTAGGCCCCACACGGTCTGACCCTGCTTTTCTCTCTAGTTTCCTCATATACAATGCTCCTCACAATCTCTATCCTTCTTTCTGTTTAACCCTGAGCGTGCCTTGACCAGGGCTGTTATCATCGTTTTTCTCCCTTGCTTGCTTTCCATCTAGTTTAACTCTCTTGTTACATCTAAGCTCAATCAACACTTCCTCAGAAAAGCCTTTTCTAAGTGAGTCACTGATCCTTCTTTTAGACACCGCATATCTCATCATTGTGACATTTGTCACAAGTGAAATTTTACATCTTTTATAGGATTCTGTGATTAGAATCTATTCTCACCCTCTCCCTTCAGGCTTACTGAGGGCAGAGCCATGTTTTCTTATATTGCCCAAAACATATCTAGCACAGGTCATTATTGGAAGTGTCTATAATTGTCTAGAGCATTCAGCCAGAATCTCTGGTTCTTTTGTCAGTTTTCTTGGTGGATATTTCTTCTCTCTTCAATGATACCCATATGAAAAGACTGGTGTGGTGGGCAGAATAACGCCTGCCCCCGAAGATGGTTATATCCTAATCCCTGAACCTGTGAATATGTTAACTTAAATGTCAAAGGGGAATAAAGGTTTCAAATGAAGTTAAAGTTGTTCATTAATTAGCAGGTCCTAAACAGGGAAGATTATCCTGGGTTATCCAGATGGTCCAATGTAATCACAAGGGTCCTTATAAGTAAAAGAAGGAGGCCAGAGAGTCAGTCAGAGGAAGATATGGCTACAGAAGATCAGAGTGATGAGACCAGGTTCAGTGGCTTACGCTTGTAATCCCAGCACTTTGGGAGGCTGAGGTGGGTAGATCGCCTGAGGTCAGGAGTTCGAGACCAGCCTGGTCAATGTGGTGAAACGCTGTCTCAACTAAAAAATACAAAAATTAGCCGGGCATGGTAGAAGATGACTGTAATCCCAGCTACTCAGGAGGCTGAGGCAGGAGAATTGCTTGAACACGGGAAGCGGAGGTTGCAGTGAGTTGGGATTGTGCCACTGCACTCCAGCCTGAGTGACAGAGCAAGACTCGATCTCAAAAAAAAAAAAAAAAAAAAAAAATCAAGTGATGAGATAGGAGAAGAAATTGACTCACCACTGTTAGCTCTGAAGGTGGAGGAAGGGTGTCAGGAGTGGGCACATTCTAGAAGCTAGGAAAGGCAAGGACACAGAATTTCCCTAGAGCTTCCAGAAAGGATGCAGCTCTGCCAACACCTTAATTTTAGCCAGTAATACCCAAGTAAGTCAAACTTCTAACCTGCAGAACTGCAAACTCTCTAACCTGCAGACAATAAATTCCTGTTGATTTAAACTACTAGGTTTGTGGTAATTTGTCACAGAAGCAATAATAATAATAAAATACAACCAATACCCTCTACCACTCTTGAATGTAAGTAACCTTGAAGGCCGTTCACTCTGCCCTACCAGGGTAGTGATTCTGCAGTGGATAAGAAGGCCAAGTATGGCCTCCTCAGTCAGATACTCTATCTTCTTTTCCCATGGGTGAAATTTAACAATGAAACTGTTGGTGAATTCCCAGTGACTCTTCCTACTGGACATCTCTAGGCTGCTTTCTGCACGGGCAATTGCAGCTTCTTTGTGGGGGCAGCAGCTGCCTGTGACTATTACTATTAGAGGATCTGGTTTCTGCTTTGGCTTATACAGTTTACAGTTCTTAGGGGCTTCTGGTCTCAGCAGTTCCCAATAGTTCTTATCAGTGGCTCTTTTAGGGTTCTCCTTCATTCAGTGTACCTGAACATTAGTCATATCCCACAGCAACCAAATAGATCAAGAGTATTTCCTCCAGGGAGGTGGCTTACACTGGGAGACTGCCATGTCAATGTTGGTTTTGTACAGTCTTCCCCTGTCCTGTGAGAGAAGTGAGACCATGAGGCACTGCACTGCAACGCCACACAGCAGCCCCTCCTCACTCCCTGCCTTTGCTTTTTCCTGCTTTCTACTAAGGTGGAAAAGAATCACTAAGTCTCCACTGATTTAAGATTAAAGCTCTAATATCAGTTGAAAGCATCTAGGAGACATGCAGAGAGAATCTACCACTCAGGTACTCAAAAATCATGACATACCCCAAATTCCTCTAAATATATCTATCAATCCATGGGCCACTGGGACCACAAATGCAAGTCGGACCCAAAAGTGTCCAAAGTGGCCTCTAGTTCCATGAGGTAGATAAGCAAATGATACAGTAATAACTATTTGGTTACCCATTCAACCAAAACTGACATATCATGAGAGGCTCACCAGCTTCAGCACCAAGTCAACTTCCAATAGTTAGGAGATTGAAATCTTATGAAAGGGAAGTAGTGGAGCATCTTGGGAAAAGTACAGGTTATAAGCATGGGCACACTCAAATCAGGCAAGTCTGGCTTCAAATACTACCCCTCCTATTTACCAGTTATACAACTTTGAAAAACAACTTCTATATCTAAATATATGTTTCATTGTTGTTAAGAATGAGGCAATAGGTGTAACATATTTACCAAATTTTTTGACATTCAAAAAAATGAGTGCTTGATCCCCTAGAATAAAGAAGTTTTGTCAATGAATTCTTTCTAACCTACAAAACTATTCAGGAGAAAAATTCTATGATAGTGAATTATTTATCATATATGGTATAGTAGGTAGATTAAATTTGTCATCAGAAGCCCTCAATTTGCCCTGTTGCTATATCACCCCTTGAGGCCATCTGTCTCCTTCTTTTTCTTCCGTAACTGATCAAATACAATTAAGAAGTGCCATGTCCCCTTGGACCAGTTCGTGACCCACCCTAAGATTCTGCCTGGCCTTTCCTCCTCTGATCAATTTATCTGGTCCAGATGTTAATGTGATTACAAATGTCTGATGAAGTGGATTCAGGGAAGTTCTGAGACTACAACTCACTTTTCTCATCCAATCCAGCCACTCTTCACACCAAAATGCACATGTTTTCAAAAATTCAAGGTTACTATGAATGCTGAAAAAGCTTAATATAGCACTTTCTACAATGTCCTAGAAACAATGTTCTTGCTGAAGGCTTAACTGTAATCTGATTCAATCAATTCCATCAAATAATAATTAAAACCAGCATTTACTGGGTATTTTATATGTGGCAGTCACTGTAGCATGTATCATCTCATCTAATGTTCACCACAATCGTATGAGCTAAATATTATCATTATATCCATTTTAAAGATGAGACAATTGGGGTATAGAATACTTAACCAGGCTTGACTGAGTTAGTTCCTTAAGCAGGAAAGCCATCTGTTTATTGTTTACCCAAACTTCCCAATTTTCAAATGATTCACATAGATTTCTATAGCTTATAATGCTCTCCATGCAAGTGAGTTAAAAGCAATTTCTTCTAATGGCACCTTAAAACAGAATCACTCATTTCATTTTAATCAGGGCCCTTAAACTCAGAATTTGGGTAGTTAAGAGCAAAATGAAAACTATAACAAACTAAAGACTGCAGCGGCTATTATCACAATTGTAAAGCTTTAAGCGTTTTATATTTTCATATTTATTCCTCACTTTTAACTACTATATTTACTTTTTATTTAAACACTGAAATGTGTCAATATAAATCCTTGCTATGTGCAATGAACTGGCAGGAGTAATTTAACTTTAAAACATTATAAAAATCATAAGGAAAAGAACTATTTTTACATTTTTAGAAACTTTGATGGACTATTTTGCTGAGTGACAGTCAATGGGAGTAGACAAGCAGTGCAACGTGATTAGACAACTACCAACATACGGAGCTGTTGGATTTCTCAACCCCACGGGCAACAGAAATGGCAGAGCAGATTTTTGGGAAATTTTACACATTAGTACATAAACAGTCTGTCAAAAAATCACACTTTTCAGATGTCTACCTCCTACAGTCTTAAAGACATTACAAACTATCACAAATGTGATTTGCAAGGGAGAAGTTTCCTAGCCTCCATATAAAATGATTGTCATCACTGACAAAGTCCAGGAATATCAAGGGAAAAATAATAAATCCCTTAAAAAATTGATTTGGCAAGTGGGTTGTGCACCATTACAGCTAAAAAAAAGAAAAACAAAAAACCTCAATAAAGTTTGTGTGTGTGTGTGTGTGTGTGTGTGTGTGTGTGTGTGTGTGATTTAATATATTGCCAGGAAGAGCAGATTTGAGCTATGTTGAGTTGGAAACCAGATTTGAAAAAGGACATACTAAAAAAATAAAAAGTATACTGTAAAGCAGCCCTGGAAGTATATAAAAAAGCAAAAAAAAAAAAAAAAAAAAAAAAAGTACTTGGCAACAGTTTGCAAAATGAGATGAATCAAAAGCCAATTAAGAGATCAAAATATATGGAGCCAATAACATAAAAGTAGGGGTGACAATATAGTCAGCTTGGAAGCTAATTAGAATGGAGAGGTGATAATTGTATGCACTGGGGGAAGGCAAACTGTAGAGTGTTGAATGGAAATGAGGCAGAGATTGAGAAGGAAAAGATCTCAAACACGTCTGCAGTGTCGTAGTAAATAGTCAAAAACAAAAATGTGAGAAATGAACCCCTTGGTGAGGTGAAGAAAACTTCCTTGCTAACCCTAAGGTTTGTGCTATAATAGACTCTACAAAGATTATGGTTCCTTGAAAAAAGAAAATATGGGCTAACTCTTCCCCCCCCCCCCCAGAAAGGAGATGCTCTTCAGTCATCTATGCTCCCCCACTCTTTTTCTTTTACAGTGGGCTTGAGTGAGTCTGAAGATTGGGGATTAGAGATCAAGCTCCACTTCATTTTCTAAACTGTTATCCTGGGCCTCTTGCCAACCTTTTTTATTTTTCTTTTTGGCTTATCCGGTCTCCATAGTTTTAGCATTTTTTGTTTTTTTCCACAATAAATTTTGATCCCAGCCTAACTTACTGCTATTCAGCTTTTCTGTATATTATTGGCCTTTCCCAGAATTTCTGTGAATTCTTGTTTCATATCTCTCCCTGATGATGACCTGCTTGGTCAGAATGCCTGTAGAGCTTTACTCCAGATGGCAAATGAAGCAAAAACAATGCCTTTCTTTTAATAAGGTTGCTGAAGTGACAATCCCCAGACCATAGCTAAAAAGCACCTTGAAGTTTGGTTAAGATCCACAAATGACTATGTTCTCATACTCTTAACTCTCTGAGTCTCTGAACACAGCAGTTCTTAGCATGGCCTTTGCCCAAGCAATGATATGCTTACATAAACACCTTTGCAGGTCAGCTTCTTCCAAGCTGCTGCCATGAGTTCTGCCTCTGTAAAGTGATTGGAAGGATGGTTGCTTCGAGGCAGATATTAGATTGCTTTTTGTTTACTTACTTATTTGACTCTTGCCCAAGGAAATAATGTTACATAAGAACATATGAAAGTATTACTTAAAGAAAAAATACTAAAGCCACACTTTGTAATTTTTTCAAAACGAATGAAGTGTCAAAAATTTTTTTAATTACATAGGGGAAAAAGAACACCGGGTAGCAGGTATGCAATAAAGTAGTTATGATTCTAGCAAATAAAAAATTAATATATTGAAAAAGTAAGATTTGAAGTATACTCAGGAATTAGTGATATACTGAAATGAGATAAAACAAAATTGGGTGATTCATTTTCTCCAAATAATTTATTCCTTTGGAAGACAGACAACTCTTAATCACCCTAGCAAACTTTACAATTCTCTACTCCTCTTAAACATAAACATTCTTACCCTCTAGAAAATATGTATTATAAATCAAAACCACACTGACAACTTCCACTTCTGATCAAGATGAAATAATAGAAAATAGTTTACTCTCCCACCTAAAACAATTTTTTAAAACTAGACAAAAATATGAAACACCCATTTTAAAGCTGTTGAACATCATGAAACATCTATCGTGTTTCGATGAGAAACAGTAAACAAGAGTTAAATCTTGTAATTGTCCTAGAAAATGGCAGAAGACGCACATGCCTTGAGAGAATTTCCTCCATGACATGCATAGGGTATGGGAACCAATGTGGAACCTGGCAGACTCCTTGAGTTGAAGAGACAGAGCTGAAAACTCAGGGAAACCAAAGAGACTAACGTCTGCCAGGCAGAGCACTGACAAATAGAGATCTGCACACAGAGAGAATCCTAGAGATCTGTAAATGTTCCCTTTGGGTATTCAATAGACTAATGATCAGCACATGCGTGCTAGCAAACTACCCAGGGAGAGGGAAAGACCTCCTGGAAGAATTAGAAGGAGGAATACCTAGAGATGCACAAGGCTGGGAATAGTGCCTGTTGCCAACAGCCAGAATGAAAAAATGCATGGGCCATTTAATAGAATACTCAGAACCACCTTTCTTCAATAGTGGGGGACTAATTAGGCCTAGATGACATACAGCTGTAGTCCTCCATAACAAATCTTTAAAAGAAAGACCTGAAAGGATCCATCTGATTCTAAGTAACTTAACTGGATCCTACAATAAAGCTTAAAGATTCTTATAGGAATACGTAGTATTAAGCACCCAGCAAAATAAAATATACGATGTCTGCCTTCCAAAGTAAGATTATCAGAGTGCAAGAGGCAAAAGAATATGTTCTGTGATGAAAAGAAAACTATATTAATCAAAACTGAGGTAGAATGGACATAGATAAAAGCATTAGCAGACTAGGGCCTTAAAAGTCTTATCAAAACTCTATTGCATATGTTCAAAAAGAGCAAAAATTGGATGTGTTAAGTAGAGATTGGAAGATATTTTAAAATATTTAAATTGAAATTTTAAAATGGAAAACTATAGTATCTAAGATAAAATATAGATGGAATTAAAAGGAGATTAGTCATTTCAGGAAAAAAAAATGAACTTGAAAACATAGCAGTATTAAACACACAGAAAAAATATTTCAAAAACATAAACAAAAAGAAAAATAGATCATCCACGAGCTGTGGGATAACATCATGTGACATGATATATGTATAATAGTAATCCCTGATTTTGGAGAGGAGATGCAGAGAAAAATAATTAAACGAATAATGGCTGTTGCATGGCAAGTATAGTAGCGACAACTAACTTGCACCAAAGATTCTTTCTCCTCTTCTGTAAGAGTTGTTTGTGCAACTCTGCCATTAGCCAAAGACTACACTTCCCAGCCCCCTTTGCATCTATGGTGGCTGTGTGACTAGTTCCCACTAACAGAATATGAGTAGAGTGATGTGTGTCACTTCTGGTCCCACCCAGGGCAAGAGATCCTCCCTCTATTCTTCTGTGGCAACCTTGGAAGTCACAGGTTGATGATGGCAGATTGTACAGTATGGAAGACACCCTTTTAATAAAGAATTTGGATTGCCTTTGTCCTCAGTTCCTTAGAGTTACCTTCTAAACTCTTGGAATTTCCAGGGTGACCAGATGTCTTAGTTATTTGTGGCAGGTTTCTACATAGTTTATGCTGATGACATGACTCAAGTTGGGAATGGTCATGCCAGAAATACCAATCATATGATTAGAGGGTTGGAACTTTGAGCCATGTGACATCCATCTGGGAAGGGAAGGAGCACTGCAGGTTGCCTAACATTGCCAATGGTTCAATCAATCATGCCTACATAATGAAACACCAGTAAAAACTATGGTGAGCTGGGACCCTCATAGACCTTGCCATTTGCATCTCTCTTTTTGACCAGTTCAGATTTTTATCTTTTTGCTATAATAAAATTGTAATTGTAAACATAACACTTTCCTGAGTTCTGTGAGTTGTTCTAGTGAATTATCAAACCTGAAGGGGTAATAGGAACCTCTAAATTGATAGCCAATTTGTCAGACATGAGGGTATCTTGGGGACCCCAATACTTGCGGCTGTCTGAAGTGAGGACAGTCATGTGAAGGACTGTACCCTTAATGTGTAAAGTGTGGCCTAATTCCAGGCAGTTGAGTCAAAACTCTGCAGAAACTATATCCTGAATCACCACATGGAAGGCTATGAGTTTTCCTGCATTAAACTATTATGTGAACAAAACCCACACATTTTAAAACATTCAGTCAATGACTTTGGGGGATTTATATGTTATACCAATTACAGTTACCCTAACGTATACCTCTTTTTTTCTGTTTCCCCCCCCCCCTCAAAGTTTATCTCCTAATGAGACATTCTCCTATTACTTTATTTAAAATCTTAGCCCTCTTTCCTAACTTCTCACGTCTCCCTCTGGTGTGTTTTACTTTTCTCTTTCACACTTATTACTATCACAGCCCATATATTTTATGTAAGCTCCAAGAAGGTGGGGATGTATGTATCAGTTGTTCACAGCTGTATCTGCTGGGTTTAGAACAGTGCTGGCATGTAGTAAAGGTTTACTGGATAAATGCATGACTCAGTATGCAGAATGGATTAGATGGAAAGACAGGACACAATGAGCACAACTAATAGAATTTATTAAATGCAATAATCTAAAGGAGAGAAAATAAAAACTTTAAGTAGACTAATGACAACAGAATTGAAAGAAGGTGGTAAATGCTCAAATCTTTCAGAGATAGGAACCACATGGCATGAAACGTTTTGGGGAACAAGGTAGTGAGAAAAGTGCTAATGAGATCTTCATCTTTAGCAACTAGGGTGACTAGAGAGAATATGAAGCAGTTAGCAGAATGATGGAAGTCAGGAATAAATATAATTTAGGAAAGATTATAAGCTCAATTTTGGATCTGGCATTTAAATTCCTTCCATAATCACATGGCCTTATCACAGAGTCAAGAATGCTGCAGTCCTAAGGATAAACCCCAGGAGTTAGAGGTAGAGGAATGTTGGGGGAGATATTTCCAAATTAAACAGGGATATCACAGGTTTATGCCACTAAGATATATTGAATAACTTTCTGTGGAATGGAAAAAATTGTCAAACCAACCAGTTTTAATTCAAGTTTAATTTATTTCTCTATTTAGTTTATGTCTTTTAGAGACCCACAAGTGAACACTTAGGATTACAATGTTACTGACATTATTATATTAGAAAATCTTAGGCATAGAAATTCATTTATAATAGACCAGTAGGGATAAGTTTACTACCTTCAGCATCTTCAAAACTCTTGAGAATTGAATGGATCTTATCTTTATGGCTGAAAATAAACCTAGAGTACTTCATTACTGTTTCTTAATAACAAAGCCCTTTTGCAAACAAGCAGGCCATGAGCAGAACTTAAGATGAGTAATCACATCCATACAGTTTAGATGATCAATCGTCTTATATATGCATAAAATATTAAACATAATGAACATGTTAGGGCACTATTGATCTATTCCAGTCCAACTCACAACAAAACACGAATGGTTTCTTAGTGACTGAGAGCATTTATTAGACCCTAGGGTTTATACACGTGAATAAGTATAAGGTCTTCAATGTATGACTTTCAGCAGAGATTGGGCAGCTAAACTCCTAACTCACTAAAGAGTACAGTTAGCTCTTGCTATTGAATTAATACAAAAAGTCTGGTCTATCACAGGCCATATATTTACAGCTGTCCTATTTGCAGTGTCAATGCTTTAGCCTCGAATTTTATTCCATCTACAAGTATCAGAAATCAGAGATAATCTGGCTGCCTAGCTTCCATAATAGAAATCAATGTGCACCATCTAGCTTTTTTTCTCAACTTCCTTGCTGTCCGCTTTTCACCCTTATTTTTTCTTTATCCACCTTGCCTCCTTCCCTCCATGACCCTGGGGCCACATTGTACACTATCTTTATCATTGTCTTTGTTCATGCTCTATCCTAGTCTCTCCATGTGGGATGTCTGTCCTTTCCTTCTTACCCAGAAAACACCTATGCATCCTTTAAGGCAGAGTTTCTCCAAGTATGGTCAGAATAATCTAAAGCACTTGATTAAAATGATTTGGAAAAAGTGCTAATTTTGTCCAGAAATTTTTCACAATTTAACAGTCTCCTTGAGAAGACCTGTTCCTGGGTTTGTGATGATCGATTCCACTCTATCACTATGTTGCAGCAGATAAGCGATTGTTCATGCCAGTGGGCTGGCCTCGTATACGTACCTGCAGTCTGACTGTCCATATAGGATGCCTAATAATTACTACATACAGGTTGTTAGGCTTGGCAATGACAGAATCTGCAGCTTTAGTTAATTATCCCAGAGTGTGGGGAGGGGAATTCAAGTGCCTCAGAATTGTTTGGGTCTCCCCAGACCCAGTGGGGTCCTCGATCCACACTGGCAAGCTGACTATTGCCACTATATCCACGTGCCTCTCTAAGCAGTTAAAGAAAGCATTAAGGAGCTTCCCGATTCCGCTGAATTCTTCATTTGGCATTTATCCTTCTTACTCTTCAATGCTTATTCCATAGTGAAAAGAAATGATAACAACTTCTTCCAGGACTTTATCAGTTTTGCCAGTATTAAAATGAGATCAGTCTGGTAAATCAGTAACTCTAGTGATTCTTATGAACACAAAAGTTTAAGTACCTTGTTAAGGTCTTGGCAGACTGCTGCAGTAATGGGTCTGTCTCAATTTATTCATACCTATCTTTGCTGTGTAACTTGCCATCCCTCCCATCAAGAGCTGAATCTATTTCTCCATTCCTTGAATCTGGTCTTGGCTATGTGAATTGCTTTGATCAATGGATCGATAACAAATGTGACAACAAACAAAGCTTGATACAGGTTTGTGCATTAAAACTTTCCCTTTCTTGCTGCAGGAAATCCTTTCTCCACGTGCATGACCCCAGACTAGCTTGTTGGAGGAGGAGAAACTATTTGAGAGAGGATCCACCCATTCCAGCTGCCTCATCTATGCTACCCATCTTAGCTAAGGCCCCAGACATAACAGTGAGGTTATTCTAAACCTCCATTCCCAGCTAATGAAGCCCAGACTGGAAGCACTACATAACCAATCCATAAATATATAAGATATTATATATATATAAAGCCACTATGTTTAAGGGTAAAAACAAGCTGATTCAATGGCTTAGTTCAAAAGAACTTATTTCTTCACCTCCCTCCACTGCAGAGCACACCCACTCTGTCTGCTCTATTCTTCCAGAATATTATATTTACAATATTAATGAAATAAATCACTGTTCTGGGTATGAAGTTCTAGACACTACACTAATACACACCTTATCTATAGGAAAGTTAATGGCATCCCCACTTTATAGACATGGAAACTGAGACTCAAAGAGGTTATTTAAATTGCTCAAGGTCATACAGGTAGTACCAAAGGTAGATGCAGTATTTGAATCCAGATCATGTGTTAGTCCCTAGGATCCATTCTGAGTCAAGTCTCATGTATTTAGTCACCGGGCTTTACAGAATTGAACTACAATAATATAAGCTGAATATAAGTTTGCCTTCACTGTAGTTGCCAAGTACTTTAAAATTCAAGATAGTTTTTCATTTGTCATTTTAATCAGATACTGGGTTTAACATCTGTTATAACAAACACTTTTAATACATATTTATAGAATAAAATTGACCTTTAACATTATATTTACCTTCCCTATCCCTCTTTCTTGTTTGTCATTGTTCAACTTTTTGCCTACCACCCCACCAAAAACAAAACAAAAAGAAAAACACTACATTTTTATGGCTCCAAGTACTCTGAACTGTAGCATCCTTTAAGATGGCTTTCACAGGTCCATGCCACTTTTAGGTCTTTTTACCTTGGTTTTATGCCCTTGCTGTAATAGCCACATGGAAATGCTTCTGTATGTCCAGATAGTTCTATGACTCACTTAGATATCAAGGCCCTGGTGTCTACTATAAAGGAGTATCACAAGAACAAGATACAAGTACAAACTGTAAATATCAGGCTCTAACTTTACATAGGAATAGTATTTATTAAAATTGTAATTCTGGTTCAAATTTCCTCCACCTCTATTAACTGAACCAATCACTTTGAAATCATCCATGTTGTGTTGTCATTCCATTTAAATGAGGACTGTGACACTGCCTGGCTTAAGCACAGTGCATTCACGACTGTTTTTTTTCTCTACGCACACTGCTGACAGCATCATCCAGTGAATTTTCAGTGTCTCGTGTGTGTGTGTGTGTGTGTGTGTATGTGTGTGTGTGTGTGTCTTCGGAAGAGAAAGAACAAATGACATCATTTATATGAGAGACGAAGAAACAGGAGTCTGGAAGGGTTTTTAGCTCTTCCTGAAAGGACATGAGCAGGAAAACAAGACAAAAGTCACAATTCCCTTGAATTAAGTACCATTTGTTCCTCCAGACAGGCCTGGCTTTGATTTAAAATCATCAAGATCTTCAAGCTTTTTCCCAAGGTTTTGGAGTTTTCAAAAAATGGATCCTCTTTCCATGCAGTTTTCCCTTTATTTTAGGGGAGATTAAAACAAATCCAGTATTTCTTGTTCAAGTAAGCTTAAATCATTTTAAAAAATTAGAATATACTCAATTCCCAAAAGGGTTTAAAAATTTTAATTTGTCTTTTGTCCCATTCCTTAGAATTACTTTTCAAATGGTTTGGATTTAGCCAAACCTAGAATAGATTTTTGCCAAGAGTCTTTTCTCCCCCCTTAATTTCTAAACCCATGTGTATTTTAAGGGAAATTTAATACATATGCTTCTAATTCATGTGCACTTAACTCATCAGAATGTTCTTTTGTAAGACCTGTTTGAAGTTTAAGAAGTCTTTTCAAGCCTTTATTCTTAGAAGCAGGAAGTCACATTTTGCCAGGAGTAAATGAATTTCAACCCCCGAAGGTTCACATTTAGTCCAAAACTAGCAGCCAAGCCACTTTGTGAGCAACTTAAAAAAAATGAGTTACTTTGCCCCAGGATGAAGTTGTTTTACTTTTTAGGCCCCAAACTCAGAAAACATAGAGACTTTTATTTGTCTTATTTCCACATATTAAGGTTGTCAATGATATTTGTGAATGAAGATAACTTTAAAATAAATATAACTCTAAGTGCATCCTAATATTCCTTTAAGATTTACTAATAGATTTTGTGAATAAGCTGATAGGATTATTTCCTCAAAATAAAAACAAAACAAAACACAAAATGTATTAGATATTGAGTCAAAAATAAATGATAATGAGGGGGTGGAGTGAGATATGGAGAGAGATTGCTTATAGAGTAACAGATGACAACAGCTCAGTGCATAGAAATACAGCATAACAAGGGCTTTGATGAGTTTTTATCACAGCTCCATGTGTCAGAGAATCTGACATATATGAAATATGAGGATTAAGGAAGAACAAAGGGATTTAACACAAGATGCTGAACAAAATGCCATTAATGAATTATAAAGACAAGAATGACAATAGAGAAATCTCAGTGTTTAAAAAAATTACTAGTTGGGCTAGGATAATATTCCATCAGATTTATTTTTCACTTCCTGCTTACGGCCACAGCTGCTCTTTCTGGTTTTCTATCTCCCAGATCTGGAAATGATGCCCAGGAAGACCAGTCTGCATCTGGTCCACCAAAAGAAGGGCTAGTGAGAATCACGAGATACAGAAAATCAGTTACTTTGATTTCTTTATAATGAATGAGCTACCCCTGTTAGATAAAGCAAGCAATACTTGTTATTATCAGCAGAACCATAAACATTATGCTGCATTTTTTTATGCTGCATTCAGTTGAACAGAACGTATGTATAACCCAATGACTATCATTAAGAAACTTGTGGCTGACTGAGGTGGCTCATGCCTGTTATTCCAGCACTTTGGGAGGCCAAGGTGGGCGGATCACAAGGTCAGGATTTCGAGACCATCCTGACCAACATGGTGACACCCCATCTCTACTAAAAATACAAAAATTATCAGGGCATGGTGGCACGTGCCTGTAATCCCAACTACTCAGGAGGCTAAGGCAGGAGAATTGCTTGAACCCAGGAAGAGGAGGTTGCAGTGAGCCGAGATCGTGCCATTGCACACCAGCCTGGGCAACAGAACGAGACTCCATCTCAAAAAAAAAAAAAAAAGAAAAGAAAAAAGAAGAAACTTATATGCTATCTGGCCTGGAACAATAGCCAGAGGTTAAAGAATATTTACTCATTAAATTACTCATTAAAAAGTTATGCTTGTACTAAAAAGATTTTGCTTGACTTGAAGGAAGTTCTCAGTCCACCTCTCCCTAAGCAAGCTGAGAGACGTGGCCCTGTGGTGAACCAGGGACAGACCTGCCAGAGATGCTCATCTGCAATAACCTGCACTGTGACATTTTGGAGGGAGGGCTCCTGCATCAACAAACATTCTCTTCTTGCTCTGTTCGCTACTTAGGGAACAAGGCCCTTGATAAAAACCAAAATGTTACTTAGCAAATTGTGCTTGTTCCTCCTTTGCTTTGCATTCCCTCTTTTTGCTTTTCATTATCTCCCTCTGATTTTATCTAATTCCTTTCTTGGGTTCCATCATTATTTTTATTTTCTTCCCCTACCATCTCCTTACTCTTCCAACTTTGCATATACTTCACCCCGTTTGCATTTCTCACAAATCTGTTTCTCTGTGCCCTCCTCACATTCCATCTGTTCTTTGTCCCCAGGTTCACCTCTTCGCCTGCCTCTGACTGGTCTGGCCTGCTTTTTCTCTGCCTAGTAGCACAAAGGCAGTTGCTCTTTTTTATATTTTTTTTCCTAACATCCTCTTCATCCCAAGCCTCAGCTCTGCACAGTAAATTGGCAATGGCAGGAGGAAAAATTTACATTAACTCTTACTTGACAACAGAGAACACAGGGAGAAACATACACACTCATTAGGAATTGGCTCAATGTGCAAGTACAGATGTACCTGGCAAACTAGCAGGTCCACTATGATGTTAATAATTAAGTTCTCACCTGTTGATTATGCCACCACCCTGTTGAGGCATCTCACCGTCATAACAAGAACCAGGCTTGATGCAAACTAACTACCCCAACTTCCCATCCCCTGAAGGAATTAGACCTGTAGCCTCCTGACAGTCATGTCACATCTTACTGAAGACTTCCAGCAGTGACCTTACTATTTCAAGAGGCCCACTGTTCAGCAGTTAGAAAGTACATTTGACCATTGAAGAACTCAGGGACTAGGGGCACCAACCCCAGGCACAGTTAAAAAAAAATCCAAGTATAGGTTGGGCATGGTGGCTGATGCCTATAATCCTGGCACTTTGGGAGGCCGAAGTGAGAGGATCACTTGAATCCAGAAGTTCAAGGCCAGCCTGGGCAAGACTGTGTCTCTACAAAAAGAAAATTAAAAAATAAATAAAGGCATAGTTGAGCTCTCCTATGGTCCCACATACTGGAGAGACTGAGGCAAGAGAACTACTTGAGCCCAGGAGTTTGAGGTTGCAGTGAGCTATGACTGTGATTCTGCCTGAAGCAATCCTTCTCTACAAAAATTACAAAATAAACAAATTAATCAGGCATGGTGGTGTGCACCTGTAGTCACAGCTACTCAGGAGACTGAGGTGGCAGGATTGGTTGAGCCCAGGAGATTGAGACTGCAGTGAGCCATTTTGTTCACACCCTTGCACCACTCCAGCTTGGGTGACAGAGCAAGACCTTGTCTCAAGGAAAAAAAAAGAAGAAGAAGAAAAGAAAGAAAGAAAGAAAAAAGAATATCCAAGTATAAGTTTTGGCTCCTCCAAATTTAACTATGAATAGTCTGCTGTTGACCAGAATTCTTATTGATAATATAAACAATCGACTACCACATATTTTGTAGGTTATATGTAATATATACTATATTCTTACAATAAAGCAAGCTAGAAAAGAAAATGTTATTAAGAAAACCATGAGCGAAAATATATTATTCACTAAGTGGAAATGGGTCATCATAAAGGTCTTCACCCTTGTCATCTGCATGTTGAGGAGACTGAGGAGGAGGAGAAAGATGAGGGGTTCATCTTGCTGTCTTAGGGGTAGCTGAAGCAGAAGAAAATTCACATACAAGTGGACCCACACAGTTCAAACCTGTGTTGTTCAATGGTCAACTATACTTATTGTCAAAGAGCTTCCTGTCATTAAGTTCAAAACAACCTCACTGTGTGCTATGGACTGAATGTTTATGTCTTCCCAGACGTCATATGTAGAAACATAATCCCCAATATGATGGTATTGGGAGGTGATTCAAAAGTGGAGTACTCATGAATGAGATTAGAGTCCTATAAGCGGGCTGAAGTGACCAGAGCTCTCCCCATCTGCCATGTGATGTTACAGTGAGAAAATGGTCATCTATGAACTACAAAGCTGGCCCTCACAACACATGGAGTCTACTGATGCAGCCCCCAGAACTGAGAGAAATAAATTTCTGTTGTTTATAAACCATCCAGTTTATGGTGTGTTTGTTATGGATGGACTGAGGCACTGTGATTCCATTTATTGATCATAGGTCTCCCCTGTTGAGTATTGGAGAGGCAATCTTGACCATAAGAACAGTTCTCTTACCATCCCAAATTTCTAATATTTTTCCAGGAGAGAGATCACTGGCTTTCCTCATCGCACTCTAAGCCCTGTGAAAGTAGGTAATGTATCTCTTTTTCACCTCAGTGTTCCCAACTCTCAACAAGGTGCCTAGCATATAGTAGGCACTAACTAAGTGTATGTTGAATAAATGAATTAACCCTTCTTAGAGAAGAGGCAATCCTAGCTCAAGTTCACACAGCTTGAAATTGGGAGAGCCCAGATATGCATCTATCTTCTTCTCTTAAAACCCACATTTAGCCTCTTTGCTGTTTTGCTAACAACATTCTTTGTTTGTGGTGGTAATGGCTATGATCTATGGAGATGCTAAGAGAACTAGTAGAACTGAAGAGACCTGGAGTTGGGATCAATGGCCACAGAAAGCAGAGATCTTTCCAGTGAAAACTGTGGCAGGGATGTAGCCTTACCCAGTGAACACCAGCCTTACAGTGAACATCACAGCGGGGTGCTCAGAGGCAGATACAGCCAACCACAACACACCATGTGGGAGACTGTGCTTGGCCAGAGGAGAAGACGTGAGCCAGAGGCTCTCTCCAAAAGTCATTAGCATATGAAAATGTCCATAGTCCCTGAACATCCTCTAGAGAAGGAAGAGAAAAAAGAACTTTTTAGAGAGTCAAGTTGAAGGTTAGACTGACAGAATATTAACCCAATGAGAATGAGTTAATCTGAAAGAGACTCTCAAGTGTATATTCTGTCTCATTCCCCTACATAGGGAATGGGGCTTCCTGAGCAAGACAAGCTACTTTTATTTATTTACTTTTTTTTTTTTTTTTTTTGGCACATTTGTGAATAGTTTAAAAACTTCAATCCTTCTATGAGGTTATGCAGTTAGTTATGATGCCTTATTATTACCCACCCAATATCACTGTAATTTATAAGATACTATTAAATTTCTGGTCAAATATACATATATAGGAGTGAAATACTCACCTATATTTTATAAACATGACTATAGGATGCATTTACATAATATAAAAATATATGTCTTTCATTCTAATGCTGGTTGTCTTTTTCCCCCTTTTTTTATTTCTTTTTTTATTTTGTCTTGAATAGTCCTCTCTCATGAGAGTCCTATAAACTGTCTAATATTAACATGTGGGTATCATCCCCTCTTATATATCTATTTTTGTTTGAACGATGAAGTATCTAATAACCTTCATTTGCCTGTTTCTGAATGTGTTAGATCATATTGATAAGTATTCAATAAACTTAAAACCATACCTTTACTTTTGGTTTCTCAGTCAACTTCTAGCATTAATTGCAAATTCAAACAAGTATCATTATTTTAGTTAACATAAAATTACTACAGGTATTTGTTTCATATTGTTGTCTATTTAGGAGAAAAATATTTTGGTCAATTTGTATTTCTTTTTATGTTTATTTAAAATAAACTGAGAATGATTCATGATTGTTGTTCACTCAATCTTGGGGAAACATAAGACTGTCTCCTCTTCTCTCATCTTCCCTCCATTTCCCATCTCAGGAGAGGTTGTAATGACCAAAGACTAAATGGAATCCTTGATATGTTACAATGGAGCACTAATGTGGGGGAGTAGAGCCTTTAGTGGGAGGATTAAAGGATTATATGTAGAACTAGAGATAAAAATCGCTTTTCCTGTTCTTTTCCTTTGTGTGTGTATTTTTTTTTTTTTTTTTTTTGTCCATCTTTTCTTTCATTTAAATGGTTGGAATGGAGATACCAGCTGGAAGAGCATGCTGTCATCCTTGGGAAGTCAAGTAGAGCACTTCTGTGTAGGTCTAAGGAGAGAAATCATCCTTTGTTCTTGATTCTTCTCCTCGTGTAACTTTTTTTTCCCTCCATCTCTGGGGTAGCTAATGGGGTAGAACAGGTCATGGAGGTGCCTCCTTCTTGTCTGGAAACACTCAGAGTTTGAATGGATCGACACTCAGGTCTAGAGAAGAAAATATGTGGAGGAGGGACTTAGGGCAGACTCAGCTCTAGGTCTTAAAGGAAACAGGTTCTCTTTTTGACATCTTGCATTCTTATAAAGAAAGAGATAATGTTTCCATTTTATAGAAGAGTAAAATTATGTTTAGTAAGATTTAGTAATTTGCAGAATAAGTGGCAGAGATTAATCCAGACAGCTAACTAGGAAAAGAATCAGATAGAGATTTGCAACTAGAGCTCACCTAATAATATACAATTTCATTTGCCTACCGTGTCATCTACTCCAGGATCAGTAGTATGGAAGTGGCTGCATGAGGAAGCAGTGAAAAATTCAGGTATTTAGTTCAGATCACATAAGTCTGCTTAGAGTTACAACTAACAGAGGTAGAATGGTTCGTCATTGCAAACAGGGGATAAGAAATGTGATTTTTTTTTCCTTCATGCCTTTCTGGGGAACCTCAGTATTACTCAAACATTTGGTATCCAAATGTTCCCAAGATCACTGGGAGTAACCATCTGCTTCTCAATATCCCAAGTCTTCCTTTATAGCAAGAGAGATGTTCAGTGTAAGATTCTCTGTCATATTTAGGAGTCTCAGAAACTCCTCCAGACTTTTTAGAGTGTGATTTTTTTCATTAGTCCCATATAACTTTTTCAAGTAATAATTATTTATATATAGATTGTCAAGTTCCAAAAGTACCTGAACTTCTTTTTACCTACCACAAAAACATATTGAGAGATATTTAACCAGCATGATGGAAGGAAGACTATTTTCAAAAACTCACTTATAATTTCTACATGTGCTACTCACTATTCTTTATTTTAAAAGTCTATTTATTATATTCATTGCTAAAAACCCAAGAATATCTTCACTTGATAATTATATCTTCAAGAATCATTATATATCTACAGATATTAAGCTTATATAAGTCAGGGATAAAGTTGTTTAATTTTTAAGAAGAGGTCCAAGGCTTTATTCATCTTGGGGACTTGTTAAACAAGGTGTTTTGTATTTAGTGTGGTTATCTTCAGATACAAGATTGCTTTTATTTTTCCCTCTGACTGCATATGTGTACATTTAATTATAACAGTGGCAGGGCCAGGGCCAAAGATCTTTGTGTATGATCTTTCAGTCCTTTGTAGTCACCCTGTGTCTTGTCTTTATAAAGTCCTTGTACATACCACTCCCACTGCTCAAATGCCCTAACTATCTCATCCTCTAGCTAAGTCTAGTTCTCTCTTAGATTAGTTTTGACCAGAGCAGGAAGACTTAGTTGTGACTACAGCAGGAAGACTTACTCTGACTTACAACCTAGATCGGATCGATCCCCACTACTCTATGGTCTTCATCTCATCTAATAATACAGCTTTGCTTATTTATCTTCTTGTAGTAAGTAGCAACTGCCCTGTGGTGGTAACTAATTTTGTTTAGTACCTCATTTTTACAAAAGACTACCACATACTTCTGAGCCCCAAAACAAATTCATGTGGAGGGTGAATGGGTTAATGCTGTTGTCTCCACTAAATAGAAGATAAAAACTAATCTCAGATCAATTAGGAGATTTGTCCATGATGAAATACTGAGCAGCGGCCACATTAAGATTTAAACACAGAACTTCTGATGAAAAATCCCACTATATTTTCATCCTACTACCTCCAACCTATTGGAGAAGGAGGTATATAGTGCGTGAATTTTCTTTCTTCTCTAATGGATATTAATATTTTGCCCAAATTTTTAAAAGTTGTTTTATTTAATCTCTAGTGTGGTTTATGAAACAAGATTTTTTTGTATTGTTAGAATAACTGTCACAGTATTTGATATTCATATTATAGTATTTGAGTATTTGTCACAAAACAAATAAATACTCAGCCAGTTTTCAATTTTCATAACAGCCGGAGGCAGTCATAGTTGATTTAGTATACAACGGAGATAGAAAAAGAGACTTCAGGGATACAGCAAGAATCTAAAACCACTGTAAAAAAGGAAAAAGTAGGCAAAAGTTAAGACCAAAGAAAATGATTTTTCTCAAAACTTCCTCTAGTCTAGTTAAAGATTCTTTGATGTTCCACTGCTGTACTGGTGCCAGTTCACTACCGGCTCCCGAGAGCCAATCATGAAATAGGCAGAAATTTTGTGAATTGGTGCCTTAAAAAATTGGCCATGGTGAGAATATTTACACCACAAATATCAGCAAACAACATGAACCTGCACGTTTTCCCCTGAGAGCAGGTTTACCAACACACCATTGGGTATTGTTCATACATAATACTAGAGAATATATGAGAAAAAGCAATTGAATAAAAATAAGATTAAGATAATAAATTTTCCTTATATTTTTTGCATCTTAGAGGCTTTCATATATTACCTAATTTAATCTTCACCAAAAGCCAATGAAGTCAGCAGAGAAGGAACTATTTATTATCCCATTTTACACTTGAGGCAACTGAGGATCCAGTTGTTAGAGTTGGTACTGGTGGTAGTGAGGCTGGAATCAAACATTTCTGGGTCCTTCCCCAATGTCCTGTCTGTTCACTGGGAGTACTCTATTAGGGTAACAATTTGTGCTTTGAGGAAACAGGGCAGAGACACACAAGTTTTGTGCACACTTTGCCATACTTGGAAGTGGATGGGAATTCTGTTTTTGTTTTTCCACTGAAAATCTGTGGAATCTGGAATGCTTTTCCTGAAAAAAGAATCCACATGACCATGTGCTAATGTGGGTTTTTTTAGCCCTGGTTTGCCACAACCCTCTGTTTGTTTTCTCTTAAATGTTAATTTCTAATTTGAAAAACCTGCTCAGAGAATAAACACTGAACTCTTCAAGACTATTTTTAAATATCTTCTTGGTTGCTTGGTTAATTTGAGTGTGTATATATGCTGGATTGACAGTTCTAAAGATTGAAGCCATTTATTTATCCGTAGTTTAGAAATAGTACTGAAAATGTTTTTTTCAGACATGCCCAGGCAGCCTCATGGGGTGCCTCACACGTGGTATCATGGCAGTTACGACATTGAGAGACAAGAAAGTAGTGCACGTGTCTAGGGCTGCCTTTAGTTTTTTTAGTTTAGCATCCACAGAGGTGGGACATAGACAGATAACTGTTGGTGTTCCCTGATTATGAGGTTTTGTGCCACATGTTGGTCAAAGAAAGTGGCAGTGTCGGAATGAAAACCTCAACTTTATGAAAATATAAGCAAATTTGCACAGATCCAATTGCACTCTTTACATTTCCCTCTGCTGCCATGCTTTCTCACTCAAATTTGACAAGCATAATACAATTTGTTGAACCATCACGAGTTTATTATTGTCATACTCTGTAACCTCATTAGATATTCAAAACCATATTAAGAAGTGGGTATAGAATCACCAGTCCTCTTTTGTCATCAGAACGTCAAGAAAAAAATGTGACCTAAGAGTCATCGTAGAGCATAGTGTTGAGAGACTATGCAGTACAGAAGCATTAAAATACTAGTATCAGAAGACATTAATTCTAATGCCCAAAAAGTATTAATTGTATAAATAAATGAATAAATAATTTATGACCTCATGACTCAACAAGGGAATGATACTAGACCTGTCATCTCAAATTTCAGGCATGGTATTATGATAATCCTTACTTTATGGGTTGTAGTAAGTACTAAGGAAAATAAAGTACATGAGAGTGCTTTATAAATTGATCTATCTTGTAAAATATGGTATTTTATGTGAATGTTTTTCACAGCCTAAATAACAGGATGGATAAAAATTCACAATGCATCATTTCTCAGATAGGTTGGTTATACAGTCCTATTTATTTAATACACTGTGGCCATTTTCCCAAACGACAGAGTAAACTCTATTTACTATTTGCCTACATGAATCAGAAAGAATCAGTTTTCCATTGTTGCTGTTGGTAATTGGTATCTGTATGTATACTTTGAGATGAACTTAAACATAAAGCCATGTCACTAGATGTCTAATACATTACATTGGACTATGTAAGTTCTTTTCTTTTTCTTCAATGCTCTCAAGTGGCAAAGATTAATTTATAGTGTGTATGTGTTTTTAGCATCTGTGAGGTTCTCCTGTGGGTTGCTCCATTGAGAGTAAAGCTTTACAAGCTGAAATTTGAATGAAGTAAAGCAGTTGTTAGGAAGAGATGGAAAACATTATGTGCTTAATTATGTTTCCACACCTGCGTTTATGAATTCCATTTTTGTAGAGAGAAGGAGATGTGGAAGCAATTAAAGTTACTGTATGGACCCTATTGGCAATGAGTCATTAGAGAGTTCACAGGGCCATTACAGTATTGAAGGAAATCCCAGTGCCGAGAGAGAGAGAGAAAAGCACCAAGTACTTAATTACTGGTTGTGGAGGTGAAAGTTAAAATGAAATCATGGCATTGAGTTAATAAAATCCAGATTAATATTGCTGCTGATGGACACATTCCTGTTTGAAAAACTATTTATATAAATAAATGAATATAATTTCATTTTTTTAAAATAGTAATTTTGGATTCTGCTAAGTCAATTATGAACTTGTGTAAAGACTAAGAGGCCGTATTTCAAAAGTGAGCTGTTTAATTAGCCTTCACATTTCACCCACATTTATCTTAGTTCAGGCAACAAATTCAATGCAACATGTATTTGCTGATGGCCTACTGTGTGCTATGACCAGCGTGGTGCTTGTTGCTTAACACTTAATCCTAGGGGGATAGTTTCTTCTTTTAGGTATTTATTCTTTTGAAATAATCGAAAAAGCAATGTGCTTTCTGATTCATGGTTCTTATCCCATGCTCTTAGAGCAAATGCCATCTTGCTGTGTAACACTGTTTGTACAAAGTTTGTTTTACACTAGGCTCGTTAAGTCCCCAGGGCTCTGGTCCATATGGCGATGAATGAGTTTCAGGTAAAAAAGAATGTGGTGATTCTTTTGTGAAAGAAAGAACTGTTTCTCAATACTCTTAATAAGAGCATTTTTGATAGTGCTTAACCAAACAAGACGCAGATTGGAGTGCAAGAAAAAGCCATCAAGAGTATCCTTTCATCCACATTAGGCTGCACATGTGTGAACAAGGACATTCACATGTGTGGACAAAATTCACGGAATGTAAAGATTCTACTACTTTCCACATCATAAATATTGTCATATAGGACATTTAAATTACTTTTCATTCATTATAAAAAATGACTGATAGAAAATACTATGAGGCAGATGGTTAGGTCCTATTTTGATGTCATTAAGAGAAAATTGCACATATTTTGTTCCATGCAGTAATATGAGAGGTCATTTAGTGAAAAACACATTTACTAAATAAACATTTTCTGTGGAATGTGTTTGGGTATAAATATTTTTATTGTAATTGAATTTCTTTGCTATGTATGGCACTCATATTTTTAAAAACCAACTAGCTGACCTTAGTGTCTAGGTTGCTTTTATTATTGTTATAGTTGCTGAGGTGCTCAAGATAAGAGTTTTACAGGCACCAGTCAAGGGCCATACATTTCTTCTCAGTGTGCTTGACTTTTTTCAGGATCTTAAGAAACCATACCTCATGTTTCTTTTAGTTACCATCACTCCCGAATTTGCATCAACTCGTATATGTGTGAGCTTATTTTCTAATCTTGTTAACTAAAAAGTTGAACTTATGGAAGTCTAGAATAGAACACTAGTTAGCAGAGGCTGAGACAGTGGCAAAAGAGGTTGTTGGGAAGATGTAGGTCAAAAGATGCAAAATTGCAGTTAAACAGGAGAAATAAATTCAAGAAATCTATTGTACAGCATGATGACTACACTTAATAACAATATATTGTATTTGTAAAAATTCTAAGAGAGTAGATTTTACATTCTCACCACAAAATTGATAACTATATGAGGTAGTACATATGTTAGCCCAATTTAGCCATTCTACAATGTGTATATATATTCTAAAACATCACGCTGTACATGACAAATATGTATAATTTTGTCAATTTTTAAAAATGTATGTCTTTATTGGTTTTATATTTTAGAGAAGTTTAAACACTTTCCTGTCATTTGTAACATTTTAGATCATTATAAATTGGACAATTTGTTTCAGATTTATTTGGGGCAGAGGCGGGAAACTTCTTCTGGATCTTCTGGTAAGGCCAGATTCTCACCATGTTGGTGTAATGGGTATCTGTGTCTCTTTCCTAGAGCAGAGGATATCCATGCACATTTTTTTTCTGGGGGGGGGGGCGGTTTGTTTTAGAATGTATTTCTTAGGAGTGTAATAAGAATTAAATAAAATAACACAATTCTAATACCTAACAGAGGGTGAATCTTGTAAACTCTCAATAAATGTTAGTTTAACACACACACACACACACATCCCTACACACGCATACACACACACATATACATCTCAGAATATAGTAATGCTATTTGGCTTCAGATCGACAGGACCCTCCCAAAGCCGTTATAGGAGTCTGTGGATTGTTTACTGGGCAAAGCACACTGACATTAGTTCTTTACTTTTCAGTTCTTCCTGATTCATCAATCACATATTTGTACACACCCTACAATATGTATAGAACTTTTCTGGGTGCTTAACAAGATGCCAAGTAGTATAAAATAGTTATTTCCTTCCTCCCTCCTTCCCTCCTTCCGTCCTTCCCTCTTTCCTTCCTTCCTTCCTTCCTTCCTTCCTTCCCTCCCTCCCTCCTTCCCTCCCTCCCTCCCTCCCTCCCTCCTTCCTTCCTTTCTTCCTTCCCTCCTTCTTCTTTTTTTTTCTTTTGAGACAGAGTCTCGCTCTTTCACACAGGCTGGAGTGTAGTGGCACAATCTCGGCTCACTGCAACCTCTGCCTCCTGGGTTCAAGCAATTCTCCTGCCTCAGCCTCCCGAGTAGCTGGGATTACAGGCATGTACCACCACACCTGGCTAATTTTTGTATTTTTAGTAGAGAGGAGGTGTCACTATATTGGCCAGGCTGGTCTTGAACTCCTGACCTCAAGTGATCCGCCTGCCTCAACCTCCCAAAGAGCTGGAATTACAGGCGTGAGCCACCACGCTCGGATTTTCTTTTAAGAAGTTACAACCTAGCCAGAGACACCACTTTCTCACAAGAAAAAGTAATTAATTATATTCAGATTAATTGCAATTGCTTTCTTTCTCTTGTCCTCAATTATAATAATAGACCTATATTTTCAATCACCACCAAATAATTTAATCAAACCTCCAAAATTCTGAAAATTTTCATTCATTGATTCTGATTTCAAAGACCTTAAACCTTAAGGTTTTTCCTCCCTAGTAAACACCACTCAAGTTCTAGAACTCCTTAGTTCCTGATAATGGTATGGTCATGCAGAGGAAACAGTGAACTAAAACTTGGGAGATTGTGAATCACCCTTCCCAAAACCACTATTGAGTTCTGTGACCATAAAAAAAAAAATATCATTTCACCTTTCTGAAACTCAGTTCTTATTTTTTAAAACCAAGAGGCCAAAAAAGAAAACACCACAAAGCTCTTTGGCAGCCATAGCAAATGATGGCAACTTTGCTGTCCAGAATATCATGAAGCTGTTTGAAAAATTTATCTCCATTTTTCCTAATATGGTATCAAACCATCTTGATTACTCAATAATATAAGCTTAAATATTATCCTTTTAAGCTAACCACAATATACAGAAGTTAATATGGATGTTATTGGCTAAGATAAAATTATGAGTTATTTCTAAAACCAAACAGAAAAAGTAGGCGGAATGTGAGGAGTGCTTCAATAGAATCACATATTTCCTATTCTCACAACTATAGACTTTCCATCTATTTGGAAAAATGGAAACAAATAAATACAGATAAATCTTATATATGTTTGAGTGAAAACGTGAATGCACCATGCTTCAAAGTTTTTTATATATCTAGGGTAGAGAAAATACCATCGTGTTAGAAGCTAATGCCCTGAGAGATATAAACAAAGAAAACTAGCAATCTTTAAAGGCCTCAGTGAAGAGCTAATAAACTTTTTCTCTGGGAGTGATTTGAAAAGACTATTTACATCATCAAACAGTAAAAGTTTCACCTTTCATTGCATTAGAATAACTCAAGGCAAAGATAATTTTTCATTGTTACCTCAAGAAGAACCAGCATGTATGTTTATCCATGCATACATACATTAGAACAAAATTAGTCACATTTTAAAACAATTTTCACTATTTTGACTGCCTTTGGATCTAAGTAAAGATACATTTTAAGAGGTGAGAAGATAACTGCTAAATAGAAACTATACCTTTTCATCTCCATGTTGTTCTTTCCAATAACTCATTCTGCAGGCAAGAATCTAGTAACCCTACTAAGATAGGGAAGAGTTTGTTCATGACTGTGAAGAGGCAACAATTAGTTTTCACACTGAGAAGCTCTTCCTAGGGAACATCTGAGTGTTGGAAACATTAGTCAACAATTACCAAACAAACAAACAAACAAAACACCTAAAACCCAAAATATTGCTTAAGTTCCCCTCATGCCACCAGTGGGTCAAAGACATGGGTCCAGCTCCACTGGTTAGCATATAGGAGAGGGTGGCCGCAAAGTATAGTAGCTCATTGTGTTCAGGCCTCCAGTAAGAATTACAAGACTATGTTCTTGAGCACAGTAGTGCCCCAACCTCATCCCTCCAAAAAAAATTCCATCAGTAGTATCCAGCATGACAGCAGAAGACTTAGGCAAATGGTCTATGAGGATAAAGACTTAGGCAAATGGTCTATGAGGATACTGGCTCCCTAATCCTCAAAACCTGGCTCTAATCCTTAATTTTGTCTCATGCATGTCCTTCACTAGCAAGTGCCAGCATCCCACATTTCTCTGGAAAACCAAATTACCACAATCTTATTTCCAGCTCCAGCACAATAATGGCTGAAAGATTCTGCACTTCCTATCCCGCCACCCATTTCCCCATGTACCTATGAACTGAAACCAGGTACATCTTGGATGGAACAGTCATTCAGGAAGTACCTGACCACCCTGGATTTAAGGCTTAGCCATGTTTTCTGGGATGTAATGTCTCTTACCTACTTGGGCTCTGGAATAGTCAGTACTGAGCTTTTGGATACCTGAGAAGTAAATGCAAGTCTATAATGATTCTGCCTCCTGGCCACAAGTAATCATGTACCAGTTCATGGACTGCCTGCCTTTAATTTCTGAGTTAAATACTGGTATATGCAGGACTAAGATGGATAAATCAGGGGTTTCTTATCTAAGTCAAGGGAGAATGTCTGAAATAAAGAGATATGGGTAACAGATCTGTAATGAGACTAGCATTTAGCTAATAACAATAATAGTAATATTAAATTAATAAAATAAAAAATAGCTACCTCTTAGGCACTCTGCTAAGTGTGCCACATGCATTAATGTGTTTAATCTCCAGAACAATCCTATGAGATATGATATCCCAAATTTACAGGTAGTTATATTTGGAATAATGGGATTATGTAGGTAGGATCAAACAAGCAGAGATTTTTGCAAATCCTTCAGGTAAAAACTGAAACAAGAACTTAGCAGTTGAGCTCTATCTGGCAACTGGCTAATGTCCAAGAGCAATCAGCAAATTAGTAAATCTTTCCCATGTCAACCACCCCAATGTGTGTTCACAAGGGAATGGTTTACACATTTCCTTGAAAATGTCTTTATCAGAGCCAACTGCTACACTAGAACAATCCTAAGAATCCCCCAGAACTGAGGAACAACTGCCAATTCTGCACAATTGTGACTGCTGGAAGACAGTGGCTATGAAACACCTACATATATGCCTCTAGCAGAACTTTAAATCCAGGCTTACTCAGTGTAAGTTCAGCCAGAGTGTTGGAACATACTGCTGCTGCAGCTTAACACACACCATAAAATATCCTGAGCAATCCTTTGGCATCAGGGGTAGTGCAATGAGAACCACTCAACTCTGGAAAGTTGGGGTATCTGTGACTAAGACTTAATGAAATGACTTGTTCATGATTTGGTGAACTGAATTTCTGCCAAGAAAGGTATATTTTGCAGACAAGTGTTATAATAGAAAGCAAAGTAAATACAAATGTTTATAAAGTTGGCAACTTATTGGAAATGGTAGAGATTATCATTTGCTTCTGTCCACTGTGATAAATGATTATTTTCCTTTTGTCCTTCTAGATCTGCTCTGCACCCTTTCCATCTGTCCTCAGCCAGGAAAAAACTGACCTATAAGGACCATATCACCTGGGTTCCTTTGACTTCTGGCTTCGAGTTGAAGACCATCAATGGGGAACATGATTAGGAGACGGGGGCAGAGGACAACGAAGAAGAGTAAGGGTGGGATATTTGTTCCTTTTGCTATCTGTCTGCAGTGTTGTCTTGGGCTGGGCATGCCCGTTGACTAAAGGTCTCTATCCTTCCAGGTTCAGGCAACTGACTCCTCTCGCTCATTTCTTCAGGCCTAGGAATGTTGTACCTGTCTCCAAGCTCCTGCATTTTCCCTTGTGGTAATGCTATATTCACACTCAACCTGTTGTAAAGAAATCCTCATTAAAATCTCCTTTAGTGCAATTTCTGTTTTCAGATGGAACGCTGATTGACAGAACCATTCACACTGCTCCCCCAGACATAAATCACCCTAGATTTATTATGAGTCTATCTTCTCCACAATCCTTTTATAGAATAACTTTTAAAAACTCCCAGGTTAAGCTCCCTGATCTTTTCTGCCTTCAACTTTCTCATCTTCCAAAAGGCTACGGTCACCTTTATTTTTATCCAATGCTTCCTGTTAGCTTCAAACCATATTATTCCTGCTCTTGCTATTCTCATAATTTAGTTTTCTAAATATAAAAACTTTCTACAGCCAAATGGATTACAAAGATTCAAAATCCCCTCTGAACATAAGCTGCAAATGGCATAAATGACTTTTGCTAGTTGCCAGCGGCCTTGATAACACAAGTAGTGCTACATGCAAATGAGTGCTAATGTGAAAGTGGCTCTGTCACTTGAGATTAATGTGTTTTTGGTGAAAAAATAAAAGTCTAGGAGTACAGAGATTTATGATAATTCTTATCTACGTCAGGTGCTTTGAATCTCTTAACTGACCTGGAGTCGTCGTGGCAATGGCCTTTTTGCATCTACAGAATTTAAAAACAAACCTTCGAAGCTTTAATGTTCATCTATTCACTTGCCAAATGTATTTGGTGCCTACTGTGTGTTAAGCATTATACTTGATTTTATAGATTTCAAAAATAAACAGGACACATTATCTGCCTTCAGGAACCTTACAGCTAGTGGTGGAGGCAGAACCATAAGCAGAAAAGATAATACAGGGTGATTAGAGCAATAATAGAGAAACAAAATATTGTGAGAGCACAATAAAGGAGTAACCAACTCACCTTGGGAGATCATTGAAAGTTTTCCAGAGAAGACAGTTCTTGACATAAATCAACAGGAGTGGACATGTACAACTGCCTGCTAGACATTTCCTCCTAAATATCCTATAGAAACTTCAAACTCAACAAGGTTCAAAGTAATGCATCATCATTTACTTTAAACATGCTTCTCTATTTCTCTGTTTTTCAGGTTCTATTTAGTCACCTAAACTACAAACCAGGGCATCAGCTCTATCTAATGAAGTCCTGCCAATATAACCTCTTCAAAGAAATGAAAAAAAGAGAGCTAACTAAGGCCAAGAGTTGTGGTTGATGAATGTTGTGAGCTCAACTGTGGTTGAAGATTAGAATGGACTAATCTTTATATTTATAGTTATTCCTCTGATAATATCCAAAGCTTTACTAAAAAACAATAGCAAAACTAATCATTTAATGATTTAAGTTTTCAAAGACAATTTAGGAAACATTTATATCAGACTATCTGGAATGTCATTTTTATACTAGTGCCCTTGGTGATTTAGATATTCCCCTTCAAGGTAATAGTGGGAAGAGTAACTATCTCTGACATACCAGGCTGATATGTACTGTTTTTTCTCCAAGATGTTACTTATGGGAGTATGTTTTATATAAGAATATGTTTGAATCAAAAAAAAAAATTCAAGACTCAATGAGCAAGGCTAAGATAATAGAAGGAACTAAAATGTCCCTGGGTACCTATCACTGGTCATAATACTAATCTGCTTCTCAAGAGAGAGATTATTTCTCCCTAATTTCCAGTTTTGTGATAAAGCCCTTCTTCAGATTTGAGTAAACATAGGACATAATGTAATTTCATCTAAAACAGATTGTTATCAAGATGAAAGATTCATTGAAATGCCTACAAAACACTAAGAGAGTCTATTTGGAAGTGATAGCAATTTAAAAAAAAAATCAATCCATCAAGAGTATGTTAACAGTCCTGGGAAGGTAATGCAATTTGAATATAGTATTAGAGAGAAATAAATGAAATTTGCAAATTACTTAGACTATAGCACAGAATGTTGACGCTTAATGTAAGCCGCATAATATTGCTGCTGTTCAATTTTTGTTCATTTTGCAAAGTAACTAAACCCAAATATGAATGTTCAAAAACTGCTTATGCTAAATAAAATGGATTCTGCTTTCCTTTCACATCAGCAGCAAGTGCTTAGTAATTATTGCTGTCACTGGATGTTATACTGCATTGATCCAGGCATTGAACTCTGATGATATTGATTTGTGCCTAAAGCTTGAATAAAGTTTAGTGAACAGTCTCAAATTCCCAGGAGTAGGTGCCCCTTGCTCTGTTTGTTCCCACCATCCCAAGCAAATGCCACACAACTTGAAAACTGTAAGTAGATTATGACCTTATATATTTTAGTTTAATGTATGCTAATTCCTTACTTATACAACAATTTTTCTTAAAGACCATTAAAGGATCCACTAAAGGTTATTAATCTTAAATATGACCACGTCCTAGTGGAGAAGGAAGACAAGCCAGATCTTAATTATTCAGCTGAATAACTTTGAAACATAGATATAAAAAATTTTCAAAGATCTCTTTCTCTTTTCCTCTCTCTCGTATACACATAGAGGGAAAATAGAACTCTCATAAAATTTTATTTTTCAGTCTCAAAATATTGCTTTTCAGTCCTTCTCTTATGCTTTAAAAATACCCACTATTTCTAATTTTTGACTGTTTACCTTTTTATTACATTTCCTTTTACATTTATAAAACTTTTCTTTGAAATATATCCATCTAAGGTAAAAAGCTTTGGGGTAAGAATACTTCATAAGACTGAAAATTGGCCTCTCAACCAGTGTCACCATAGAAAAGGTGATTATAGAAAGACTGTAAATGATTCTCTAAGAAAATGGGAAAGTACAAATGCCACTCCCTTTGGATAGAATTATTCCCCCAAACAGTATGGTTTTTTGTTTTTTGTTTTGTTTTGTTTTGTTTTGTTTTTGAAGATGCAAGACAAAAGTGAGGAACAATTTGAGCATTTAATAGTAAGATTTAACCTCAGAACATATAACTTTAGCCAGTGGTGTCCAGCAGTAAAACCATATTACAGCTTAATGGAATAGAGACTTCATAGAGCCTACAGATCCTGTTGACTGAGACATTTACATGAAACACTATTTATTTTTTGATACTACTGGGATTAATAATATGTGATATTTGATGTTATCTAAGTTTATTAGGAAATACTTGTTGATTATGCTTCTGAAATGATAGAAGAAATATTAATCCATTAAATTTGGGAATCTCAGTCCTAATTTCCAATGTTTCTTGTATCTTCTATTGCTTTATAAGAATCTTTATTTCAAGGATACTGGGGGTGATTCTCTATTGAAGTTGTTTTCATAATGGAATTGGAAGAGAAAATGACAGACATATGCATCCTACAGTATTTTACTATGTCAATTCAAATGAAATGAAATAAATAAGAAATTGGAAGTTTTCAACTGTGTTCTTTGGTCCCCACCCAATTGTTCCCGGCTGGCTCAACTGTAAAACAAAGTTGGTACACTCCTGATTTACTTAAATGGGAAACAATGACATTTTCTTGAGGAAACTTAAATTTCATCAGGTGTTTCTCCTAGTAAGGAAAATAGGTGTTGAGTTACTTGATCTCTACTAGGAACAAAAACAGATTTCACTTTATATCTCTCAAAGCCCAAAGAGAAGAACCTAGGTACTTTCCTCAGTCCTTGGCTCAAGTTGCTTTGTTCTGTATTTCTACAACATCTACCCTAGAATAGAAACAACTTTTAAAACAAAATTCCTCTTGTTGTTAAAAAGTCATATTTGTTGTTTGCAAACATAGGAAAAATAGCAATGTTACAGTAGAGAAGCCTAGTAGATAGCAGGACAAAGTGCCTACTGATGTGAGGCTCTGAGGAAGACCCAACATAATCTATGCGTCATTTCAGCCCAAAATGCATAACGTGGAATCTACTCATGGGGAAACATCAGACAAATGCAAATTGAGGAACAGACTACAAAATAAATGGCATACACTATTAAAAAACACAAAAGCTAAATACAATGAGCACCCTGGGATTGGATCCTGAGACAAAAAATAATCACCATAAAGGATATTATGACAATTGACATTTTTAAAATAAGGTCTTCAGATTTGATCATGGTATTGTACTAATGTTAAATTTCCCCATTTTCATCAATGTGCTAAGATTATATAAACAAATCTCCTTGTTCTTAGGATGCATACACTGAAGTATTTAAGAGTAAAGGAGAGTGATATTCTCAACTTGTTTTCAAATGGTTCAGAAAAGAAATACAGATACACACAAATATACATACATATACACACATACACACACAATGGGGGTGTGAGATGGAGACAGAAAAATAGTAAGTATAGCAAAATGTTAACATTAGGTGATTCTAAGAAAAGGGTAAACAGAACTTCATTTTATTCTAAACTTCCTGTAAGTTTGAAATCATTTCAAAAGAAAAAGTTTATTAAAAATTACATCAGTTAACTGTAAAGGGGTTTTATGTCTACTTAAAAGTATTGTGGGTCCCTTGCATTTCTGATGGTTAGTGCTATGCAGATTTAGGATAGGAGCAGATCAAAACAACTTTTTGCTCCAGATAATGGTTATTTTGCGAAGATGTGATAATTTATTTTCTGTTTACTGCTGGCCAACACAATTTCCTTGATTTCCCTTGCACTGTATAAAATAAGCCATACACCACAAAAGAGTGGTGCCCTGTCTAGATTTTTTTTTAATTAAAAAAAAATACTCTTATTCTAATTGTATAAAGAGTAAATGGTTGGCAGCTATTAGCACTTGTAAAAGATCTTTGCATGTGAGCTGAAACAAAAATATTAACAACTTGACATTTATTCCCACATTCACTGTAGTTACTATCTCAGAGATACCAAAACAAATATGGCACCAACAGTGCACTGAAGCCAAACAACTGGCCTGCACTTCCTGGGCAGTCAGGGGCAAGGGATGGATCTGAAGGCCATGAGACTCACCAAGCTTCCTAAAGCTGGCTCAGTACTAGCCTTGGCCATAGACACACAGAATATTCAGGAGAAGTAGAACAGTATTTTTCCACATGAATACCTTTGGCAAAACCCACTGTTTATTCTTTTGATTTTCTTTTACAACAATCGAGAGTCTCTTCAGTTGCTAAGTGAAGGATTTAAAAGTAGAAATACGTATTTCACTATTTCACTGGGCGTGGTGGCTCATGCCTGTAATTCCAGCACTTTGGGAGGCCAAGATGGGTGGATCACCTGAGGTCAGGAGTTCAAGACCAGTCTGACCAACATGGTGAAACCTTGTCTCTACTATAAATATAATATTAGCCAGGAGTGGTGGTGCATGCCTGTAATCACTGCTACTTGGGGGGCTGAGGCAGGAGAATCACTTGAACCCAGGAGGCAGAGGCTGCAGTGAGCCAAGATCACGCCATTTTACTACAGGCTGGGCAAGAAGAGTGAAACTCTGTCTCAAAAATAAATAAATAAATAAAATTAAAATGAAGGTAGAAATACATATTTCTGTAACAGTCAATTAGATTATACCTACAATAATTCATAGCTACCTAGATAAAAGAACAGGATCACACATATTATGAAATGTAGAATACTTAATGTGGCCTAGTTATGGCTGACAACAAATAGTGGTGTCTGATTCTAAAGGGTTCGCTATGGCTTGTCTGGGAAAAGCTGTTCAACTTCTTCATTTTCCTCTTCCTTGAATTGTTCAAAATTGTACCAGAATAACTACTTTTTTCCGAGACAGAATCTCGTTCTGTTGCCTGAACTAGAGTGCAGCAGTGTGATCTGGGTTCAAGCGATTCTCCTGCCTCAACCTCCCAAGTAGCTGGGATTTCAGGTGCCTACCACAATGCCCAGCTAAATTTTTGTATTTTTAGTAGCGATACGGTTTCACTATGTTGGCCAGGCTGTTCTCAAACTCCTGACCTCATGATCCACTGGCCTCGGCCTCCCAAAGCAGAATAACTACTTAAGATGAATTAACCCTTCTTTCAGATGCAGAATATCAACTAAAATAATGTCACTGAAAATTTGTGCTGTTGTGCAGATAAAGGGAGTGCTTTGGCATAAAATGCTCAGAGGTTGTGAGTAGTAGATTTAGTGCACACAACTGTCAGAGGTCCATATGGTCTTTCATAATGTTAAGATTAAATTCACTCCCAAAGAAAAATCCCTGCCCATGAGAGCTCAACTCTTTCGAATGCCTGAGTTATACCTTGCTTAGAAACTATCCATATTGGATGATTTCTTATTTCTCTTTGGCCAGTGGAGTCCCAGTAGCTATATCATATTCTCATTCATAAATGCACAATTAAGTCCTAAGGAATTAAGAGCTTTGATGGACCTGAGTTCAAATCGGACTATTCCAATAATAGGCAGTATAAGTTTTGCACCAGTTTTCCTAGTACTTATAAACCTCAGTTTTCTCTTCTGTAAAATTGATATAAAATAATATATGTTATAGGGGTATTGAGAGGCTTAACTGAGTCAACAACGGTAAGGTCTTTAGCACAATGTGTGGTATTTAATTAGAGTTAAATAAATGTTCGTCATTTTTCTACACACAGGAACATAAATGGGTATGTCAGGGTGATCCCATTGTCTAAAGGGTGGTCCCATTGACCAAAGTCTCTGCACTAGTGTCATCACATTGGAATATGAGAAAACAGGAAGACCTAACTTCCTTAACATCATTATCTATTTGTTTACCTTGATTTTCACAGCACCTGAGTTCTCTCATACTTATTTATGCATTTAAACACATTAACTCTTAAAAATGGTTTTAACATGTCAGTTGGTTTATAACCCATATTTCTTTGCCATTCCTTTCTGTATCCTACACTTAGTACCCTAGTTTCAAGACAAAACAAAAGAAAATTGAAATGAGGTAGTGCCTCACCAGCCTGCCTTCCCTCCCCAGGGTAGCAAGACAAATAAAGGTTTTGTTGTTTGTCTCAAGTAAGCATCAACACAGCCTGCAGCAGCCCTGTCAGCACCAGCCCATGATGCCAGGGAATTGCTGGGAGTGCCAGGATACTGGTGCCAATTTGCTGCCTGGGCTCCTTCAAAACCACATCAAAGTATCTGCCAGTTTCTAAACTTCCTTCCCAGACTCATGGGAGGAACATGGGGACCTCTAGATGGGATCAGATGTGTGGTTTTTCACATTCCCCCCCTCCATCTCCCCGCCTGCCAACTTGGGTGAGCCTCCAGTATTCTCTGTGTTCACAGGACTCTTCAGTTGCCTATAAAATAATATTCATAATAGTTGAAACCGATAACAGTTTGTGAGAAGGATCCAATAAATTATATAATTTATGTGTCTTCTCTATTACAAAAGGCCTGACTCCTACAAGTATTTCAAAATTTAATAAATAATTCAAGAATTCAAATGCACAGAGTTTGTTTTGGAGGTACAGAAAATACCATTATTGAGAGGCTTATTGGAGTGGTCTAGTGATAAAAGGAAGAGAAGAAAGACAATAGTTTATTAAGTCACCACAGTGGATAACTAAATCCTGTGGGAAAATGCTGTGAAATAGTGTAAAACATAAGCCATGTGTGATGGCTCATTTTATATGTCAACTTGGCTAGGCTATGGAGCCCAGGTGTCTAGTTAAACACTAGTCTAGATGTTGCTGTGAAGTCTACAATCAGTCGTCACCAAAGCAGAAGACTACAGCATGGAAAACCTGCCTGAATTTCCAACCTACTGGACTGTCCTGCAGATTTCAGATTCAAGACTGCAACATCAACTCTTACCTGAACTTCCAGCCTGCTGACCTGCCTTACAAATTTAATACTTGTCAGCCCCTACAATCACATAAGCAAATTCTGTAAAATCTTCCTCTCTCTCTCTTTCACTTTCTCTCTCTCTTTCTCGTGCATATGTGTGCATGGTTCTGTTTCTCTGAAGAATCCTGTCTTAATACACCACACAAGAAGTAAAGATGTTAGGTTAGTGATATACCAATGCCCTCCAAACATTGGTTGACAGCTGTGCTCAGGGGTAGTAGAGCCCTGGACATTTCCAGACTGTTGCATGCACAAGCAGAACATCTTTTTCAGCTCTAGAAAAAGCCTAAAAAGCCTTTAGGCACAGAAATAAATATATTGGTGATTGGAAGCAGGCTGGAGTATGCCAAAGTGGTAGGTCCAAGGGATGAATGAGGCAGTAACTTATCTGCTTAGTCCATCCCTTGTACCTCTTTATTTAAACAGATAGCTTGTCACAATTTCTAAAACAAAAACAAACAAGTTAATAAAAATTTAGAAAGTCTAGTGGGTTAAACTGTAGCTCATGTTATTACAGTTGGTTGCTTCTCACTACTCCTTCTATATATATTCCTTCTCCTTCAGCATGCATTTCCCCTGGTCTTGGTTGTTTGCCTAATTGCATAGCCCAGACCATCATACCTGAGGGGTCTTAGCCCCTAATTGTCAAGCCCTTGTCAGGTCACAGTTGCTGCAATTAGCCATTTATGGTTTTTACTAAATATGGAAACAGCAAGAGACATCTCAGTGAATCTCCTGAGTTCCAGACATACTCCACCCTGCTGCCATTATTAGAGGCACACCTGTCTGTTCCTGATTCTCAAAGTCCTTTCTCTGCTTGCTGATCAACTGGCATGAGGGTCTCAAAATGACCATGCAGTGGCTATAACTTTAGGTTTACTAAAATCATTGCTTTGTCCCTAGTAGAAGGAATCCATCCAGGAACAAGAATTTTTAGTCTAGTAAGTAGTAAAGTTGTGGGAGGTATGAAGCACAAAGTCACCATGAAGGCCACTGAATGACAGAGGCCACTCTGACTTCCTCCCCTTGGGTTCCAGGTCCATGTTTTCTGTTTATCAGAGGTACACAATCATATAATAGCTGTGGCTTCAACATATATAACACATCTTGAAAGACAGCACCCCCAATCACAGGATGTCATGGCCATTCTTACGCCTTAGCTGAGCCTTCATGAAGCCATTGCAATGTTTTATCAGGTTGACAGCATAAGGGTTTATGATGTATGTGTATTTAGTAGGACTGATGAATCATCTGATCACGTGTCTATTGTGGCATTTTCTTCACCATAAAGTGGATTCCTTGGTCTGAAGGAACATTCTGCAGGATTCTATTACAATAATTCAGACACTCTCAGGGACTCCTGGGTGTGTGACTTACGTGTGCCCTCCATGCCTGCTTGGGCTTAATCTCAAATGTACCATTTCTGTTGTGCAGTGGATTGCTGCTGTACCCACTTTTATCTTATGATTTGTTGGCCTGACAATACCTGGGACATGATAAGCAGTTCTGGTCACTTAGTCACTTAATGTTCTGCAGTCAGGTTTTCAGGATTCTACAATCACAGAAGTAACATATGATGACTATTGTTTCAGTGTATACACCACATTCTTAAAGGGCTTTTCCCAGATCTGCAGGATATCCTCACCAAGATAATGCTTTAGTTGAGTCTTGAAGCCATTACACTCAGAATATGGCATTTTTATTAAACATATTGACTGTGGAAAAGGGGCCATTTCAGGGGCCTCAACTTTTTTTTTTTTTCCTGATATTGCAGCTCTTATTCCACTAGTCCTGGAAGCAATGTGAAGGAACTGCCTACTTCTAAGGATATCCATCCCAATTATGTTAACAAGGCACTGAGAAAATGATCACTGGACCAACTGTAAGGCACAGGTGGTTCAAGACTCCATACTTAGGTTGAGGCTCCCTTCCACACACCACATCTTAACAGAAGGCCATGATGGGACCCAACCACCACTATGTACTCAGTGTAGGGAAGAAGATGACATATGTCCTTAAAATATATTTTTATCTATTTAGATGTCTGTATTTTTATTTAATAATTTAGAATTTAATTCTTTATTTGTATTTAGAGCACAAGGAGCCACAACTGAACCTGATGAGAAGATAAGAAGATGATGTATCACTCTGACTTTGAACTGGGTGTAGTGGATGGATGGAATTTGAGATTATCCTCCTTAGGGAATGGATATATTCTTTGTGAGGGAAGAAGATTGAAACATATATTGTGATGAGAAGAGAAGATTTTTGGGATCTAGTCCTATTGCTAGATGAGCATCAATTCCATTTTGTCTTCTTGAGCACACAGGAAGATTATGTCTACCAGTATTCCTTTGTGTTAGGTTGAGGCCACCAGGTTAGGTTCTAACTAATGAGACATACGTCATTTCCTGGCCTCGGCATTAAACATCACGTGATCCTCTGCCCTCTCTTTTTGTTAGTCAGTGCTACAGCATGGAAGGAGCTGAAGTTCCTGTCACAATGTGGACAATGATATCAGGAGTAAATAAACTTTTATGTGTTAAGTCATTGACATTTGGGGGAGTATATTTGCCGTGACAGTTAACATTATGTGAATATAAGATATTTTTTGGAGTATCTCTGTTCATTACTTGGCTGGTCAAAGTCCCTTGTCTAATACTTTTTTCAAGGAAATTTAACTGAAAGTATATTACTTGTTTACTGTCATATTTTAAAATGTTTATCTGTGTTTATGCTTAAATAGTAGTTTTGTTGGATATGGTTTGCATACATAAGCAAAAATATAGTTTTATTTATTTACACTTTCTTTCCCCGAGAACTTCACAGGCAATACTAAACTCCATTCTGGCATTTAATGTCGCTCTGGAGAAGTCTGGGGCTGACGTGAATTTTTCCGCTTCTGGGTGAATTGATCTTTCTTTTAGCTATAGGCAGAGATAATTTTTTTCTCATTCTTTATCATTCTGTGTCTATTTTTAAAGATAATGTGCTCTGTCAAACTACAGATATAATTCTTCCTTTATCTTGGAAGAATTTTAAAATTTATTTTTAATTTTGTATTTGACATATAATAATTGTACATATTTATGGGGTATATAGTGAAACTTCATATAATATATAGTGATCAGATCAGGGCAAATATTCTATCTATCATCTCAAACACTTATCATTTCTTTGAGAACATTCAGTATCATCTCAAACATTTATCATTTCTTTGTTTTGAGAACATTCAGTATTCAGGAGGAATTTTTTTATAGTTATATTCTTTCAGTAGGCAGGATTCTAAAAATAATTCCAAATATTCCACACTTTAAGCTCAGTAACGTTTGATAATGATAAATTATCTTTCCTGTGATTATGTTTTTTTGTAAGGCACAGTTGATCTTACAATAAGTAGCTTATTTGGGTGGACCAAATCCAATCTCTCAAGCCCTTTTAAAAGCAGAGAGCCTTCTCCAGTTGATGGCTGAACACAAAGTCAGAGAGAATAGAGGCATAAGAATTTGGTAGGTCGTTGCTGGCTTTGGGGACAGACAGGCCACATGGCAAGGAACAGAATGCAGGCAGCCACTGAACAATATCAGTGACCTACAGCTAGCAGCAGAAAATAAGGACAGCAGACCTACAACTCAACAAATGCAATTTAACCAACAATCTGAATCAGCTTAGAAGGTGATTCTTCTCCAAATCCTTCAAATGAGAGCACAGTTGGTCATCTCTCATTTCAGACTTCTGAAACCCTAATCAGAGAGCCCAGCTGAACCACACTGGATTTCTTTCTCCTTCTCCTTCTGCTTCCCTTTCCCCTTCCCCTTCCCCTTTTTCTTCCCCTTCTTCCCTCCTCCTCTTCTCCTCCTTCTTCTTCTCCTTCTTCTCCTTCTTCCTCTTATTCTTCTTCTTCCTCTTCTTCCTCTCCTTCTTCTCCTTCTCCTTCTTCGCTTTTATTTTAGATACAGGGGTACGTGTGCAGGCTTGTTACATGGGTATACTGCACCCAGGTAGTGAACATAGTACACAACAGGTACTTTTTCAATCCATGTTCTCTTCCTTCTCTCCCTTCCCTAGTGGTCCACAGAGTCCATTGTTCCCATGTTTATGTCCATGTGTGCTCAGTGTTTAGCTCCCACTTATAAGCGAGAACATACAGTATTTGGTTTTCTGTCCTGTGTTAGTTCGCTGAGGATTATGGCCTCTGTCTCGATCCACGTTGCTGCGAAGGCTGGATTTCTAAATTGCAGAAACTGTAAGATAATAGACGAGTCTTGTTTCGAGTTGCCAAATTTGTGGAGTTTGTCATTATATAGCAATAGAAAAGAAAATACAATATTAAAATATTTCTTCTCTATTTTTTATTCTCTTCTTCAAAGTCACCTATTTCTTTTGTGTCTTGAATTTTCTTTGTGCTCAGTATATTTCTATTTTTAATCCTTTGTTCATTGCCACTTCATCTTGAATAAATTTCTCCATCCCATCCTCCACATACTTTACTCCACCTACTGCATTTTCAGCAGTGCCTAGTTTCAGCAGTGCCACTTACAAAATGGTCTTTGTAACTAGAATGGTATGTTTTGTTCTCCTTCAAATATGAATTATAGTTCTTTCTATTTATCTCCTTTGGTCATCATTATATCTTTTCTATGGGCCCAGATTTCTACTCTGAAATCATACTTGTAAAAGATTTATATTTTATTTGTTTTTTTTTAAGTCAAGGCAATATGTTTGGTCTCAATTTTTATACACTTCTTAGTAACATTTTTCAAGTGAATGTTCTTTGTTATTTGTTTTCCTGTTCTTTTCTTTATTTTTACTTGTAGTATTTTTGTATAGATCCTGTGCTTTTATCTTGTTTATATCATTTTCGAATGATGATGCTTCTCCATGGACCAGCAATTTGGAAGTGATCTGTATAGTGGGAGAGATCAATTTAGGGTTCCAGGCCAGCAAAACTTTTCCCTGGTACACCATGAGCTTTCTTAGAATAAAGATTTGTGCATGTAAGTGAATTGTTTTCATTTTTAAATCTACCAGCAAATATAGATTGTCTGTAAAGGGTTCCTACTAACTCAGATTCCCTCTTTTACTCTACTTTACCTATAAATTTCTTGCAAAGATAGAATGAGGTTTCTTCACCAAACCCACTGCATCATCCCACCCAAAGAGGATGGAAGCTCTGACCAACAGCCTATATACACTGTTTTTATTGATCCAAATAAGGGGCTGTTTTTTTCTTTAAAGTTGTACCTCTTACTTTGTAGAGCTATTCTCAACTGACTTGTTCTAGATCTGTATATTTCTGCAAGTTTTATAAACATTTTTCTGAGCCCTCTTCAATCTTAACTTTATTAGACACATATTACAATATAAGCCATGCCTAGAAATTGTGTACATGAGTGGGAGGAAGTTTTGACCAGGTGGGCAAATTTAAGATTATTGGAGTTTTGTGGGATTTGGTTTGTTGTTTGTTTTGTTTGCATTTTCTGTCAGGCCAGAGATGCAAGGGATGGTCAAAGAAAACAATATTTTTAAGATACTAAAACAAGAAATGGATGAGGAATATCTACATGTGAGTGCATGTGATGTATCTATAGGAAGAAGAGACACGGAAGAATGATTAGGCTATCAACTGGAGCCAGGTTTTCTAGACAACAGACAACCTGGCCACACAGGTCTTTGCATTCTGATATGCAAAAGCATACACATCAACATTTTACCCATTTGCCAAATACATAATGTGAAGTAGTCCTCAGTGGACATCTGAAAACTCTGATATAATAGAGAATAAGAAGAATACAAATGAGAATTAAAAAGAATTTCAAAAATATACATAAAACCATCAGAAGAATAATTCCAATAACTTTATTATAGTCAGAATTTGTTGGCAAAAACTGCAGATGTTGTCTAAACTATTCTCATGACTGTTAGAATAATTACCCTTGAATGTTAAAAATTCAGAAATACCAATAAAAAGAGATGGTATAATTGTTTTATTACTTATTGAAATAACTCCCAATATTTTAGCCAATATTTCTTATCTTAACCAAGCAATTGCTACTATAAGAAAGAACCAAATAACTGGATTCTTTCCATCCCTGAATAAAAGTTAAAAAATAAATAGGAAGGGAAAATACCAAAACATGTAAAACTCTATATATCCAAAAGTTGTATCATGTGTTGTATCATGTAAATGTGTTGTATCGTTTCGCTAGAAGAAGAACCCAGAACCAAATTGACCACAAGCAGAATTGCTATTAAAAACCTAAAGGTTCTGTATATCTTCACTATTTACTAAGTAAGATCTTCCCTTGGGAACTTTAGGAACAAAACAATTTTAACACCTCTAGTATTTGTCTTATTTACACAAAAGCAACCTTTGCACAGTTTCCTCTAGTGGTCTCATTGATCCACTCACCAACAGTCGCTATTTGAAAAGTTGTTTTTATCTTTCCATCTTTTTCATTTTGCTTTTTTTTTAAATCAGAGTTTAACTGTTTACTGTAGGCTACCCAGATGTTCTTTAGACTCTATCAGCTCATTTTAAAATTATGTCTTAAAATCCTTTTCTTTTTGTTGTCATTTTTTTATCTAACCAAATAATCTTCTCTTTTTTTCCTCCTCTTGTTAGCTTTTTGTTTTGAATGAATACATCAGTAATAATCTCGTTCTCATTTCATGAGCAGCAGAATTTATTAAATAATTCTTTGGGAGACTTCCAATGTCTTCCAACAGCCTTAGAAATACTATTCCTTCTGCCACATCTGCTACAGTATGTTTTAATCACATTTTTAAATACCATGAGTGCAATGCAATGTACCTTATTAAGTCAGGGATAGTAAGAACTACAGTAATGTGATGATTTAGTTGAGTAGGATGAAGAAAGCTAAGGAGAAGGGAGTGAAGGGAAGAGAGTAAGCAAGTGTGTATCAAATATGCAGATGAAGATTAACTCACTCTGTGTCCCCTAAGTGGTTCCTTTTCGATTATTTAAGAATTTAAATCAAAGGAGCCAGAAAAGCATAAACTCAGGCCTAAATGAAAAGGTACAAAAATTTCTAAAATAAGCCTATTCCTTGTTTAGGGAAGTGGCTCAATGACCTCACTCCTTCCTAGATGCCCTTTTAAAAGTAACAACAGAGTAATGGTAATAGAAAGACCATAAATGCTCTCTACTAGGGTGCTTTCCCTAAATAAATGCGTCTTCCCAAGGTTTGAGACCGAATCTTGCCCCAGGAGAAGCATGCTCAGCAGTGGATGAGAGCTGCACAGAGCCTACAGGAACACTGAGCCTGTGATGACAGCTGCCTTTAACTACGCACCAGACACAGCAGAGGTCCAGTCATATGCCAGAACTGTACCTCATTCTGCTATAAACACTCTCTGTGACCAACCCCTTGAAATTTCACCTCTCTCAGGACAACAGAGGTCATAGAATTTTTTTTCTTGGATAAATTCATTAGAAACCTTTGGGTCACACTACACCACTGATTCCTGACTTACGTCGTCTTTTGTATTTTTCAAGCTCTTCATGTGCCTTTGTTGTCTCTATACAGATTGGAAACTCCTCCAGATAAAGAACATGATTCATCTCTCATGGTGTTCTTGCACAGCTGTGCATACCATAGAACTCATTTGCTCAATATAGAGCTAAATCTGCTTTGGAATTTCAGTATCCTACCTTTGTCTCTAAATGCAGATTTTATTCACAAGATAGAACCAAGAAGTTGTCAATAAAATGTCTTCTTCTTTGGATGAACTTTTTATGAAGGCAAGTCATGGTGCATACCTTCCCTTTAAACTTTCTCTTTCCTTTCCTCCACCTCTTAAAAATGAGTTAAGAAATATGAGTAATACCTGTATTAATAGTTAAAGGCTTATATGCTCTCAGAACTCATTGAACTCAGCATAAAAATAGAAATTATTGATTTAGACCATTAACCACTGATCTGATAAATCAGTCCAACTTTTCACAAGGCCTAATAACTTCTGAAGTAGTGTAAGAAATAAAACTGACTATTGTTTATGCTAGTAGAAAGAAAGAAAGGAAAATTTTTACCATTCTTACATTAAATTTAAAAGACTTTCCATGGATTCTTGCTTTCTCCCATTTGACAGACTATCTGGTAATAATCAGATATTAACTGTGGTCTTTAAATCAATGGTCATTTATTGAGTACCTTCTATATTCCAAGCACTATGCTAAGTATGAGAGGGAAAACAATTAGACATGGTTTTTCTCCCAAAGTGGACAAAAAATGGGGAAAAAAATGATAATGGAATTATTATCATAGAATGTGATCATCATTAAATTATAAATTAGGAGGTACTGAGGAAAGACAAAGGGCATCTTTATCAAGGTGCAAGGTCTTGGGAGTCTTCTTAGACTCTTGGCTTTCACTTTAGTGACAGGTGGATATCAGATACTATCTTGGGAAGGCTTACTTTAGGCTAGACATTAAATGAAATTATCTCTATGGACCTCTTCTGATTTTTGTCCTCCTAGAAGATTCAAATACTTTTCAGAATTATGCAATTATTTAATTTTTAGGACAGATACAGCATAGATTAATAAATTATAACGAAATATATGAGTATGAGTCTGCCTTGGTCAAATAAATGTTATCTTTATCAGCCACCTGTAGTAAGAATTTAAAGGAAATTTGAAGTAAGAATCAAGACAGTGAAGTTATGAACTATTTAAAAGGGTGTAATGGAACTAAAATCACATTAAAATGAGAATACGATGCAACCACTGGAACAACCCAAGTTTCATCAGATGTCATCAGCTTACATATTTTAATGAGTCATGGTAACAGTAACAAATCAGGTTTGACTGGGCTTTGTCATAAGATGTTGCTATAGGTACTTTGAGTTTCTGAAAATTCCCACCACCCCACTGCCAGTCCTCAGATTATATATGCTCATGGATCATAAAGTCCTTTCCTTTCAGATGTTGCTGCTATTCCAACAGGCATTCCAACATCTGTCTTTAGATTGACCTCCCTTGGAGTCATTGTCGTATTGGACAAGATATGTATATATGACTTGTACCAAAGTTCTTTGTGGAGCATTGCAGCCACTCATATGAGCACCATGGTCTCTCACTCATTACTGCTATGGCTCCCAGTATCTTAAAGAGGATTCTGGTTATCCCTTCCAGGTTGAGTATCTAACAGAACAAACAAAAAATTTCAACATTCTCCGGATACTGATAATAGGTTCTGTGGTCTATGTAACAATTACAATGTTATTTATGCTACCATTGACATACAAAAAGAGAGAGGAGAAAGAAGGAGAAAAAAAGATGTGCTCAACATCATTGATCATTAAAGGAATGTAAATCAAAACTACAATGAGATATCATCTTATCCAAAAGACAGGCAATAACAAATGCTGGCAAGGATGTGGAGAAAAGGGAACCATTTGCGCACTGTTGGTGGGAATATAAATTGGTACAACCATTATGAAGAACAGTTTGGAGGTTCCTCAAAAAACAAGAAATAGAGCTACCATACAATGCTGAAATCCCACTGCTGGGTATATACTCCAAAGAAAGAAAATCAGGATGTCAAAGAGAAATCTGTACCCACATTTTTATTGCAGCACTACACACAATAGCCAAGATTTCAAAGCAACCTAAGTGTCCATCAGCAGATGAGTGGATAAAGAAAATGTGGTACTTTTACACAATAGAGTACTATTAAGCCATAAAAAAGAGCAAGATTCTGTCATTTGCAATGACATGGATGAAGCTAGAGATCATTACATCAAGTGAAATAAGCCAGGCACAGAAAGACAAACATCACATGTTTTCACTTATTTGTGGGATCTAAAAATCAAAACAATTGAACTCATGAAGCTAGAAAATAGAAGTATGGTACCAGAGACTGTAAAGGATATTGTGGGGTGGAGGTGGGGTGGTTAATAGATACAAAAAAATAACAGAAAGATGAATAAGACCTTGTATCTGATAGCACAACAGGGTAACTATAATCAACAATAATTTAATTGTATATTTTAAAATAACTAAAAGACTTTAACTGGATTGTTTATAACAGAAAGGATAAGTGCTTGAAGGGATGGATAAGCCATTTGATGTGATTATTATGCATTACATGCCTGTATCAAAATATCTTATGTATCCCATAAATATATACACCCACTATGTGCCCACAAAAATTAAAATTTTAAAAATTAAAAAAAAAAAACAAAAGAAAAAAGCAACTTTAAAAGAGAAAGAAAAGAAGAATATGATGGATTTTCAAGAGAAAAATCAAACCTTGAGATGATCCCAATATTAGAGCTATAAGACAAGCAGTTCTTACAACTATGCTCAGTGAGGTAATGGAAAACTAATCAAAATCAATGAAAAGATAGAAACACAGCTGAGAAATGGAGACTGAAATACAGATAGGTGGAAATTATAAAACAAAAAAAATCTCATTTAGAAAAACTCACTGTGTGGGATCAATAACAGAAAGAAAATGACAGAGGGAAGAGTGAGTAAAATTGAAAATAAATAGAAATTATCCAAGAATGGAGAAAAAGATTGAAAAAATATACAAAGCCTATGGAATCTGGGACAATATCAAAAGGTATAATTTAAATATAAGTGGGATTTCATGTGAAAAGGAGAAAAAAATTGGGGCAAGAAATGTATTTGGAAAAATCATGGTGAAATTGTCCCAGATTTACTAAAAGGTATAGATGTAAAGATTTAAGAAACTCAACAAATCCCAGATAGGATGGGTTCAAAGAAAATCACACATGAACACACTAGAGTCAAACTGCTAAAAAACAAAAATAAAGAAAGGAATTTTGAAAATCTTAAAAGCAGGTAGAGAAAAATGAAGCAATCCAAATGCCCCAGGATTTATTGATAGAAAACATGAGGCCATAAGATAGTAAAACGTCTTAAAAGTGTAGAAATAAAAAAATGTCAATTCATATTTCTATATCTGTAAAATTATCTGTAAAATTAAAGACATTTGCACATTAAGTGGAATTAAAAGAACTTCTTACCAGTATTGTTACTATACAAAAGATGCTAGAAGGTTTTCAGGATGAAAGAAAATGTTATCAGAGGAAAATTGGATTTCTAGGAATTGGAGAAACAGCAACAGAAATGGTAAGTAGTGGAATGTTATGCGTTGAATTGTGCCCTGCAAAAGACATGTCGAAGTTCTTACCCTGGTACCTGTGAATGTGACATTATTTGGAAATAGAGTCTTTGCAGATGTAATTAAGATATAACTTAAGATGGGGCAGTGCTGGACTAGGGGAGAGAGGTCTTAATCTAATATTACTGTTGTCCTTTTAAGGAGAGAAAGCACAGAGAGACAACATATGGAGAAGGGAGAACGGCATGGGAAGACACAGACACAACCTGAAAGATGACCATGTGACAAAGGAGGCATTAAATGGTCTAGAGACTTAAATTAAAATGCAGAGAATGACAGAATAGGTTTTTTTAAAAAGCAAGACACTACTATATAATACCTATGAGTGAAACACTTTAAATGTAAAAACCCAAATAGTTGAAAGTAAATTTACAAAGTACAATATATTACTCAAGCAGTAAGCATAAGAAGGCTGGAGTTGCTATTTTAATATCATTATAAAGTGACTTTGAGACAAAAAATGTTACCAAATATAAAGAGGGAATTTTTAATGAAAAGGGGACAATTAATCAGAAAAAAATCAGTATGTATGTAATTACAAATGGTAGCTCAAAATATATAAGGCATAAATTGATATAGTTTAAAAGGATACAATACAATTCCAAGAACATAGTAGAAGATTTTAACAGGCCCTCTCAGAAATTAAAACAACAACAAAAACTCAAAAAAGATTTAGAAGAACAATATTATCAACCACTTGATGTGATTGACATGTACAGAGAGATAAGCCTTATTTTTTCAGCTTCCTTGAGAAGTTATGTGACTTGTCCAAATTCACACAGCTTTTAAATAGCAGAGCTGGGAATCAAACCCAGAAATCCCAGCTTCAGAGTTTATATCCTAACAGCCTTATGTAGTGGTCCAGCTGTTAAACTGTCATGAATTCTAAAAATTCCCTGAAGAAAATGTTAGGCTTCAAAAAACATGTCAGAACTTTTTATACATATTTAGCATTATTAGTTGAATTCATTGAGGTGTAATACAAAGGACACTGAAAAGATTATTCCTATCCTCAAAATATCAATAGATTCATTTCCTGATTCCTAGAAGCCATAATTAGATAATAATTGTTTTGACATAAAGTTTGATTATAAGGTAAGTGTTCTTGGGAGTGAGACGACATTGATTTTATACTTTATTATAAAGAGTTCTGTAAAACACCTCTTGAGTTCTGGTTCAATTAAGAATGTCAACAGCTATATACAGCCTTGATAGTAGGGTAGGTAACTGAAGTGGGTTAGGAAAGAGTGAGAATACCATTGTATAGGAGAAAGGCAGAAAAAATAAGTTGAGATTGTCAGAGGACTTTTCTGACTCAAGATTTTATCCTACAGCAAACTCTAAAGAAAATAATTTTTCTATTAAACATGACAAATGAAAATATAAACATTTTCTTCATCATATAAATCACAGTTTCATCGCTTGATGAAAACACTAGAAGCTAGATCTCAGCTACAGAAGCACCTCAATGGCAGGAGCTGCAAAAGTGCTTGGAATTACGACTAGAGTGGAAGCTCAAGTTGGTTTTGGACAATATTGCACCCCAGGTCCTTCCTTCAACAAGTGATTTGTCTTCTGTAAAGAAGTGTTCAAGATGCAGGCAGCATTCACACAGCATTCACATGTTAGCCAATCACAGTAATCTAAGCTAATGTTTATTCAAATATTCAAAGCTCTTCCCAAGCATTAACTTACTCAGCATGCTCCACAATAACAGGAGGTGGCTAATCTTCCCACCCTACAGATAGAAAAGTGGAGACTCTGACAGGCTAAATGCTCCTGGCCAAAAACATGATGGGGAAAGTTTTCTGAAAATAAATACTATTTTTAAGAAACAAGTGGAAAAATAGTTTAAAATATTTGAAATAAGTTTGGGCTATTTAATAAGTCCCATACAGCTTAATTCCCCATCTTTGCATTTTTTAACTTACTAAAAATTTAAAACAACTGAAAAGGCAGATATGACAAAGTAATTAGAAGTAAGAGGCAATAGTGCAAAGTGAAAAGGAAGATGGAGATTCAAATATTTCTAGCATCCAGTGAAACAATCAAGTTAAAAACAAAAGCATGTAAGAGAAAAATCTCAAAAATGTGCATGCCAATAGTGTAGTGTAATAGAAGAATAACAATAATGGCATTTTTAACATTTTAAAAACTGATATATTGTAAGAACATTGCTCTGTCACAGAGCAGAAAAACTAAAAATAAAACTCTTCTCTATGCACACAAATATGTAAGGAGACTAAGAGCTAACAAATGAAAAATATCAGCGTATCTATTTTAAGAAGAGAAAAGAAGGAAGGAAAAAAGATATTTAAAAAGAAGAAAGATGTCATATTGGACCTCTGCCACCATCCCTCCTGAATTTACTTTCTAAAGCAAGAGTAGCAGATTGGTGAACTGGTAAGCCTCCTTTGATTTAAAACCCAACAACTTTGCCGTTGCAATCATTTTTATTAAAATAAGTATTCTAGTGCTGCAAAAAGCAACCATGTTTACTGCTTGCTAATAAAGCAATCAAGTTTACTAATTTTGATTGATATTCAAAGCTACCCTTTAACAAACCACAATTTTACAGCCATCTGTCTTATAATATGACATCCCCCAAAGAGAGTGTTTCATTCCTAGCTGCAACGTGGTATGCAGCACTGGTCACATGCTCCCATGGTCTCCATCTATACATCATAAAGTAACAATTTTGTTTATGCATTTATAAAATATTTACTGAATGTACAGAATATGTCCAGGTTTGTATTTAAAACAGTGAATAAGAAAGCTATTCTGTCTTGGAGGTGCTTACGGTCTAGTTTCTACAAGATCCCTAAGCAGACAGTTCTAGTTCTGTGTGATTCACGCTATGAATAGAGGTAAAGAAGAGGCTCGGGAGCTTGCAAGAGAGGCTTACAGAAACGACATCTGAGTAGAGACCTTGAGGATGAAGAGATTTTAGCCAGGCAAGTTAGGGGGAAGACTGTCCCAGGCTTAACGAATGGCTTGTATAATGCTAAAGGGAACAAATGTAGTGCATGGAATGTAGACTTTATTTGGCAAGTTAATTACAAACTCCAGCAACTGTTTCTATTGGAGCTGTATTTCTATTGGAACTGTTTCTGTTGGAGGGGGAAAGAAAAGACTGAAAAGTCAAAAAGCAAAAAAGGCCTCAAGTTTAAGGCAATTCAACTAATAACGTGTATTAATTTGCATCTGTTTATGTTAAGCACACAGCCTAACTGACTGAGTACTCAATTTGTTGAATGAATGAAAGATCAATGCATAATTGCTTTGAGGCTATTACCTTCACAACTTTTTTTTTAGTTTTTAATTTTTTCAAATAAATGACATGAAAGCCCAATTTTTACTAATAGCACAAAGTAAGATGTTTAAAGTTACTCCCAAAATACATAGAAAAATAAGAAAGGCCTATTTTCTCCCTAGTGACTTATAACTTGAAGGAGTAATAGTTAAATTTAAGTCAGTTCCATTCAACATGCGTTTGAGCATCCTGTATGTCTAGTACCATAGTGTTAGGCTCTTTGCAAATGCCTTATGATTAGTGTTTTCACTTGCAAATACTTATGTATATGAAACAACCCAAGGGAAATACAGGAAACATGAAATAGTACAGATAGCAGTGAAGTGTCACAAATACAGAATAAGAGAATTGAGTACAGTGACACTGAAAAAGGAAGGAGTTGTTTTGGGCTGGTAACCTCAGAGCTGGCACCCTCAGGGCTGGCTATTCAGAAGACACAAGGCGTCTTACAGGTTCCAAAGGATGCATGAGATTGATCCAAGCCTGAAGGAGGACTATAACCAAATATCAGATAAACAACATGAGACTGAAAATTCACGTTTAACTTTTCTTGGGATTCAGGTTGTGAAACAAGTCATGGAATAAAAGAACAAAACCAAAGGGATGTCAGCACAATTACGGAAAGGGAGCTGAACTGAGATTGGGAAAATCTAGGTTCTACCTTCTGCATTGTCACTAATGCACTGCACGACCCTAGTCCCAGGACTTAACCACTGGGAGGGTCACAGTCTCCTCATCTGTACGATAAAGACGTAGAGCTAGATCAATGTGAAGGGTTCCTTCCCATTTGGAAGTCTGTGATTCTAAGAATACTTATTCTCAGAACTAAATTTAATGCTCATCTGTGATAATCAATTTATACTAGGTTCCTCTGATTTATACTGATGCCTCAATGCCAAATTTATGCAGACTTGGGTGAAAAATATTTGTTAATCTGAGCAGATTTCAGATAAATTTGAATATCCATCTCAAGGGATCTACAAAATATAAGAAACTGCTGCTTCTTCAGACAACTGCTGCTGCTTCTAGCATCACCGTATGCAAATCATGAAACAATCCACACTATCTTATTACTATCTGGTTACGTGTCTGCTTTTAAGTAGATTGTGAAATCTTTCATGGCAGTAACTGTGTTTCATGTATTTTTATGTCTTTATTATGTAAGCTTAGAGCTTGGCTTATAGTGATAATTAATCATCATATGATAACAATTAAAACATAGCCAAATATTTTGAGTTATCAATATGTTCCAGGTACTTTTCAAAGTATTGTTTCATTTAATCTTCCCTTAAATTCTATAAGATAGATATTACAATTATTCCCACTTTACAGATGAACAAAGTGGAGCATATACAGAGGTTAAGCAAATTTCCCAAGTTCACACAACTAATAAATCTGGCAAAGAGTACTCACACCCAAGGCCTCTGGCCCCAGAGCTTATGCTTTTAAGTACATGGAAATGCTTGAGAGATCCCCACTGGATAAATAATGCAGCATATTTATTACAACTAAAGCACAGAGGGAAGGCATCAGGGATGGAAGAAGAAGTAGCGATGGGAGCAGGGAGGAAGAGTATGTCAGCAAGAGGAGAGTACTACAGATAAAGGTGTGGAGGAAAGGAACCACGCTATGTTAGGGAAGAAGTAACAAGCAGTTCAGTATTGTTGGAGAAGATAGGAAGAAGGTTGTTGCTGGAGACAGTGAAAAGAATCATAACACAGAGAACCTATGCCTTGTGAGTCCTCTGGGAAACTAGGAGCACTGATGGATCTGACAAGTGTAAGTAATCTTATGGAACAATGAGACAAAAACAGTTGAGAACAGTGCCCTTCTGAAAAGTCTTGGCTATGCTGAAGTAGTAGTCCATGAAACTCTTTAAAGTCCCTCTATTGACTTTTTGTCTTTGCTATTTCTTTTGCCTGTAATGTCCTTTTTCTTCCAGTGTTCCTTCCTTATTACTCCTGGGTTTTTCAAATACAGCTGAAATGTCATCTTCTATAAGAAATGTTCTTTCTCTCCTTTTCCCCAACATCTGCCCTGCATGGCACCCTGTTGTAACACTCATGACACTTCACTGTAGTCATCTCTTCACTTGCATTTTCAGTCTTTTCTCCCAGTCTGTGGACACTTTGAAAGTCCACATCACCCTTCATTCTCTTCATCCTCTGTCTACCAGTTTCTGGAACAAGATAAAACTAAGTAATTTCTGTTTAATCACTCAGTTTTTAACTGGAATTATATTATAGTCATTTCATTATGTTATTTGTATATATTCTTGGGATAATGCATTGAAAATAACCTACCTACATTATGTCTACCTCTTATAACACCAAACTGTCCACATAGTACAAAATTAAGTGCAAAGGTTAGCAACAATACAACAAATGTATGGAACATCCTAATTCAATTTTACCAACTTAGCATAAAAGAAAATAGCCCATACTGCCCAATCTCTTCTTTCTCCTTTTCTAATAAACGCTTATTTCCTGTCAATACACTGCAGTTTATAAACCACCCTAATAAATAATAGAGCTTCCTTATTTTGTCAGTTCTCCATTGTACCAGTTTCTGGTTTTTCACCCAGTTCTCTCCACTCAGTCCATGAGAAAGGTTTCTGAGGGCCTGAATGATCTCAGTGCATTCCCTACAGCCCTAGTGATATTCCTATGCTTGTTCCAACCACTGCTCCCGGTCACTGTTTGTTTGCTATCCATCTCATTCTTTCCATGATCAACAAATATTCACTGCTCAGCATGCCAGGCACTATGATGAGAGCCGGGGATATTAAGTGAACAAGATAGTGACAGACCCTACACTCCCAGGATGCACACCCCTCAGGGAAATCAGAGATACTAAGACTGGGGAATCCAAGGTGCTACAAGAGCAGAGACAAGGGTACCAGCCCCATACTTAGTTGTCAGGGGAAGTTCCAGCATCTGGATGTTAAATTCAACTCAGCCAGGAAAAAGGAAGGAATGAGATGATGGGTGTGGGAAGAGAATGGAAACTAAGGCAACCAATACTTGAAGTTTCAAAGGTAGATAAGGGTTCCAAACTAAGAAATGGTGGTAGTTCCAGTAATTACATCCCAGATGCAGAGAATAGTGGGTACAGCGACCAGAGAGGGCACTCAAGAAGTAGCAGGGTCAAAACACACTGAGCTTTGGAACCAGATCAACGCATTTGGTCTTCATCTTAAATGCAATCATAGGGAAAAGTTTAAACTGGGGAATGACAGTTCAATGTTTGTTTTAGAAAGATCACTCTTGCCCCCTTCTAGAGAAGGGTTTGGAGAGGAATGCAGTTGAAGCAGAGATGCCAGTGAAGAGGCTAAGTGGGAAGGCAAATCAGAGATTATGGTTCTCTATAGTTATGTGAATAAGGAAGGACCAAAGCAGATCAGAAGGACAGATATCTAAGTGTAGAACACTGTGCTTAAGGAACGACTAGTAGCAAAGAGGGAGAGAGAGAGAGGTTGGGGATAATGTCCTAGACCTCAAAACCTCTCCTGCCTGGTTACCTAAGTCCAGCATAAATATCACTCTGGGCTTCTAGAAACACCTCATATACGCCTCTCAATTGTCATGTGACCTGAATTCTGTGGTTAACTAAAAGTATCTGCTTCTGTGCATATTGCTATTTCTAGCCTAATGAAATAGGATGAAAATCATAAGTGGGTTTATTGATTGGATTTATTTCCTCTGTACTAGGTTGCCAAAACAAGTTCTCCGTGTGCTGGTCACTTCCTCTGAGAAGCCAGTCATGACTGCCCTAGCAGACCTAGGGCTTCCTCCAAGATTGTATAGCATCATACAAACCTCCATCATTATCACATTCCATAAGATTATAACATGCAATTGTCCAAGTCTCCACTACATTGTGAGGTTTTAAGGAAGGATACTCTTTTTATATTTACCTCTCCAGTGCCTATCAATGCCAGAGAATATGGTACAAATTTCATATGTTGACTTAATGTATTATTTTAATTGTTTCACTGGTATTGCCCTTGCAATTTAGAAAATCTCTTTTCCTGACACGATTAGGAACTCTGCCAAAGCAAATACGTGTTCTGTGTTTTTTAAATCTATTAAGAATTTGCATTAATTTAAAATGAGAACAACAATCATGGGAAATAATTCTAAAATGTTTCCCCAGCTATTTGTTCTGCATGTTGATGGAACAAATAACGTGAAGGGCAGTAGGTATGAGCAGGTTATGGTTTCTTAATGTACCACACACCAATCAGATGGCTCCACAATGCAAGACATTTATAATGTCCTTCCCTTTATATTCAGGCATTGATAATCGGAAACTGAAGCTGAAATGCAATGATTCATTCAAAGCAGACCTGACATCCAAACCTTTCTGAGGTGTTCATCTACATAATTGTATGAGTTATTCATTTTCTCTCTTGCTCAGTCATTCCTTGCTCTCTGCCATGAAAATGCCACTCCAGGGTATTTGCCGCAGTGGCCCCCAAAGCCTGAAAAAGTTAGGGGAGGGGGAGAGAGAACAACAAATAAAAACACCGTGGCAGCAGCATTCACATCTTCATGTCCTTTCCTGCCAGCCTGGCCTTCCATTTATGTCTGGGTGCTGGTTCTATCAAACTTCTGTCTTGTATCAATTTTTAGCAGCATGGATAATTTATTGCATCTAGGATGATAGAAAACCAGCTTTATACATCATTCAGCTTGCAAAAGATGTGTAGCTTCAGTCCCTTAATGGTGTCATTTTGGCTGAATGCTATTAACAGATTACCCCTGCCTAGGGCAGTGGAGCATGTGCAGCAGAAAGATAACCTTGTGTTCGTAATTTAATATTAACTGTTTTCTCCATAGTACCTCTTTCCAGTACATTAACAACAAACCAATATGGCCTTGTCCCCTGCGGTCATATTCTTCAGCAAAAAAATGGATTACATGATAGCAAGTTCCTGAAGATTTACAATGAAGTATTACAAATCACTCAACACTCGCTCTGCAGAAATGAAAAATAAACAGGCTTAGATTCAATCAAATTTAATTCCTCCAATTTAGCTTTACCGCACTTCAAAGGGTGCTCTTATTAATGTCTTGGTGAACAAATTTAACAGACATTTTTTTCTCCTTCTTATACGAAAGCCTCCAGTTGTGTTCAACATATAGTGAGATCAAGAAACTGTTTTATTTTACTTTATTTTTTTAGTGACTACTCTGTCACAGTTTGATATAAAAGTGTAAGCCATTTACAGAAAACTCTTTATGGAATTTTTATCCTATTCCATTCCCGGGAGCTAAATTTATATCCTGCATTAGCTATCATAGCACTAGAGTATTAGTCTTCTCCCTTTGCAAGCAGTTCAGGGCAGTCGGAGGCCCTATCACTCTCCACCACTCACATACACAGGCATTATGAGTTTATCTCATCTTCTGCAGCAAGTACCAGGCCCAATTCATTCCTTTAGGCTACTTTACTAATAACCTATTCCTTATCAGGGCCTCTCCACCTCAGCTTGTGATCAAAGACCCAATTAATGGAATGGAGAAAGGTGAAGCATTCAAATAATGGAGACAGCTGTTTTTCTCTGTTAGAGAAAATCCATTTGTATTGTTATCGCACTCGCAAGTTCTGCAGCTCCTGTTTAATTCAGTCTTCCTCTATTTCTGCTGATGATAAAAAAAAAAAAAAAAAAAAAGTCACAATGAACTCCAAAGAGAATGGCAGAAACATCACCGTGTTTCAACTCAGTCTGGGAGTTATCAACTTGAAAGTGAAAATACAAGCAGATAAGAGGAGGAAATGTCCAACAAAGACCATATCGAAAATTTTTAAAATTTTTTCAAGCAGCATTCTCTATTCATCATTCTGAATTTTTGTTCAAGTCCTGTCCTATCCTGTATTGCTCAGCTGTCTAACTCAGCAAAGCAGAAGCTGATAATATCTTGAGTTCCACATCAGTTGAAAAGTAATTAAAGGCACAGAGTAATCATAATTGGTTGGTGGGGACATTTTTATGAACTTCATGTACTTATGGGTCCAGGAAACCTTATTAGAGCTCCAACTTTAAGTAGGATATTTCTCCACAAGTCAAAGCATTTTCCCCTAAACTGGTTATTAAACTATTTATTTCTTTTCCCCTTTAAACATTTTAAGCATTTCCTGCCCTCAATGCCATGCTTACTTTACTTAACTGAGCCCTAACATGAGAGGATTGTATGAGTGATTCTCAGACACAAAGTCTGACCATGTTAAGACATCATTCCTCTGTAAAGAAATTTCACTTGTCTGTAAATGCTCTGTCCTTTCTGCCTGGTAATGGAGCAGGAAAGACCTCTTGGTTTTAGAATTAAGGCTATGCTGTCTATCTTTTCTCTTAATAAAAGCAGGTCAGATTCAAAGCTGGAAAAGAAACAAAGACAGTCTTTTGCTTTTACTTTGTGTAGAACATATTTCCTTGTAAGGGTCTAAATCCAGGATTGTTTTTGGTTTTGTCAAATAAAAAGAGAAACATGTACATTGTTTTTCTCCCCTCAGGAGAATTCCCTTGGAAAGCAAGAATGAGAATCACATATTTGAATTCCTGCCTGAACACATATAACTAGCAAAATAAACACGTACAGAGCTACAGTATATGCAATGAATAGAGACAGCAGAATCTTAAAGGGCTGTTCTCCCAGGCTGATCGCTCACAGGGGATTCCAAGATGTGTGTGAGACTGAGTGGAAAAAAAAGCATTATGCATTTGCATGCAAAACGAACATTTAAAAGAAGATTTTATGGAAATAAAGACTAATATGTATTAAACATGGTCTGGTAAACAGGTCAGGTTTTTCTATCATTTTTTCTTGACTTCAACCTCTAAAAACAACAAAAAAATTAGATTGGCTTTTTCCTTCTGTATGGGAATAAAGCAACTCTTCCTTTCTTTGCATGTCATGGATCTTCATATTCTTTTCTTAATATTGAAACTAGAGCAAATAAATATGAAATAAAATAAATCACCTTCCTCAAAAAGATAAAAAATAATAAAAGCAGAACTATCAATAATTTCCCTTAGGCATACTAAAAATATAGAGACACAGTTGGTGACAGTGGAGTAGAAAAAACAAAACAAATTATGAAATGCGGCTTTAATCTTTCAACTGTGAAAGGAAAGATCTATAAAACTTTTATTTTTTAATATATGTTAACTTTGTCTATATCAAGGCAATAGCATAAATATATAGTAACTTTTCTCTAGCAATGTTAGAATTACAGGAAAAAAAATACTTTCTTTTAGCAGAAGGATTTTGTCAGTCAGGATAGGCCAGTTATATTGGGGTAACAACCAACCACAGAAACCACAGTGGTTGAAAGCATTTATTTCTTATTCACACTATGTCCAGTGGGGATCAGCAAGGTATGCCGCCATCATATGTGTTCAGGGACACAGAATGACAAAGGCCCCACCATCTTATGGTGCTGCTTTTTCAATGCGACACTTCAGGATGTACCAGGGCATAGATGAGACCATGGAGAACATGTTCCCAACCATTAAATACTCGGGTCTAGAAGTCATCTTCATCAATTTCACTCGCATGTCATTGACCAAAGCAAGTCCCATGGCCACACCTAATTTTAAGAGGACGTGTACCCAAAAGGAGATCCAGGAATTTTGGTGCATACTAAGGAACTATTTGTATTTGCTCCACTGTTTAAGAAAGGAAAGTATACTGAAGATAATGCTCTTTGTTCGATCTTCCATTATAAATGATGCTATGATAACTTGACACTAGGGGAGCCACATTCCACATTTAAGTTTAGCTTTTTTTTTTTTTTTTAGATGGAGTCTTGCTCTGTCGCCCAGGCTGGAGTGCAGAGGCTCAATCTCAGGCTCACTGAAACCTTGGCCTCCCGGGTTTAAGCAATTCTCCTGCCCTAGCCTCCAGAGTAGCCAGGATTACAGGCACGCACCACCACGCTGGCTAATTTTTTGTATTTTTAGTAGAGATGGCATTTCACCATGTTGCTTAGGCTGGTCTCAAACTCCCGGGCTCAAGTGATGCACCTGCCTTGGCCTCCCAAAGTGCTGGGATTACAGGCATGAGCCACCATGCCTGGCCTAGCTTCTTTTTTCTTAGAAGTAGATGTTTTATACACTTTGTATAGGAGGCAGGATCCTACTCAGACCACAATTTAATCTTTGATAAAGAGGTCTTATGCTGGATCTTTAACTTATTTTACAATATAAAGTCCTCGAGGGCACATATACAGAATTTTCCTGATTCAAATCCACTAGGTTTACTGAATAAAAGTGTTTTTATGCTCTCAAAGATTTATAATTAGATTATGTCGTCTGGCTGAATAGTTTCTTAAATGGAGTATTCTGACCTAGAATACTTAATTATTTATTCTTTTCCTTCCTTCATTCATTCATGCATCATTCTTTATATTTATTCTGTAGGTAGGATTGATGGTCTACTATAGTCAAGCATGTATTTAGTTTTCATTTCAAGGATCAGGAAGAAAGCAAGTTCCTAGGCCTCAAGAAACTCAGTTTAGGGAAGGAGTCAGACTAGAAACTGAAACTACACCAGATGAGGAAAAAGGATAACAATCACATTTTAAAAAGTAACTTATTGGGGGTAGGGGCTAAGATGGCCAAATAGGAACAGCTCTGGTCTGCTGATCCCCGCGAGACCAATGCAGAAGGTGTGTGATTTCTGCGTTTCCAACCGAGGTACCTAGTTCATCTCACTGGGAATGGTTAGGCAGTGGGTGCAGCCCACGGAAGCAAGGAGAAGCAGGGTGGGGCTTCACTTCATCTGGGAAGTGCAAGGAACCAGAGCCCTACCTACCCCTAGCCCAGGGAAGCCGTGAGGGACTGGGCTACTTTGCCAGGTCACTATACTTTTCCCACAGTTTTTGCAATCTGCAAATCAGGAGATTCCCTTGTGTGCCTACACCATCAGGGCCCTGGGTTTCAAGCACAAAACTTGGTGGCTGTTTGGGCAGACTTTGAGCTAGCTGCAGGAGTATCTTTTCATACCCCAGCAGCACCTGGAACACCAGTGAGAAAGAACTACTCACTCCTCTGGAAACGGGGCTGAAGCCAGGGAGCCAAGTGGTCTCGCTGAGCGATTCCCACTCCCACGGAACCCAGCAAGCTAAAAACCTTTGGCTTGAAATTCTGCTGCCAAAAAGCAGTCTGAAGTGACCTGGGACTATTAAGCTTAGTGGGGGAAGGGGCGTTTGCCATTACAGAGGCTTTAGTAGGCGGTTTTCCCCTCACAGTGCTAAGGAGGCTGGGAGGTCTGGACTGGGTGTAGCAAAGCAGCTGTGGCCAGACTGCTTCTCTAGATTCCTCTTCACTGGGCAGGGCATCTCTGAAGGAAAGGTAACAGCCTCAGTCAGGGGTTTACAGACAAAACCCCCATCTTCCTGCGACAGAGCACCTTGGAGAAGGGGTGGCTGTGGGCGTAGCTTCAGCAGATTTAATGGTTCCTGCCTGCCAACTCTGCAGAGAGTGGCTGATCCTGACAAGAGAGATTCTCCCAGCACAGCACACCAGCTCTGGTAAGCGACAGACTGGCTCTTCAAGTGGGTTCCTGACCCCTGTGCCTCCTGACTGGGAAAAACCTCCCAACAGGGGTTAACAGACACCTCATACAGGAGACTTCTGGCTGGCGTCAGGCCAGTACCCCTCTACGACGAAGCTTCCAGAGGAAGGAGCAGGCAGTAACCTTTGCTGTACTGCAGCCTCCACTGGTGATACCCAGGTGAATGGGGTCTGGAGTGGACCTCCAACAAACTGAAGCAGAACTGCAGAAGAGGGGCCTGACTGTTAGGAGGAAAAACTAACAAACAGAAAGCAACAACATCAATATCAACATTAAGGACCCCCACACAAAAAGCCCATCCCAAAGTCATCAGCCTCAAAGATCAAAGGTAGATAAATCCACGAAGATGAGGAAAAAGCAGCACAAAATGCTGAAAATTCCAAAAACCAGACTGTCTCTTCTCCTCCAAATGATCGCAACTCCTCTCCAGTAAGGGCACAAAACTGGACAGAGAACGAGATTGATGAATTGACATGAGTAGGCTTCAGAAAGTGGGTAATAACAAACTCCTCTGAGCTAAAGGAGCATGTTCTAACACAATGTAAGGAAGTGAAGAACCTTGATAAAAGGTTACATGAACTGCTAAGTAGAATAACCAGTTTAGAAAGGAATATAAACAATCTGATGGAGTTGAAAAACACAGCACTAGAACTTCGTGAAGTATACACAAGTATCAGTAGCTCAATAGATCAAGCAGAAGAAAGGATATCTGAGATTGAAAATCAACTTACGGAACTAAGACATAAAGACAAGATTAGAGAAAAAAGAATGAAAAGGAACAAAAAAAGCCTCCAATAAATATGGGACTAGGTGGAAAGACAAAACCTACATTGATTGGTGTACCTGAAAGTGATGAGGACAATGGAATCAAATTGGAAAACACACTTCAGGATATTATCCAGGAGAACTTCCCCAACCTAGCAAGATAGGCTGACATTCAAATTCAGGAAATGCAGAGAACACCACTAAGATACTCCTTGAGAAGAGCAACCAAAAGACATAATCGTCAGATTCTCCATGGTTGAAATGAAGGAAAAAAATGTTAAGGGCAGAGAGAAAGGTCAGGTTACCTATAATGGGAAGCCCATTAGACTGAGAGTGGATCTCTCTGCAGAAGTCCTACAAGCCACAAGAGAGTGGGGGCTAATATTCAACATTTTTAAGATAAAGAAACTTCAACCCAGAATTTCATATCCAGCCAAACTAAACTTCATAAGCAAAGGAGAAATAAAATCCTTTACAGACAAGCAAATGCTGAGGGATTTTGTCACCACCAGGTGTGTCTTACAAGAGCTCCTGAAGGAAGCACTAAATATGGAAAGGAAAACTGGTACCACCCACCGCAAAAACACACCAAAATATAAAGACCAATGACACTATGAAGAAACTGCATCAACTAATGTGCAAAATAACCAGCTAGCAACATGATGATGGGATCGAATTCACATAAAACAATGTTAACCTTAAATGTAAATGGGTTAATGCCTCAATTAAAAGACACAGACTAGCAAATTGGATAAAAAGTCAAGACCCAATGTAAATACACCCAGATTCATAAAACAAGTTCTCAGAGACCTGCAAAGAGACTTAGACTCCCACACAATAATAGTGGGAGACTTTAACACCCCAGTGTCAATATTAGACAGATCAACAAGACAGAAAATTAACAAGGATATTCAGGACTTGAACTCAGCTCTAGACCAAGTGTTCCTAATAGACATCTACAGAACTCTCTACCACAAATCAATAGAATATACATTCTCAGTGCCACATAGCATGTATTCTAAAATCAACCACATAACTGAAAGTAAAACACTCCTTGGAAAATGCAAAAGAATGGAAATTATAACAGTCTCTCAGACCACAGTGCAATCAAATTAGAATTTAGGATTAAGAAACTCACTCAAAACTGCACAACTACATGAAAATCGAACAACCTGCTCCTGAATGACTACTGGGTAAATAACAAAATTAAGGCAGAAATAAATAAGTTATTTGAAACCAATGAGAACAAGGAGACAATGTACCAGAATCTCTGGGACACAGCTAAAGCAGTGTTAAGAGGGAAATTTATAGCACTAAATGCCTACAACAAAAATCTGGAAAGATCTAAAATCAACATTCTACCATCACAATGAAAAGAACTAAAGAAGCAAGAGCAAACAAATTCAAAAGCTGGTAGAAGACAAGAAATAACTAAGATTAGAGCAGAATTGAAGGAGATAGAGATACAAAATGCTTCAAAAATATCAATGAATCCAGGAGCTGATTTTTTGAAAAGATTAACAAAATAGATGAACTACTAGTTAGACTAATAAGGAAGAAAAGATAGAAGAATCAAAGATACAATAAAAAAAAAGATCATGTGGATATCACCACTGATCTCAGAGAAAAACAAACCACTATCAGAGAATATTATAAACACCTCTATGCAGATAAACTAGAAAATCTAGAAGAAATGGGTAAATCCCTGAACAAATACACCCTCCCAAGACTAAACTAGGAAGAAGTCGAATCCCTGAATAAACCAATAACAAGTTCTGAAACTGAGGCAGCAATTAATAGCCTACCAACCAAAAAAAAAAAGCCCAGACCAGACGGATTCACAGTAATTTCTATCAGAGGTACAAAGAGGAGCAGGTACCATTCCTTCTACCTATTCCAAACAATAGAAAAAGAGGAAACCTCTTTCTTAACTCATTTTATGAGACCAGCGTAATCCTGATACTAAAACTTGGCAGAGATACAACAAAAAAAGAAAATTTCAGGCCAATATCCCTGATGAACATTGACGTGAAAATTGTCAATAAAGTACTGGCAAACCGAATCCAGCAGCACATCAAAAACTTATCCTCCATAGTGAAGTCGGCTTCCTCCCTGGAATGCAAGGCTGGATCAACATATGCAAATCAATAAATGTAATCCAACACATAAGCAGAACCAATGGCAAAACCACATGATTATCGCAATAGATACAGAAAAAGGCTTTGATAAAATTCAACATCCCTTCATGCTAAAAACTCTCAATAAACTAGGTATTGATGGAACATATCTCAAAATAATAAGAGCTAATTATGACAAACCAGCAGCCAATATCATATGGAGTGGGCAAAAGCTGGAAGCATTGCCTTTGAAAACTGGCACAAGACAAGGATGCTCTCTCTTACCGCTCCTATCCAACATAGTATTGGAAGTTCTGGCCAGGGCAATCAGGCAAGAGAAAGAAATAAAGCGTATTCAAATAGGAAAGGAGAAAGTCAAATTGTCTCTGTTTGCAGGCGACATGATTGTATATTCAGAAAACCCCATTGTCTTGGCCCAAAAACTTCTTAATCTAACAAGTAACTTCAGCAAAGTCTCAGCCTACAAAATCAATATGCAAAAATCACAAGCATTCCCACACACCAACAATAGATAGGCAGAAAGCCAAATATGAGTGAACTCCCATTCACCATTGCTGCAAAGACAATAAAATACCTAGGAATACAACTTACAAGGGACATGAAAGACCTGTTCAAGCAGAACTACAAACCACTATTCAAGGAAATAAGAGAGGACACAAACAAATGGAAAAACATTCCATGCTTATGGGTAGGAAGATTCAACATTGTGAAATGGTGATACTGCCCAAAGTAATTTGTAGATTCAATGCTATTCCCATCAAGCTATCAGTGACTTTCCTTGCAGACACAGGGGAAAAAAAACTACTTTAAATTTCATATGGAATGAAAAAAGAGCTTGTATAGCCAAGACAATCCTAAGCAAAAAGAACAAAGCTAGAGGCATCACACTTCCTGACTTCAAATTGTACAACAAGGCTGAAGTAACCAAAACAACATGGTACTGGTATTGAAACAGATATATAGACCAATGGAACAGAATAGTGACCTAAGAAACAGCACCATACATCTGCAACCATCTGATTTGCAACAAACCTCACAAAAACAAGAAATGGGGAAAAGATTTCCTATTTAATAAATGGTGCTGGGAAAACTGGCTAGCCATATGCAGAAAACTGAAACTGGACCCCTTCCTTACACCTTATAAGAAAATTTACTTAGGATGGATTAAAGACTTAAATGTAAAACCCAAAGCCATAAAAACCCTAGAAGAAAATCTAGGCAAAACATAGGCATGGGCAAAGACTTCATGACTAAAACACCAAAAGCAATTGCAGCAAAAGCCAGATTTAAAAATGGGATCTAATCAAACTGAAGAGCTTCTGCACAGCAAAAGAAACCATCATCAGAATGAATGGGTAACCTACAGAATGGGAGAAAATTTTTGCAAGCTACTCATCTGACAAAGGTCAAATATCCAAAATCTACAAGGAACTTAAACAAATTTACAAGAAAAAAAAAAGCAAAACAAAAACAACAACAACAAAAAACATCAAAAAGTAACCAGAGGATATGAACAGACACTTCTCAAAAGAAGACATTTATGTGGCCAACAAACATATGAAAAAAAGCTCATCATCACTGGTCATCAGAGAAATGCAAATCAAAATCACAATGTGATACCATATCATGCCAGATAGAATGGCGATTTTTAAAAAGTCAGGAAACAACAGATGTTGGCAAGGCTGTGGAGAAATAGGAACACTTTTACATGGTTGGTGGGAGTGTAAATTAGTTCAGCTATTGTGGAAAACAGTGTGGTGGTGATTCCTCAAGGGTCTAGAACTAGAAAATCATTTGACCCAGCAATCCCATTACTGGGTATATGCCCAAAGGATTATAAATCATTCTACTATAAAGACACATGCACACATGTTTATTGCAGCACTATTTATAATAGCAAACACTTGGAACCAACCCAAATGCCTATCAACGATAGATTGGATAAAGAAAATGTGGCACATATATGCCATGGAATACTACACAGCCGTAAAAAAGAATGAGTTCATTTCCTTTGCAGGGACATGAATGAAGCTGGAAACCATCATCCTCAGAAAACTAACCACAGGAACAGAAAACCAAACACCACATGTTTTCACTCATAAGTGGGAGTGAACAATTAGAACACATGGACACAGGGAGGGAAAAATCACACACCAGGACCTCTCGTGGGGTGGGGGAAAGTGGAGGGAGAGCATTAGGACAAATACCTAATGCATGCAGGGCTTAAAACCTAAATGACAAGTTAATAGGTGCAGCAAACCACCATGGCACATGTATACCTATGTAACAAATCTGAACATTCTGCACATGTATCCCAGAACTTAAAATAAATAAAACTTATTACTAATAATAATAGTAAGAATTATAAACACTTAACATCAGATGGTATATTGTATTACTTTATTTTCATTATGAAAGTGATCAGCAACTTGATTACCTTCAAAAAACTGTTTTTCCAGCCTCCTTTTCCAGCTCAGGTCTATTTGTTCTTCTTACTGCTCTCCCTGCTCCTCCAGGTTGTTCGGCTTCCAACCCCTATCAGAGGTCCCTGACCTACCACCACTGCCACCTCCAGCAAGGTTTGCCTTAGGAGTTATCTTTCCTTTGACCCTCTACCATCTTCTGTGCCTCCATTTTTATTTCTTCAATGCTCTATTTTATGATCCTTTCTCGCTGGTTCCACTATGCTCTGAGAACTATAGGCTCTAAAGTGTATTAAAACTTACATATTTGATTACTATATACATAAAAATGCCTCTAGCCACTGATCAGACTTTATATAATTTTGGGTCATCTGGGAGGCCAAAGGACCTTTACCTCTTATGCTCACCATAGCATAACACTCAGTGATGACTTCAGACCCAAGCTCTACATCTCCAGTTGCCTAAATCTGGACTTGAATATGAGAAATGTAGTGTGCAAAATCAGTCTAAATCATCTTCCTCTGAAACCAGATTTTTCCCTCAAGAAAATTCTCATTTTTGCTAATGCTTCATCCAGGCACAAAACTTGGCCTCACCTCTTCATTTCCAAGTCAAACACCTAATGCTTTGAGATTTGTGTTTCTAGGAAAGATTGACATTTGAATTGGTAGACTGAGTAAAGCAGAGGGCCCTTTGCAATACAGGTGAACCTCATCCAATCTGTTGAGGACCTGAATAGAACAAAAAGGCAGAGAAAGTTTGAATTAGCCACCTCTACCCTACTGCTTGAGCTGAGACATTGGTCTCCTCTCTTTGGATTAAAACTTAAACCATTAGTGTTTCTGGTTCTTTGGCCTTTGGACATGGAATGGAATGTATATCACCAGCGTTCCTGGGTCTCCACTGTCCAGATGGCAAATCCAGCCTCCTTTTCCAGGGACTTCTAGCTGCTAGTCATTTATCCAATTCCTTATAATAAATTTCACATATGTATATACAGTCATGCATCCTTTAATGACAATGATATATTCTGAGAAATGTGTTGTTATGCAATTTTGTCATTGTGCAAACACCATAGAATGTACTTAAGCAAACCTAGATGGCATAGGCCTACTACAAATCTAGGTTATATAATTATAGCCTGTTTTTCCTAGTCTAAAAACCTGTACAGCATGTTACAGTACTGAATATTGTAGGCAATTGTAACACGGGATAAATGTTTTTACGTATCTAAATGTAGAAAAGGTACAGTAAAGATATAATATTATAACTTTATGGGACCAAGGTTATATGTGTGATTCATCATTGACCAAAACATCATTATGCAGTATATGACTGTGTGTGTGTGTGTGTGTGTGTGTGTGTGTGTGTGTGTGTGTGTGTGTATCTCCTATTGGTTTTGTTTCTCTGGAGAAGCCTGACTAATACAACTGGCAATAATTTCCCATTGTGTGTACAGTTAAGACGAGTGTCTATGGCCAGATTTTAAGTCATCCCATAATCTGGCACCTCCAATACTCCCTCCATCCTCTCCCTCCTGACTATCCAAACTTTCTGTACAAAATGAATCATCTGTTTCATTTGAGTTGGTTGTTTTGGAAATAGAGTTCATGCTTATTTTCGGTCTGAAAGTCACTGCTCATGTTGCTTAATGAATTGAAAGAATACTGCCTAGCCTAAAATATAGCTCAAATTCTGCTCCTTCCAAGAAATCTTTTCTACATTTCCATTAACTTTGAATTATTTTGTAACATAGCAGGCTGTGCTTGTAGACTCACTGTGGCACAGACAACCTGTTGGTGCTCTGTTATTTAACCCCTGACTCTCTTGTTATTTGCATGCAAGCATGTCTCATCTCCTTATTGAACAACAAGCTTCTCATCAACTTTGGGCCACACCTCCTATTCCTTGTCTACCTTTTATAATATCTTACAATAATTCTTAATATATGTGGTACCTAAAAAAATACTTGTTAAATGGAGAGCAAAACAAATCTAAGACTTTTTTAGCATTTGACTCATACTCTCTCAAGTCATAACTTCTTTTATTTTCAATTTCAGTTCAAGACTATGCCTTTAAATCATTTTATCATCCTTTTATATTTTTTCTAAATGCATTTGAAAATAAAATGCTTTCTAATGTCAGATGAAAGCATTAAATGGGAATAGCAAATAAATAATATAAATATGATGTGGTTTTAAAAGGCTGTTATAAACAGGGCTAGTATCACTTACAATATTTTTAGGTGGAGAAATGCATTCTAAAGCACAGAATAAATAAGGGAATTGGTCTGTTCTGGGAACAACCAAAAATTGAGAAATATATTTTTTTCCCCTGTGGGATTGGGTCCATGTGTCTGGAAGTTCAGAGCTCCAGGGATGCCTCTCCTTCCCTGTGATGACACCTCACCCTAGTATAGTATCAATCAGGCACTTGTACAAATAGTTGATAAGCAAGAGAGACTTGGATATGTGGACAATAAAGGCCATTTTGGTTTAAAAATAGGGAATTTGTGTGTTGCACTAATTATGTTCATCTTCATTCCAATCTGACCCAATTTTCATTTATATTATTCTGGTCATCAGTTTCTTCTATTTCTAAAATCTTTCTTTTCTTTTGAAGGATCTGGATTTGTTGTAGAGAATTCTATTCCTGGATACCATGCATTTATAATTCCTTGAATTTATCAAATAATATTATGACATAGATATATATCTATATATATAGATAGATATAGATAGATAGATAGATAGATATAGATATAGATATAGATATAGATATAGATATAGATATAGATATAGATATAGATATAGATATATGACCATCTGTCTCACCTGGAAACAAGTCCTGGGAAGTTTTCTTCCCATGCCACCATCTTTCAAGTCAGGAATCCCACCCTCTAAGGAGGCTTAAGTAAGCTTTGGGTAGGCAAAGTCATAGGTCTCAAGAAATCTCAGAGGTTGGGCAGGCCTCACTTCTGCCAGATGATCTTTAGCTGTCAATTGACAAACAGCTGTCAATGGATGATCCTCCCCAGACTACAATGAGGAAACTGATTTTGAGGCACGTCAGTCCAGGCCACATAGAGCACTCACCCAGTGACAACAGGTGGTCAGTTTCTAGCTTGGATCCACTTAGCTCCTAATAAAATGGATGGCCTGAGCCGGGCCATGTTTGATGCTGTCTTTTGGAGCCAAAACTTGCCCATTTTCTACTTTTGAGAAGATTAGGGTAAGGCATTCTTCCTCAAGATAGTTTTCTTTCATCTCTCACAAACTTGACATAACATCCTGATTTTCTTTTTTCTTTTCTTTTTTTTTTTTTTTGAGACGGAGTCTCGCTGTCACCCAGGCTGGAGTGCGGTGGCCGGATCTCAGCTCACTGCAAGCTCCGCCTCCCGGGTTCACGCCATTCTCCTGCCTCAGCCTCCCGAGTAGCTGGGACTACAGGCACCCGCCACCTCGCCCGGCTAGTTTTTTGTATTTTTTAGTAGAGACGGGGTTTCACCGTGTTAGCCAGGATGGTCTCGATCTCCTGACCTCGTGATCCGCCCGTCTCGGCCTCCCAAAGTGCTGGGATTACAGGCGTGAGCCACCGCGCCTGGCCCATCCTGATTTTCTTAGAACAATATGGTTTCCCACTATCACCAAAAAAAAAAAAAAAAAAAAAAAAATCATAATACACAAATCTGTGATGTTTATCATGTGAATGTATTCTCTTATATGTGTACCCTTGTGCAGTATACAACTGCACATCTGTATCTGAAATGCCCTGTTGACCCTGATTACCCAACTCATTATGTCATGCCTCATCCATCAACCTTCTCCAAAGTCTTGAAACATCCAACAGTTTTGTCTTGGGTGAGCATCTTTGTCTTGTTTTAATATAGAAATTCTTCTCATATTTCTTCATCAAGCCTGAGGCTGGCTTTTGGTTTGAAGTACCTATATTTTTCAAGAATTTTAAATATCTATCCAGACCTATTTGTAAACCAATTTTGTTTCAAAAATCAGAATTAGGATTTTATAAAATTTTTTGTAGTCAAAGAATGCAAATCCACTTAACTCTTTTTTTAATTTTTATTTTCATGCTCCTGTAAGGTAACAGGGCCATATGTCTCTTTCTGAGGGCAATTTGGAAATATCTACTGATATTTTAAGCATATATTGTTTAACCCAGAAATTCTAGTTCTAGATATTAGCCTATAGATATGAGGTGTATATAAAGATATACATACAAGGATATTTAATACAAGAGGGAACACTTAAAATGACCTAAATATCTTTTAATAGAGGATTGATGAAATAAATTGTGGTACATACTTACAAGAAAATAGTAACAAGATTCTAAGAAAAAAACTAAGGGAAATATGTGTAAATAAAAGATTTTTGAGATTCATTCGTGTACTTACTCATCCATTTCTTGTTTCAACAAATATGCATTGACTGCCTACTGCATGATAGCCACTGTTCTAGGGATGGTAATTCCACAGTAAAAGAGATAAACATGATCCCTGCCTCGTGGAGCCTATATAGTAGGAGGAGACAAAAATAAACAAATAAATAAATAAAGTAAAATAATAAGTACTACAAGGAAAACTACTTCAGAGCAAAAGAATACAGCATGATAGAGGCATTACTGTTTTAGGCAGCGTTATCTGTCTAAAGGATAATATTTGATAAGAGCTGAATTAAACGAGGAAGTTGGTTATGCAACTGTCATGCAGGAACAAAGGGCAGGAGAGAAAATGGAAAGTGCAAAGTAGGGAAGGTACTTGTCTATGTTTGAGACATGCTAGAAAGGGCAGTATGGTTGGAGCGTATATGAGAGGGAAGAGGAAGAGGGTGAAGTTGGAGAGGTAGTTAGAAGGGACTTAAGTACCTTAAAGAGCTTGATAACTTTTTTTAACAACAACAAAAAATTACTCTAGAAGTATCATAACAAAAAATTACAACATAAAAGAACATGAAATTTGTCAAGCTTCTTGTAAAAGTTAATTATTTTCATTAAGTTTATATCAATTTAAACATCCACCAGCCATGTGTAATATACCTCATGTCAGTGTATCCTCACCAACATTGAAGATTATAAGTTTTGAAATAGTTGATAATTTTACATGTGCTATCATTTTGTTAATTTAATTAGTTTTTTGTTGTTGTTGTTATTGTCTATTTATTTATTTATTTATTTATAATTTATTTATTATTATTATATTTTAAGTTGTAGGGTACATGTGCATAACGTGCAGGTTTGTTACATATGTATACTTGTGCCATGTTGGTGTGCTGCACCCATCAACTCGTCATTTACATCAGGTATAACTCCCAATGCAATCCCTCCCCCCGCCCCCCTCCCCATGATAGGCCCCGGTGTGTGATGTTCCCCTTCCTGAGTCCAAGTGATCTCATTGTTCAGTTCCCACCTATGAGTGAGAACATGCGGTGTTTGGTTTTCTGTTCTTGTGATAGTTTGCTAAGAATGATGGTTTCCAGCTGCATCCATGTCCCTACAAAGGACACAAACTCATCCTTTTTGATGGCTGCATAGTATTCCATGGTGTGTATGTGCCACATTTTCTCAATCCAATCTGTCACTGATGGACATTTGGGTTGATTCCAAGTCTTTGCTATTGTGAATAGTGCTGCAATAAACATACGTGTGCATGTGTCTTTATAGCAGCATAATTTATAATCTTTTGGGTATATACCCAGTAATGGGATGGCTGGGTCATATGGTACATCTAGTTCTAGATCCTTGAGGAATCACCATACTGTTTTCCATAATGGTTGAACTAGTTTACAATCCCACCAACAGTGTAAAAGTGTTCCTATTTCTCCACATCCTCTCCAGCACCTGTTGTTTCCTGACTTTTTAATGATCGCCATTCTAACTGGTGTGAGATGGTATCTCATTGTGGTTTTGATTTGCATTTCTCTGATGGCCAGTGATGATGAGCATTTTTTCATGTGTCTGTTGGCTGCACAGATGTCTTCTTTTGAGAAATGTCTGTTCATATCCTTTGCCCACTTTTTGATGGGGTTGTTTGTTTTTTTCTTGTAAATTTGTTTGAGTTCTTTGTAGGTTCTGGATATTAGCCCTTTGTCAGATGAGTAGATTGCAAAAATTTTCTCCCATTCTGTAGGTTGCCTGTTCACTCGGATGGTGGTTTCTTTTGCTGTGCAGAAGCTCTTTAGTTTAATGAGATCCCATTTGTCAATTTTGGCTTTTGCTGCCGTTGCTTTTGGTGTTTTAGACATGAAGTCTTTGCCCATGCCTATGTCCTGAATGGTACTACCTAGGTTTTCCTCTAGGATTTTTATGGTATTAGGTCTAATATTTAAGTCTCTAATCCATCTTGAATTAATTTTCGTATAAGGAGTGAGGAAAAGATCCAGTTTCAGCTTTCTACTTATGGCTAGCCAATTTTCCCAGCACCATTTATTAAATAGGGAATCCTTTCCCCATTTCTTGTTTCTCTCAGGTTTGTCAAAGATCAGATGGCTGTAGATGTGTGGTATTATTTCTGAGGACTCTGTTCTGTTCCATTGGTCTATATCTCTGTTTTGGTACCAGTACCATGCTGTTTTGGTTACTGTAGCCTTGTAGTATAGTTTGAAGTCAGGTAGCGTGATGCCTCCAGCTTTGTCCTTTTGACTTAGGATTGTCTTGGAGATGTGGGCTCTTTTTTGGTTCCATATGAACTTTAAAGCAGTTTTTTCCAATTCTGTGAAGAAACTCATTGGTAGCTTGATGGGGATGGCATTGAATCTATAAATTACCTTGGGCAGTATGGCCATTTTCACTATATTGATTCTTCCTATCCATGAGCATGGTATGTTCTTCCATTTGTTTGTGTCCTCTTTTATTTCACTGAGCAGTGGTTTGTAGTTCTTGTTGAAGAGGTCCTTTACATCCCTTGTAAGTTGGATTCCTAGGTATTTTATTCTCTTTGAAGCAATTGTGAATGGAAGTTCATTCCTGATTTGGCTCTCTGTTTGTCTGTTACTGGTGTATAAGAATGCTTGTGAGTTTTGCACATTAATTTTGTATCCTGAGACTTTGCTGAAGTTGCTTATCAGCTTAAGGAGATTTTGGGCTGAGACAATGGGGTTTTCTAAATATACAATCATGTCATCTGCAAACAGGGACAATTTGACTTCTTCTTTTCCTAACTGAATACCCTTGATTTCTTTCTCTTGCCTAATTGCCCTAGCCAGAACTTCCAACACTATGTTGAATAGGAGTGGTGAGAGAGGGCATCCCTGTCTTGTGCCAGTTTTCAAAGGGAATTTTTCCAGTTTTTGCCCATTCAGTATGATATTGGCTGTGGGTTTGTCATAAATAGCTCTTATTATTTTGAGGTACGTTCCATCGATACCGAATTTTTTGAGCGTTTTTAGCATGAAGGGCTGTTGCATTTTGTCAAAAGCCTTTTCTGCATCTATTGAGATAATCATGTGGTTCTTGTCTTTGGTTCTGTTTATATGCTGGATTATGTTTATTGATTTGCGAATGTTGAACCAGCCTTGCATCCCAGGGATGAAGCCCACTTGATCATGGTGGATAAGCTTTTTGATGTGTTGCTGAATCCGGTTTGCCAGTATTTTATTGAGGATTTTTGCATCGATGTTCATCAGGGATATTGGTCTAAAATTCTCTTTTTTGTTGTGTCTCTGCCAGGCTTTGGTATCAGGATGATGTTGGCCTCATAAAATGAGTTAGGGAGGATTCCCTCTTTTTCTATTGATTGGAATAGTTTCAGAAGGAATGGTACCAACTCCTTCTTGTACCTCTGGTAGAATTCAGCTGTGAATCCATCTGGTACTGGACTTTTTTTGGTTGGTAGGCTATTAATTATTGCCTCAATTTCAGAGCCTGCTATTGGTCTATTCAGGGATTCAACTTCTTCCTGGTTTAGTCTTGGAAGAGTGTAAGTGTCCAGGAAATTATCCATTTCTTCTAGATTTTCCAGTTTATTTGTGTAGAGGTGTTTGTAGTATTCTCTGATGGTACTTTGTATTTCTATGGGGTCGGTGGTGATATCCCCTTTATCATTTTTTATTGCGTCGATTTGATTCTTCTCTCTTTTCTTCTTTATTAGTCTTGCTAGTGGTCTGTCAATTTTGTTGATCTTTTCAAAAAACCAACTCCTGGATTCATTGATTTTTTGGAGAGTTTTTTGTGTCTCTATCTCCTTCAGTTCTGCTCTGATCTTAGTTATTTCTTGCCTTCTGCTAGCTTTCGAATGTGTTTGCTCTTGCTTCTCTAGTTCTTTTAATTGCGATGTTAGAGTGTCAATTTTAGATCTTTCCTGCTTTCTCTTGTGGGCATTTAGTGCTATAAATTTCCCTCTGCACACTGCTTTAAATGTGTCCCAGAGATTCTGGTATGTTGTATCTTTGTTCTCATTGGTTTCAAAGAACATCTTTATTTCTGCCTTCATTTCGTTATGTACCCAGTAGTCATTCAGGAGCAGGTTGTTCAGTTTCCATGTAGTTGAGCGGTTTTGATTGAGTTTCTTAGTCCTGAGTTCTAGTTTGATTGCACTGTGGTCTGAGAGACAGTTTGTTATAATTTCTGTTCTTGTACATTTGCTGAGGAGTGCTTTACTTCCAATTACGTGGTCGATTTTGGAGTAAGTACAATGTGGTGCTGAGAAGAATGTATATTCTGTTGATTTGGGGTGGAGAGTTCTATAGATGTCCATTAGGTCTGCTTGCTGCAGAGATGAGTTCAATTCCTGGATATCCTTGTTAACTTTCTGTCTCGTTGATCTGTCTAATGTTGACAGTGGAGTGTTGAAGTCTCCCATTATTATTGTATGGGAGTCTAAGTCTCTTTGTAAGTCTCTAAGGACTTGCTTTATGAATCTGGGTGCTCCTGTATTGGGTGCATATATATTTAGGATAGTTAGCTCTTCCTGTTGAATTGATCCCTTTACCATTATGTAACGGCCTTCTTTGTCTCTTTTGATCTTTGATGGTTTAAAGTCTGTTTTATCAGAGACTAGTATTGCAACCCCCGCTTTTTTTTGTTCTCCATTTGCTTGGTAAATCTTCCTCCATCCCTTTATTTTGAGCCTATGTATGTCTCTGCGTGTGAGATGGGTCTCCTGAATACAGCAGACTGATGGGTCTTGACTCTTTATCCAGTTTGCCAGTCTTTGTCTTTTAATTGGAGCATTTAGCCCATTTACATTTAAGGTTAAGATTGTTATGTGTAACCAAAACAGCATGGTACTGGTACCAAAACAGAGATATAGACCAATGGAACAGAACAGAGTCCTCAGAAATAATACCACACATCTACAGCCATCTGATCTTTGACAAACCTGAGAGAAACAAGAAATGGGGAAAGGATTCCCTATTTAATAAATGGTGCTGGGAAAATTGGCTAGTCATAAGTAGAAAGCTGAAACTGGATCCTTTCCTCACTCCTTATACGAAAATTAATTCAAGATGGATTAGAGACTTAAATATTAGACCTAATACCATAAAAATCCTAGAGGAAAACCTAGGTAGTACCATTCAGGACATAGGCATGGGCAAAGACTTCATGTCTAAAACACCAAAAGCAACGGCAGCAAAAGCCAAAATTGACAAATGGGATCTCATTAAACTAAAGAGCTTCTGCACAGCAAAAGAAACCACCATCCGAGTGAACAGGCAACCTACAGAATGGGAGAAAATTTTTGCAATCTACTCATCTGACAAAGGGCTAATATCCAGAACCTACAAAGAACTCAAACAAATTTACAAGAAAAAAACAAACAACCCCATCAAAAAGTGGGCAAAGGATATGAACAGACATTTCTCAAAAGAAGACATCTGTGCAGCCAACAGACACGTGAAAAAATGCTCATCATCACTGGCCATCAGAGAAATGCAAATCAAAACCACAATGAGATACCATCTCACACCAGTTAGAATGGCGATCATTAAAAAGTCAGGAAACAACAGGTGCTGGAGAGGGTGTGGAGAAATAGGAACGCTTTTACACTGTTGGTGGGATTGTAAACTAGTTCAACCATTATGGAAAACAGTTTGGCGATTCCTCAAGGATCTAGAACTAGATGTACCATATGACCCAGCCATCCCATTACTGGGTATATACCCAAAGGATTATAAATTATGCTGCTATAAAGACACATGCACACGTATGTTTATTGCAGCACTATTCACAATAGCAAAGACTTGGAATCAACCCAAATGTCCATCAGTGACAGATTGGATTGAGAAAATGTGGCACATATACACCATGGAATACTATGCAGCCATCAAAAAGGATGAGTTTGTGTCCTTTGTAGGGACATGGATGCAGCTGGAAACCATCATTCTTAGCAAACTATCACAAGAACAGAAAACCAAACACCGCATGTTCTCACTCATAGGTGGGAACTGAACAATGAGATCACTTGGACTCAGGAAGGGGAACATCACACACCGGGATCTATCATGGGGAGGGGGGCGGGGGGAGGGATTGCATTGGGAGTTATACCTGATGTAAATGACAAGTTGATGGGTGCAGCACACCAACATGGCACAAGTATACATATGTAACAAACCTGCACGTTATGCACATGTACCCTACAACTTAAAGTATTATAATAATAAATAAATTTTAAAAAAAGGAAAAAAAAACAGTAAAAATTCATGTAATTACTTTCTTTGAGTATATGTAATAAAATAAAAATATTACCTGCTAAAAAAAAAAAAAATTGTTATGTGTGAACTTGATCCTGCCATTATGATATTAACTGGTTATTTTGCTCGTTAGTTGATGCAGTTTCTTCCTAGCCTCGATGGTCTTTACATTTTGGCATGTTTTTGCAATGGCTGGTACCGGTTGTTCCTTTCCATGTTTAGTGCTTCCTTCAGGGTCTCTTGTAAGGCAGGCCTAGTGGTGACAAAATCTCTAAGCATTTGCTTATCTGTAAAGGATTTTATTTCTCCTTCACTTATGAAACTTAGTTTGGCTGGATATGAAATTCTGGGTTGAAAATTCTTTTCTTTAAGAATGTTGAATATTGGCCCCCACTCTCTTCTGGCTTGGAGAGTTTCTGCCGAGAGATCTGCTGTTAGTCTGATGGGCTTCCCTTTGTGGGTAACCCGACCTTTCTCTCTGGCTGCCCTTAAGAGTTTTTCCTTCATTTCAACTTTGGTGAATCTGGCAATTATGTGTCTTGGAGTTGCTGTTCTCGAGGAGTATCTTTGTGGCGTTCTCTGTATTTCCTGGATTTGAATGTTGGCCTGCCCTACTAGGTTGGGGAAGTTCTCCTGGATGATATCCTGAAGAGTGTTTTCCAACTTGCTTCCATTTTCCCCCTCACTTTCAGGCACCCCAATCAGACGTAGATTTGGTCTTTTTACATAATCCCATACTTCTTGCAGGCTTTGTTCATTTCTTTTTCTTCTTTTTTCTTTTGGTTTCTCTTCTCGCTTCATTTCATTCATTTGATCCTCAATCACAGATACTCTTTCTTCCAGTTGATCGAGTCGGTTACTGAAGCTTGTGCATTTGTCACGTATTTCTCGTGTCATGGTTTTCATCTCTTTCATTTCGTTTAGGACCTTCTCTGCATTAATTACTCTAGCCATCAATTCTTCCACTTTTTTTTCAAGATTTTTAGTTTCTTTGCGCTGGGTACATAATTCCTCCTTTAGCTCTGAGAAATTTGATGGACTGAAGCCTTCTTCTCTCATCTCGTCAAAGTCATTCTCCGTCCAGCATTGATCCGTTGCTGGCGATGAGCTGCGCTCCTTTGCCGGGGGAGATGCGCTCTTATTTTTTGAATTTCCAGCTTTTCTGCCCTGCTTTTTCCCCATCTTTGTGGTTTTATCTGCCTCTGGTCTTTGATGATGGTGATGTACTGATGGGGTTTTGGTGTAGGTGTCCTTCCTGTTTGATAGTTTTCCTTCTAACAGTCAGGACCCTCAGCTGTAGGTCTGTTGGAGATTGCTTGAGGTCCACTCCAGACCCTGTTTGCCTGGGTATCAGCAGCAGAGGCTGCAGAAGATAGAATATTTCTGAACAGCGAGTGTACCTGTCTGATTCTTGCTTTGGAAGCTTCCTCTCAGGGGTGTACTCCTCCCTGTGAGGTGTGGGGTGTCAGACTGCCCCTAGTGGGGGATGTCTCCCAGTTAGGCTACTCAGGGGTCAGGGACCCACTTGAGCAGGGAGTCTGTCCCTTCTCAGATCTCAACCTCCGTGTTGGGAGATCCACTGCTCTCTTCAAAGCTGTCAGACAGAGTCGTTTGCGTCTGCAGAGGTTTCGGCTGCGTTTGTTATTGCCCTGTCCCCAGAGGTGGAGTCTACAGAGACAGGCAGGTTTCCTTGAGCTGCTGTGAGCTCCACCCAGTTTGAGCTTCCCAGCAGCTTTGTTTACCTACTTAAGCCTCAGCAATGGCGGGCGCCCCTCCCCCAGCCTCGCTGCTGCCTTGCGGGTAGATCACAGACTGCTGTGCTAGCAATGAGGGAGGCTCCGTGGGTGTGGGACCCTCCCGGCCAGGTGTGGGATATGATCTCCTGGTGTGCCTGTTTGCTTAAAGCGCAGTATTGGGGTGGGAGTTACCCGATTTTCCAGATGTTGTGTGTCTCAGTTCCCCTGGCTAGGAAAAGGGATTCCCTTCCCCCTTGCGCTTCCCAGGTGAGGCAATGCCTCGCCCTGCTTCAGCTCTCGCTGGTCGGGCTGCAGCAGCTGACCAGCACCGATCGTCTGGCACTCCCCAGTGAGATGAACCCAGTACCTCAGTTGAAAATGCAGAAATCACCGGTCTTCTGTGTCGCTCGCGCTGAGAGTTGGAGACTGGAGCTGTTCCTATTCGGCCATCTTGCTCCGCCCCCCCCTTTTTTTTTTGAGATGGAGTCTCGCTTTGTCGTCCAGGCTGGAGTGCAGTGGTGTGATCTCGGCTCATTGCAACCCCTGCCTCTGGGATTCAAGTGATTCTCCTGCCTCAGCCTCCTGAGTAGCTGGGGTTACAGGTGCATGCCACCACTCCCGGCTAATTTTTGTATTTTTATTAGAGATGGGGTTTCACCATGTCAATCAGGCTGGTCTCAAACTCCTGACCTTGTGATCCTCCCACCTTGGCCTCCCAAACTGCTGAGATTATGGGCGTGAGCCACCGTGCCCGGCCGATTTAATTAGCTTTTAACAAATAAAAATTACTGAACGTTTTTGTGATAGTGAATGCTCCCTTTTACACATGTTCCAGGTTCCAAACCATAATGGGACTATATTCCCATCGATGCTCTCCATGACGTTGCAGGCTCTTCTGAATTGTCATGCAGCAAACTGATGAACTGCTTCAGTGGAGTGCTATAACAACCCCCACTGGTTCTAAAGATCTAATTGTACAATTTTCAGTGGTTTTTCAAGCCAGTTGTTAAACCATTGGTATCATGAGATTGACCATCATGGGAATATTTATTCATACCATGTGAATTGATAAATGCTATAAATCAGTACTTTAAAAAAAAAAAAAAGCCAACTTGCCAGCACATCACTGATTTAAGCAATCTTTTATTTTAAGTTACAAAATAATTAAGACAAAATTATTGCCTCTGAGGAATATTTGAGGCATTCAACCTCTACAGAGAGCTCATTTCTTTCATCTAATCAGCTGATAAAGATCCAGCTTTTAATTAGCCACAGTGGAAGTGGAACTTTCAGCAGGGAAAGCATGGGCACTGAAAGATCTTGGTTTGGTATGCAGTTCTTTTGAGGAATTCATTCCCTTTATCTTTCTGTCTCTCCCATTGCCATTTGGGGAATACGTTGCCTCTTTGGATTTTGACTCTTAATCTCTTTTAGAACGAGGTTGGAACTCAATTAATATAAAAGTAAAAATGGACAAGTTGCAGAGCTTGCCTCTAATCTAGGCCTCTCTAGGTCACAAGAGTTGGAGGGCAAACAGGAGTCAGCAACCACAGTCTGTATCATCCTCTTGGTATATTTTCAGTGCAATGGCTGGCTAAAGATTCAGAGGCTTGGGAATTTGACTGTAGAAAGTGGAATCATATCCTCCCAAAATATATGTTAAACTTCTTCTAATCCCTGGTACCTGTGAATGTGACCTTATTTGTAAATAGGGTCTTTGCAGATGTAACCAACTTTAGATGAGGGCATACTGGATATGGTGATTTCTAAATCCAACAACTGGTTTCTTTATAAGAGAAAGGGGAAGGGTATTTAGATAGACACAGAGGAGAGACAGGGAGAACACCCTGCAATGACAGAGGCAGAGATTGGGGTGATGCAGCTGCAAGGCAAGGAGTGTCCAGAATTGCTGCCAAGTATCAGAAAACAGGAAAAGGCAAGGAAGGATTCTCCCTTACAGGTTTCAGAGGGAGCATAGCCATGCTAACGCTTTGATTTTTGATATAGGGCTTCCAAAACTATGAAAGAGTGTCTATTGTTTTAAATCACCAAGTGTGTGGTTCTTTATTATAGCAGCTGAAAAAACTAATACATTGACGGACTCTGTCCTTTCTTCATGATTAAACTAGCAAATTTCCAAATCTAAAACCACGGTTCACTTTATAGGACAGAGTATTACCTTCTAAGGACTTGCTTATGTAATATTGTATTTTTAGGAATAAAATTATTTGGGAAACTTTCTACTTTATAAGTAATTAATAGTGTAAATGTGCATATATCTGTCAGGAAGACACCTTAAACATTTCACATTAATGTCATTTTTAAAAGGAAAAATGAGATAAAACAAAAAATATGAAAAAATCAAGCCTTTTACTGATTTCCCGAAAAAGTAAACAAACAGTATGATCAGGGTTTCATAATCAAAATAGTGGAAGCATACTGAAAAACATTTCTGTAAAATCCAAAGGAACACAGAATAAGTGATCAACAGCCTGAGTTTATAACAACCAACTCATGCCAGAGAAACCTGATTTATTTCTTTTCAGTTTCATTACAAAATTAGAGCACAAGGAGAATCCTGTAGTAGACACTGTATATTTGAGCATTAGAAAAATACTTAATTGGATCTCATGAAATCCTACTTTAAAGTTGAAGTAAAATTGGCCTGCACACACATTCACAGAAATGGAAAAATGGGTGAGCTGAATATAAACAAGAAATAATGACAAACAGCAGCAGACTGGGTGTGTGAAAGAGCTAGCTATCCAGTGAGTCTAAAAAAACAGGTTTAGATTGAGTTCCATTTAACATCGACTCTCACAATCTGAAAAAATGGCTTGCATTCCATGTGGTCATTAAAGTAGTACAAGATACTGATTAGTGGAGTCCTTGAACCCCATGAAAACTAGCAATCCAGTGGGTTCACCAAAGTACCAAAATTAGGCAAGATAAACATGACTTTTGCCATGAAAAGAATGAAAGATGAAGTACTGGGAAGTAGAAATGGCGACTGGAGGGTTACAGCATCCGGAGAATAACCACACAGTAATGAATAAAACATAGCACAATGGTGTTAAAACCTAAACAAAAGGCTTCATGTTGATTTAGAGACTGGAGTGGGCCATGTTGTTAGAAAAGCTCATTAGGGTCTAAGACTTCGTAAATAAATGAAGTAGACTAAAAAAATAAAGAAGTAGTATTGCCTACTTGATTTGCCTCATGAAATTAAAAATTACTGAGAACATTTATCATCTCCCTGGTAGAGATTCTTCAGCAGATTACAAAAGTATGTGATATGGTTAGGCTTTTTGTCATGATCCAAATCTCATATTGAACTGTAATCCCTACATGTCCTGGGAGGGAAGTGATTGGATTGTGGGGATGGTTTCCCTCATGCAGTTCTCATGATAGTAAGTGAATTCTCATGAGAGTTGATTGTTTTATAAATCATAGTTTTTCCTGCACTCACAAACGCTCTCTCGCCTACCTCCATGTAAGACATGCCTCTTCTGTCATGATTGTAAGTTGCCTGAGGCTCCCTACCCATGTGGAACTGTGAGTCAATTAAACTTACTTTCTTTATAAATTCCCAGTCTCGGGTATGTCTTTATAGCTGTGTGAAAATGAACTAATATAGTAAATCTTTTTGGCACATGTCTTGAAGTAATAGATCTCCCTCGTGACATATAAGGGCACTATTGTCACTCAGAGAGATTGTGTGGATGTATTAAAACCCAAGTATTTATTCATTCAGCAAATATTTACTGAGCACTTACAATGTGATAGACATTTACCTAGGTGCAGGCCATTTATTAGAGAATAAAAGTAAAGTCCTCCTTTCACAAAACTTACATTCCAGTGAAAATACAGAAAATAGAAAACCACAATGAAGAACTATCAAGGACAGTGGGAGGGAACAGAGAACGTGAGCTACTTTGAACAGAACAGTCAGAGATGGCAACTCTAATAAGGGCACTTTTAAGCTAGAAAATGAAATTAAGGAAGCAAAACATACAGATATGTATGGTAAGAACTTTTCAGGTAGATGAAATGATCTTTGGAAAGGCCATGCGGTAGGAGCATATTTGGTGTGTTGAGAATGCAGCAAGAAGGCCAGCGTGGAAGAAGGATTGGTGATGTAGCATGGAAAGAAGCAGAGACTAGATCCTATCGGGTTTTCCTGGAGCTGCAGTGGTTGTTGGAAGAACACCACTCAGATCTCCTGCTGCCTACAGCATGGGTGATGCATCCAGTTGTTGCCCCACTAAACTCACCAGCAAAATTGTGCCAAAGTCACACTTCCCCTAGGCTGCTCTAAGGCTATGCCTAAGTATAGCCGGGACACTCATGCCCGATTCAGGATTTTTCCAAAAGGTGCCTTTGACTTGAAGATTTGTGAACCTGTCACTACACTGTCCATAGCTGCACTCTATGGGTGACCACCATCACCTCTGCTATCATCCAGGCCTCCAGGGAGAGGACACCACTCATCTCTTGTCCACTTCTTTCCAAGTGTTGTGTGGGTCATTCCCCTGCAATCATCAAAACCTCTCATAAAATAAAGTGGAAGATTGAATCATATATGCCTTTAACTTACATGAATCATGAATCAAGTACAATTACTCAGTGAAAAGAAAAGAGGGGAGGTAGAGGGGAAGAAAGAGAAATAATTTAAATAGTGAAATGTGGGACACTCTGCCCACAATTTCTTTCAGTGTGACTATTCACCAGAGGTTGGTCTCAGGTCACCATGCCACTCACAGTGAGAACACTGTGCAGCTCACAGTGTAATTTAAAGATACATATTTTTGCAATGTGTCATGAAAAGGGGTCATGGATACAGAGCAGTAGTGTCACATGGTACAAACATAATATAGAATTTATTGGAGAAAAATTTAAAAATATAGAGGGAGAGAAGCAAAGGAACATATGCCTTGCACTGTCATTATTCTGCAGCATAGGGCAGGCATAGGTCATCATCACACAATGGCCAAGATTCCAACAGAAGGGGGTTGGCCCAGATCCGCAGGCTACACATATGACAGCAGGTACCCCAAGAGAGAACAAGTCCAGCTTCCACATCAGGGTACATAGTTATAGTATAGTACAGTACTTACTGGTCCTGTAACTAGTTAGAACTAGATATTTGAATATTAGTTTATCTGAGTACCAAAAAAAATATATTCCAAGGAATCTCTGGGTCCAGGAACAACACTAGTGGTTATGCATACTTAAAACCAAAGTCTTAAGACACAGGTGCCCTAGAAAGAGCCTTGCCAGCCTGGAATGCTAACACTAGTCAAGGGTCTTGCTATCTTTTACAAACTAGGTCAGTCCAGCTGAGCCAGCTTTCTGCTAAGCTACAAAAAAGAGGAAGAAAATTCACCTCTAGAGCAGCTCAAATTTGTTTTTCATCTGTTTAAATGATCCCTAAACATAAGTCAACTACTACATCTGATAAACAAAGAAACAGCTATTTAATGGGCTGTCATTTCTATCCACTCATTTCTTTGTCTTTCCCTGCATCAAAACCCACTGTCTTGGCTACTTTAATACTGTTTACAAAAATACAACTACTATAATAAGTCTTGATATATAGTAGCAAAGTGAAGCTGAGAAATAAATTAGCTTTTTCTAAATTGCTTGGCAAATAAGTGGTAATATTTGTAACAGCTAACATTTTAGTCTCTACTCTGTCAAGCTCTGTCATTTAAAAATTATTTAATTATAGGAGTTGTTATTTTTCTCATTTCACCAATAAGGGAATTGAAAATAAAGTTATTAAATGATTTGTCCAAGATCCAAGAGGCAGAGGCAGGATTTGAATCCAGAAATGTCTGAACCCAAATGCTAGGCTCTTTTCATAAAACCCAATGATTAGACTTTAGCTGTTTCATTTTAATGCCCTCCTCCCTATTTAGCCACCCATAACCTTCATGTTCCACTAGTAATGAAAAAAGTTTTGGAGCAAGGAGGCATTCTTAAGCAAAGTCATTTGTTATTAATTACCCCAAAGAAGAATCTCTATAGCTATTTTATGTGTTGTAACCTTTGCAAATGTATTTAATAGGTGTGTAGTATGTGTTATGTGTAAATATCTTACAGAAATAAGCTCATTTAATTCAACACTGCTAATAAACCTATGATGTAGAAATCGTTGGCTCTATTTTATAGACTCTTGCCTCAGGTGGCATAGCCCCTAAGTAGGGAGTGAATGTTTACCTAAGCAATCTAGATTAGTGTCTATGTTCTTCACCACCAGGCTGTGCAGCCTCTCATGGGAAGCCCAACAGAAGTTTTTCTTTTAGACCTCCCTTGCTGAAAAAAAAAATAACAGATGAATCCTAATGGGAGATAAAAGACTAAGGAGTCACTAGCAAATCCTTTTCTCAAAGAAGCATTCCTTGACACTCACCTACCCTGTCAAGACCACTTTAGGGCACCAAACTCTGTGTTCCTTCCCTTCCTTTCCCTCCCACAGGCAGTGTAACAGAGAGGCTAAAACACAGGTTCTGGAGCCACACAAAGTTGGCTTTGAATCTCCACTCTTCTACTTACCAGCTGAGTAAGCTTAGGGACATACTCAGACTGTTTGGGCCTCAGTTTCCTCATCTGTACAATGGGACAACAATCATAATTGTAATAGACATGGTAATAGACATAGTAAACTTCACAAAACACCCTAGGTTTTTGTAACATTTAAATTAAGATAGAAAAGAATTTAACATAGTAATTAGCACTCAGTGAATCTTGGCATCTTCTATTGTTGCTTTCAAATAACTTTGTAATTACCTCTCTACTGTCTATATTCAATGTACAGTAAGCTTCCTTGTAACCTCAGTGTGGGACACACAGTAAGTATTCAGAAAACATTCATTAAATGAATGATGTCCTCATTTCTTTCTGAGAAATTCTCACACACTCTTCTTTTACAAGTTTATCTCTCACTGGGCATAGTAGCTCATGCTCATGGTTCCGACATTTTGGGAGGCCAAGGTGGAAAGATCACTTGAGCCAAGGAGTTTGAGACCATTCTGGGCAACATAGTGAGATCTCATCTCTACAAAAAATAATTTAAAAGAAAATTAGGTGTGGTAGTAGCAAGTGCTTGTAGTCCCAGCTACTTGGGAGGCTAAGGTGGGAGGATCACTTGAGCCCAGGGAGGTTGAAGCTGCAGTGAACCATGATCATGCCACTGCACTCCAGCCTGGGTGACAGAGTTTAATTAACCCTGTCTCAAAAAACACTACAATGCCACTCTCAATTATTCCAGTGGAAGCATTAACACAAAGATACCCCCAGTATGCATTGTGCCATTACTGATCACATAGCATGCTCTGTGTCTGCACATATGTGAACTCCAGGCTTGCTTTCTCCACAATTTCCCTCTAACTGCTGATGGTTCCTGTACAATGTGCCTGTTGAGTGCAGCCTGAAAATGGAGAGTGAATGGAGATAATTTGGTATATTATTTTGTGGAATATAAAAGATAATTCCTGCATTCCTTTCCAGATGTCTACACAAAGTAAAGTTCTTTATTTTTTTTTCATGATATGCTTGTAAATAAATGTAATTTTAGGGAGAAAATGGCATTTTTCTCTGCATATATATTTAAATGTTTTCAACGTTGTTTTTCAAAGAGAAATGATATAGACCCAGGGAAAATTGTGTGAGCTACTAGGTCTAGAGCTGTTTTATAACAAGTTGAGAACAGCTAAAGTCACTATATTAATATTACTTTTAAACCAAGCCTCTCTGAAATGGAACAAGAAGATCTAAAATAGTCTCCTCTCTTTCATGCACTTGCCCTTTCCTGTTTCTCTCAGTTGACTCAGTGTCCTTTCCTATGGTTCACTTACTGGCTTATCCTTTCCCTCTGGTGACCTCTAAAACATGAAATGAGCAATCCTACTAAACATTACTAGGGTGACAATTGACTTGTTTTCAATGTGGGGACCTCAAATAAGCACTGGAGAAGGAATTCTTGAGAGAGCATAGATCTTTCTTTGTTTCTTTCTTTCTTTGTTTCTTTCTTCTTTTTTTTTTCACAGAGTCTCATTCTGTTGCGCAGGTGGCTAGAGTACAGTGGCACGATTTCAGCTTAATGCAACCTCCACCTCCAAGGTTCAAGCTGCTCTCCTGCTTCAGCCTCCCTAGTAGCTGGGATTACAGGTGTGTGCCACCATCTGTCTAAATTTTGTATTTTTTGCAGAGGTAGGGTTTCATCACATTGGCCAGGCTGGTCTTGAACTCCTGACTTCATGTGATCCACCCTCCTCAGCCCCCAAAGTGTTGGTATTATAGTCGTGAGCCACCATGCCTGACCTGAGCATAGATTATTAATTTATCAACAGCTTTACCTGGATGAAGAGTATAGACATTATCCTATCCCTGTATCACTTTGTATTTAATATCTTGGGTGTGTGTGGAACTTTTAATTCACAGGTCTTTGGAGAGAGTACCAAGCAAGATTTTGATCTCTATTACAATTGGCTCTCTATTCTTACTGATTCTATCTGTACCATTAGCTTTATGGAAAAAAAAAAGCTTTTTAAAGAAACCCTTCTATTAATCATCAGAGTATTCCTTTTTAACAATTTCAGCTGACAGTGTTTACAAGGGCTCCTCTAAAATTGTATTGTTTCTTCCATGCTGTCTTTCTTTACAAAGCTAATATAAACCTTTGGCTTGGTGTGATCTAATTATTTCAAACTTTGGACCTCTTGTATGGCAAATGGACAATTATTGGGTTGTTTGATATACCTTTTGATAGGTAACTTGGTCAGAAGACTCTCATCTCTGCTGGGATAACTTCCAAAAGAAAATTTATGTTTACAAGACACTAAAATTCAAAGACAGAAATACTTGTAGCAATAATAAACCAGGGTACATGTAGTTTTGAAAATTAGTTTGCAGAAATGCTTTATAAAAGATATTAAACATTTAGCAAATGAAGTTAGAGAGCAACATAAGAGGCACAAAAAAGTCTGACAAAAACAAACTTGGTGTGTTCTTTGGGAGAAATCTCTAGGTTTCCCCCTTACTTACGTAACTTACAATAATAGTTCTATTACTCTATAATGCTGCTAGTAATTGAAGATGAAGCTGAGACCTCAAGTCACCCCCAGAAAATCTACCAGTATCCTAAGATTTTATTTATCATTCTAAATTTAAAAGTCAATATGAAATTCAGTCAACTCAGGCAGCAGACCATCCAAAGATGCTCTAGCAAAAACCAAGCCAAGAAGGCTTTAAAGAGTGGGAATCAAAACATGTAGCTGAAGTGACAGCAATCTGCTTAAGCAACTAGAAACCTGATAAAAAGTGATTACCTAAAAGATTCCTTGACATCAGTGATTTGAAATCACCTGAGGACAACTATTCATGTAATCTTTTCTTTTTCAGACCACACAATGTCTCTTACATGGTTCCTTATTGCATCTCATCTCAAATTCAGACTTCATATCTTCCTCTTCAAACTCATGTCATGCACAGTAACCATCTTTCAATTACTTGAAAGTTTTCCCTCCATATGACTTGTATTCTTTTCTCTGCATAGAGCATGCTCCTACTCATCCTCAAACACGCACTTGCACCCTTCAGCCATGCTCTACCTCATCATAGAGCTGTCCACTATTGTTATTTGTTTTTTAGCTTAAATGCCACCCCTTTAGGCTTTCCCTAGCTACCTATAAAGCAGGTTCACTGAATTCTTTTTTTTTTTTTTTTTTCTGAAAGGAGTCTTGTTCTGTTGCCCAGGCTGGAGTGCAGTGGGGCAATCCTGGCTCACTGCAACCTTTGCCTCTCAGGCTCAAGAGATTATTTTGCCTCAGCCTCCTGAATTTCTGGGATTACAGGCATGGGCCACCAGACCTGGCTAATTTTTGTATTTTTAGTAGAGTCGGGGTTTCACTATGTTGGCCAGGCTGGTCTCGAAATTCTGACCTCAAGTAATCCACCAGAATTAATTCTTTATTACAATATTTAGCTTATTTCCTTTAAAGAATTTATCACAATTTATAATTACATATGTATTTGCTTACTGTTTACTTTTTTATTGTCTGCCCCTTCCCCAAATTAAAGACTATCTGTGTTTTTCATTTTTTTCTCCAAATCAGATACAGCACATGACATATAATAGGCACTCAGTAAATAAATGTTGAAAGTATGACTAAATGAACAAATGCAAAATAGGAATAAAAAAGATAAACAGAGGGTGACATAACAACATGTCTGGGAGCAACTGTCTCCTAAACATTTCAAGACCTTATATTCAATGTCATTGTCTCACGCTAGAGTTCTTCAACTCTCTCATCTCATTATATCTGTATGGGGAATGTTTTAAAGTACCAACTGGATAGGCTCCATCTCAGACCAATTGAATCTGAATCTCTTGTGGGGTCCATCCCACGTTTTGGTAGTTTTAAAAGTACTCCAGCTAATTCTAATGTGTAACTAACACTGGCTTATTCCAGTGGTTCTCAAATGTGAGCTGTATCAGAATTTCCCAGAGAGCTTGTTAAAACATAAATTTCTGAGTCCCACCTCCAAAGTGTCTAATGGGTCTGCATTTCTGATGGGTCTGCATTTCTAATGAGTTCCCAAATGATGCTGATGCTGCTGGACTGGGAACTACACTTTGAGACTCACTAGCTTATACTTTCATGTAGATTTCATTGTGCTTAGCTTCTCCACTTTGGGAGGAGAGGGAATGCTATCAGGGCTACTTTATAGAGGGAAACAAAAAGACTTGAAATGAAAATAACAAGATGCTTTAGGCATAGTTTCCAAGTTAATCACTTGGATGTTGCTCACAATTGAATAGAGATGCCAGAAATCACAGAATGCCATTCAGCTGAGAGATGGAGGCAACAGGAGAGCCAATACATTGGCAACACACTCTGCACTAATTGTATATAGAGAATCATGAGAAGAAAAAGCCCAAGGCATGCTAATGAAGAAAGATGATGCCATGTGTCTCCAAATAGCCTATAACTTCTCCACCAATGCAATCATAAACTCAATTCTGGTAATAATGCTATCTTTGAATAGACTGATTTCTATATGTGATTTCGAGAATTTCTTTACAGCTGCATACAGTATGCAACCTATTGGTTTTTAGTAAGTTAACATGCAGTTGGAGTAGCAATTAACTGTGCCATTGCTTTAAACTTTTCCTTAATGCTTAATATTTATGCTTCATCCTGAGTATTCCAGCACTTTAAAAGGGTCAGTTTCCTGGGCAAAGGCAAAGGGATGCAATGCACCTTTAAATGCAGTGAGGCTGATTTGCTCACTTAAGAGCTTCAGTGCATCATTTTGCAATCACATATCTCAGAATAATTTATACAATCAATTAAAGAGCATTATCAAGGGATGATTTGACAACTGTTGCCATGCCAACCAGTGAAGTAGACAGCGCCTTCGTGTTTAAAGGCTGCACCTGGTGATGGATGTAGCAGATTTTGAGGACTAAGACAGAATCACAGATGTCCAAAGGTGTGGAGGGAACATGATTTAAAGCTTTGATGTTGTGCCATTTTTACTGGCAAAAGGGTGTTGATGGCATGTTCACTTTCTCATTAAAATTCTGTCATTTTTCACAGTGTTCTGCATTCAGAGCTGAAAACTGAAGTGAGAATGCACTTTACAGACTGATAAAATATGATAGCAAAATGGATGATGTTCATTTGCAGGCTGAATTAATTTTTTTAAAAAAAGTTTGTGTCAGTGAATTTATGAAAAGCCAGTTTATCAGATACAACTTTATCAGTCTTAATGGACATTTGATAAATATTTTTATATTAATAATTAAAATTTTGGATGGCAAATGAATTCCAGTGCATTGAGCTATAAAATATTTGGAATGGGTCACTGTATAACACAACAGAAGAAGAAAGCACACTTTTCAGTCTTAATGTGTTGCCTGATTTCTTGATGTCAGTGGCAAGATGAAGTCAATAAACCTTAAAGACTTTGAAGACAGACTGGTCTTTTCTTCACTGAGTTATCCCAGAAACCAAGGTGGTCCAAGAGGATTTTCAAGTATAACCCTATATTAGTAAGCAACAGAGATGAGATGAGAGATTATGGGATTGGCCAGCCTGTTCTCTTCCCAGCGTTAGTTTCTTGCCCTATTACATCACACCTTTTCTTAAACGAAGTGATTGTATGTTAATATGTGTGATCGATGCATTGTTCACAATATTTTTAACAGCATGATGGGTTATAAACAAATTCTAAATCCACTGTGTCTGAATCTCAACTCCTCTTTCTAGTTATGTGATGTCAGGCAAGTTATTTGATCTCTCTCTGCCTCAATTTCCCCATCTGTGAAATGGGGATAATAGTGTCTACATCTTAAGGTTGTTGTGAAGATTATATGAGTTTCTATAAATACTTATGACAGTGCCCGAAGTGTTTATCCTCATCGTCGTCATCATTACAATGATCATCATCATTATTTTATCTTAGCCTTTCTACAAATAGTTATTGAGCATCCCTAATTTTTTTTCTTTCCATTCAAGAACATGTGTTGATATAACCTAGGGAGTAAATTGCAAAGTCCAATCAATGATTTAATGAATGAATTGAAAAAGTTACCTTGAGATTTTTTTTTCATAGAAATAAAATACAATGAAATGTAATAGATACATGCACAGGAGGCAAAAAAAAATGAGGGAATTATCTAATTTTCTATAGCAAACTTTGGTTTATTTCTACTTTTTCTGGAATATACCACACACCACACTAGGATAATAGAAGGGAATATTTTGTAAGACATAAAGTAGTGCAGAGACTCTTTAAAACAAAATAATCACTTTCCCCCAAAGTTATGCTCAAATGCCATTTTAGCAATTTAAAGATGATCTTATAGAAAGTTCAATTCAAGGCTGGATCCCGAAAGGGCACTGTTCTTTATGCTTTACTCTCAGAGGCAGGAGGACACTCCTCCCTGGTTGAAGGAAAGCAGATGAAACCAAAGGATGGATGCTCTGCTTTGAGGCTCAAGAGAAAAAAGAAATGAAGCCATATAAGTTTGGGCAAAAGGAGAGGGCAAATTGCAAGGGATATCATACAGTAGATACTCCCTCGCAACATTCCAAGGACTTGTGTAAACTTACCAGGTGACTCAGGAGAAAAGCAAAGTGTCTTTGATTCATTCTCTGGATTCCTGCTATGTGCTTGATCTTCTGGTAATAAGATTTATTTTTTATGATGGATTATACTTTCCCGTCCTTTCAACATTAAATGCAAAAAAATGAGGAAATTTATGTAACCAAGAAATATTAGAAGCTAATTGATTATCTTGGCTGATGTGAGCTATGATAATGATAAATTTAAGAATGAACACCAGTTATTTGACAAATTTGGTTTTAGTACTCTCAGCCCTTAGAGTCAAAACCTGGTATGCAAACCAAAAAATAATCTATGTACTGTATGTACAGCAAGAATGATCCAGTTCCAAAATGCCATCAAAAGGCATTATTGGAGCTATCTTTCAAAGTACATTAATATTGTGGTTGATTTGAATATTACTAGATATTTCTCTAAAGTTAGCTATAACCATTCATTTGTAGATAGATGTGTTTATTTGCAAGTGGACAGGATTTCATGTAAGGCCAATTATATATAACTAAGACACAAGCACTATAAATATGTATGAATATACAAGTAAATACTATTGATTTGTATATGTGATTATACTGCCTGAAGATGTCACTTGCCTCATTAGTTTCTGGCTCTTGCTCTTGTTCACCTTATCCAGTGATTAGAGAATTATGAGACTCTGTATATACATGTTCACAAACACATACACAGACATATATACACTGTAAAAAATAATATGTATGTGATAAAACATGTGGAAGTCTCTGCTTTAAGGACCTTACAATCAAGTTAAATAATAATAAATACATGAAAAGCTAGATAAAAATAGAAGACACTGAAAAGAAAACTATCACAAAGTATACTTTTATTTCAAAATGAGTGGTGTTAAAAAATGCATACATTTCTCTACAAAGTAGAGCTTTTTTCCTCTCTTGGGTTTTCTAATTATTTCATTTCCCTTCTTTCTTCATCTTGATTTTGAACAGTTTCTTTTATTTCCAGTTTTATTGAAGGTATCCAAGATTTATTTTTCCCTTTGATGTAAATAAAAGAAATATTGACATCTGATCATTTATACATGTTCTTCAGTATCTAGGAATGGTATAAAGTTTCTATGTTTCTGAAAATATTTCTGAGATGAAACTTTTGGAAAGAAAGCTTGCATTCTAGATATTGGTTTCAGTTTTTTCTAATGATAATCACCCATGCCTTTCTATGATAACTGCCAATACCTTAATCACCAATTTTTTTTGAAAAAAGTTTATTTCTTCATTCATTGAGCAAGCATTTACTGAAAGCCTACTGTGTGAGAGACACTCATGTTACAAAGAGATATAAGCCAAGGTTCCTATCCTTGAGGAATCATTGTTTTTAAATGAAAATAAAGGATGATGGTTAACCAGTTATTAATCCCTAGGAGGCATTGATCAATGCAAAAGTTTTAAAGGTTTAAAAGTTTCCAGAAATTGGCCAGGCACAGTTGCTCACACCTGTGATCCAGGCACTTTGGGATGCCAAGGAGGGTGGATCACTTGAGGCCAGGAGTTTGAGACCAGCCTGGCCAACATGGTGAACCCCATCTCTAGCAAAAATGCAAAAATTAGCTGGGCACGGTGGCAGGTGCCTGTAATTCTAGCTACTCAGGAGGCTGAGGCACGAGAATCACTGGAACCCAGGAGGCGGAGGTTGTCGTCAGCTGAGATTGTGCCACTGCACTCCAGCCTGGGTGACAGAATGAGACTCTGTCTCAAAATAAATAAATAAATAAAAATGAAATAATAAAAGTTTTCAGAAATCTCCCAACTTGCTTGATCTCTCTATTGGTCAAACACTGCATTTTTCTTGGAGGGTAGGGTGCAATTTTCCTGGCTGTTGTTTGTTTGTTGATATTTCCCCAGATATCTTGGGAATAGCTCAAGATTTGCAACTTCCTGGGAACTGGAGGTAGTGCCCTTTGTGAATGTTTCTGCATTCCTCTCTGCCATCTTTCTGTTTCTTACTGCCTTTCTTTCTGCCCTCTCCTGAACCCATTAAACTCCTCTATCAACTTCTTTAAAAAAAAAAGAGGCAGGGAAAGGAGTAGTAAAAATACATAGAGTAAGAGGTGCAGGCTTCTGAAGTCTATAAAGTGAGAAGGATGAGGGATGTGTTGTTGCAATGAACTGAATATTTCTGAGATGAATCTTTTAATTTGCATTAATCACTAGTCACTGAGGACATATCCCTGCCTAGAAGACAAGTTGGAGGGTGTGTGTGGGTAGCTCTTTCCAAACAAACGTGAAAGCTTTAGGCAAAAATATTTCAAAACCAGTGGTTAAAGGAAATGAAATGCACATGGAAAGACAGACAGAGATAAAATGTGAACTTACTTCAAAGTTACTTTACAACATACAGATGACTGGACTTAAGAACTGAAACACAGAGTAATTATGCATTTGCTCATGAGACAAAAATATGCTGAAGCACAGAAGAGATTAGCCTTACGTACATGCTTTTCTCTCCCTATCTCTTGGATTTGTCTCCTTCAAACTTCAGTAGGAACACTTTGAAAGGAAAGACTGTTTATGTTGATTTCATGGTCAACCTATGCAACTTTTGTTTGGCTTTTTGCTTCATATTTTTAAGGCCACAAGGGCAAGAAAGATTAATCCCCTCTAAATCCCATAATACTAAATGCACTTAGAGGGCACTAGATAATTGTGGGGTTTTTTTAAATTTTTAAAAAATGGTTCTTAAATATTATGAATAAAAATAAAGACTTATTAAGTTTGCATCTTATTTTTAAAATGCATTTTGTATGCTTTATTCTGCTATTGTAAAACTAGAGTTCCTCAGTCATAGGTCTTAAGCCAGATTTCTTATTGGTGAGGAACAGTAATAACAATTTTATTCAATTTATAAAAATCTTTCATTTTCAAAATTCTGTCTCCTCAATTATTTTATTTGGTTTCTCCAACAAGCCCTCTGAGCTTTACAAGTGAAGGAGATGGTGGGGAAGAGAGAAAAGAACTAATATATAGCGAGCACTTATTTACAGTGCACCAGGTGCTGTACCTGGTGCTTCGTATATGTTGCCATAGTAAGTAAATCCTTTCACTAAATCTGTGAAGGAACTTTGATCAAGTCATTTACTTTCTCCATGACTCTACTTACTTATCTGAAAAATGAGGATAATAATAATATCTAAGTCACAGGATTTTCATGAGGGTTAAATAAGTTAGTATATATAAAGTTTCTAGAATAATGAATGGGGCACTTTAAGCACGCAGTAAGTGTTACTACTATTGCTGCTGCCATTTTATAACGTTTCCATCTTACAGATGAGCAAACTGAGGCTTTTAGGAGTTAAGCAACATACATTTACTAACTAGCTGAATAGCAATTTGAATCCAGATCTATCTGACTGACTCACATATCCAAATATTACAATTGGACTTCCAGTTCCAAAATGGCAGCATAGAAGTAGGCTTCAGTCTCCCCGCAGAAATCCAAAGACAATTACACAGTGTTGAGATTATTACCAGCAATTCCCAGAACTCAAATACGAAGAGAAGACAGTTCCATACATCATGGAGAAGTGAAAAAACTCTAAGCAGACAGTAAGGGAATCAGACTTCCACATCCACAACACCCTTTCCCATACTCTGCCCAGCACCAGGTTTATGGGAAGTTTTTATCTGATTTATGGTTTCTACATTGGAAAAAGTGAGATTGAGATGGACAAAAAGCTTCTCTGCCATCTTGGATTCCCTTGGAGGAGACCTGTCCCTGCCTCAATCCACAGGAATCATCAAGTGTGCCTAAAGGTAGAAATATCCCTAACGATATCCAGAGACAAAGAGGGACTACCATCTCCACCCCAGAAAAATCTGCTCTGTAACTTGGCTAAAGGAGATGCCAAATCAGAGTGGCTGTTCAGCAGTACCATGCTATAGGAGGTTTGTTCTACAGGTCCCCTGGACAGGAACCCCTAACCAGCCTTCCTGCTCTATCAGGATATCTCCTTTGCAACCTCCTCCTTTTGAGATGGACAGTACACTTATTGTTTACTAGAACTGGGACAAACTGGGCTTAAGGTACCGTCTAGTGCTATAAAGGAGGCAGCAACCTAGTGGGGAAAAAATATTAAAAAATAAAATCAGCATGTAAATTTGAAAGAATGTCTCAGCAAACACATATAATGAAAACCAAAATGAGCCAGACAGAGAAGACTGGAATAAATAACTAATCCTTTAATACAAAGACATTGATGTACATCCACAAGAAACAACAGAAAATGGGGAAACATGTACTCAAGTGGACAAAGCAGGTAACCAGTGACTGACCCTAAAAAGCTGGTGACATGTGAACTCCTTGACCAATAATTTAAAATAGCACTTTTAAGGAAATTCAGTTATCTCCAAGATAACACAGAAAATCAATTCAGAAATGTATCAGATAAATTTAGCAGATAAATTAAAATAAAAATTAAAAAAACAGAAATCTTAGAAATGAAAAGTAAGTTCACTGAAATGAACAGTTCATTAGAGATCCTCAACAGCAGGATAGGTCAGACAGAGGAAAGAATCAGTGAACTTCAAGGCAGGCTATTTGAAAACATATAGTCAGAGGAGAAAAAAGAAAAATAAATAATGAAAATGAACAAAGATCACCCACAAAATACAAAACAATTACCTCAAAAGACCAAATCTAAGAATTGTTGATATCCAAGAGGGAACTGAACAACAACAAGAAATAGATGGCTTACTCAAAGAAACAATATCAGAAAACTTTCCAAAACTTGAGAAAAAGATTAATACACAAGTATGAGAAGGTTGGATAACACCAGACAGATTCAACCCAAATAAGACTACTTCAAGGCATATAATAATATTTTATCAAAGTTCAAAGCCAAAGCCAAAGAAAAGAACCTAAAAGCATCAAGAGAAAAGAAACAAATAATATATAAGGGAGTTCTAACTCATCTGGCAACAGACTTCTCAATGGCTACCATAGAAGCCAGGAAAAAGGATGGCATTTACAAAGTGCTGAAAGAAAAAAAACTGCCATCCAAGAATATAGTACCCAGCAAAGCTACCCTTCGAATATGAAAGAGAGATAACGTATTACCCAAACAACAGCTGAGAGAATTCACTAACACTAAATTCATCCTACAAGAAATGCTAAAGGGAGTTATTCAATCCGAAAGAAAAAAATCACTAATGTGCAAAAAGAAAACATTTGAAGGTATAAAACCAATCACTAAAATTAAGTACACAAAATTAAGACAAACCCAGGATACTGTAATATTGAAATTATGGTGTATAATTCACTCATTACTCTAGTATGAAACCCAAAAGACAATTCTATCAAAAAACAATAATACCTATGGCAATCTGTTAAGAGAGATGCAATACAAATATATAAAAATGGAGACAATATAGGTTAAAATGTTGTGACAGGTAAATGAAGTTAAAGTATAGGGATTTTTTTCATTTTTCTTTTCTTGTGATAAAAAGTAAGTTGTCATTATTTTAAAATAATTTGATACAGAAGTCCTAGATAGAGCAATCAGACAACAGAAAGAAAGAACATCCTGTTGGAAAGAAAGAAGTCAAATTACCCTTCTTTGTAGATGATATGATCTTATATTTGGAAAAACCTAAAGGCTCCACCAAAAAACTATTACAACTGATAAACAAATTCAGTCAGTTTGCAGAGTACAAACCAATATACAAAAACAAGTAGCATTTCCATATGCCAATGGTGAACAATGTAAAAAAGAAATCAGGAAAGCTACAAATAAAATTAAATAATAGGAATTAACTAAACCAAAGAAATGAAAGATCTCTACAATGAAAACTATAAAACACTGAGGAAAGAAATTGAAGAGGACACACAAAAATGGAAAGATATTTCATGTTCATGAACAGGAAGAATCAATATTGCTAAAATGTCCATATTACCCAAAGCAAACTACAGATTAAATGCAATCCCTATCAAACTGTCAATGACATTGTTCACAAAAATAGAAAGAAAAAAAAATCTAAAATATATATGGAACCACAAAAGACCCCGAATGGCCAAAGCTATCCTGAGCAAAAAGGGCAAAGCTGCAGGAATCATATTACCTGACTTCAAATTGTACTACAGAGCTATCATAACCACATGCCAGCATAGCACTAGCATAAAAAACAGACACTGACCAATGGAACAGAATAGAGAACCCAGAAGTAAATCCATACATCTACAGTGAATTCATTTTTGACAAAGTGCCAAGAGTATGCATTGGGAAAAAGAGAGTCTCTTCAACACATGCTGAAGAGTGCTGGGAAAACTAGATATTCATAAGTAGAAGAAGGAAACTAGACCCTTGTTTCTCAACATGTACAAAAATCAAATCAAAGTGGATTAAAGACTTAAATCTAAGACCTCAAATTATGAAACTACTGCAAAAAAACTGTGGGTAAACTCTCTAGGACATTGGATTAGGCAAAGATTTCTTAAGTAATACTTAATAAGCACAGGCAACCAAAGTAAAAATGGACAAATGGAATCACATCAAGTTAAAACACTTCTGCACAGCAAAATAAACAATCAATAAAGTGAAAAGACAACCCACAGAATAGGGGAAAATATTTGCAAACTATCGAACTGACAAGGGATTAATAACCAGATATATAAGGAGCTTAAACAACTCTATAGGGGAAAAAATATAGTAATGAGATTTTTTAAATAGGCAAAAGATCTGAATAGATACTTCTCTAAAGAAGACATATAAATGACAAGTATATGAAAAGGTGCTCAACATCATCAATTATTAGAGGAATGCAAATCAAAACTACAATGATATATCATCTCACCACAGTTAAAATGGCTTCTATCCAAAAGACAGGCAGTAACAAATGTTGGCGAGGCTGTGGAGAAAAGGGAACCCTTGTACACTGTTGGTGGGAATGTAAATTTGTACAACCATTATGGAGAACAGTTTGGAGGTTCTTCAAAAAGCTGAAAATAGAGCTACCATATGATCCAGCAATCCCACTGCTAGGTATATATCCAAAAGAAAGGAAAGCAGTGTATCTAAGAGATATCTGCACTCCCATGTTTATTGCAGCACTGTTCACAATTACCAACATTTGAAAGCAACCTAAGTGTCCATCAATAGATGAATGGATCAAGCTAATTTGGTACATATAGATAACAGAGTACTATTGAGCCATAAAAAGAATGAGATCCTGTCATTTGCAACAATCTAGATAGAACTGGATGTCTTTTTGTTTGTTTGTTTGAGATGGAGTCTCACTTTGTCGCCCAGGCTGGAATACAGTGGCACAGTCTCAGCTCACTGCAACCTCTGCCTCCTGGATTCCAGCAATTTGGAGGTCGTTTTGTTACGTGAAGTAAGCCAGGCACAGAAAGAAAAACTTCACATGTTCTCACATATTTGTGGTAGCTAAAAATAAGAATAATTGAACTCATGGAGACAGAGAGTAGAATGATAGTTATCAGAATCTGGAAAGGCTGGTCGGGGTATGAGGGAGAGGTGGGGATGGTTAGTGGGTACAAAAAAAATAGAAAAAATGAGTGAGATCCAATATTTGATAGCCTAGCAGGGTGACTGTAGTCAATAATAATTTAATTGTACACTTCAAAATAACTAAAAGAGCATAACTGGATTGTTTGTAACACAAAGGATAAATGCTGGAGGTGATGGATACCCAATTTACCCAGATGGGATTATTACACTTTGTATCCCTGTATCAAAATATCTCACATACCACATAAATGTATATACCTACTATGTGTCCACAAAAATTAAAAGTTAAAAAATAATAATTTGTTATATCTATAAGCTGTTTTGGCTAGGCTTTATGGTAAACCACAATGTAAAGACTTATAATAGATTCACTAAAAATAAAAAGCAACAAATTAAAACATGCTACCAGGGAAAAATCACTCAACTACAAAGAAAGACAGTGAGAAAGGAAGAGAGGAGTTATAAAACAAACAAAAACATCCACCAGAAATAATAGCAAGCAGGAAATCATGACATTCTCAAATGGAAAAAGCAAAGAACAAGTGCAGAAAGATTATAATAGTAAGTTCTTACTTATTAATAACACTGAATGTAAATGACTCAGTTCTCCAGCTAACAGGCATAGAGTTGCTGAATGGATAAAGAAACAAGACCCAACTATATGCTACCTACAGAAAATCCACTTTACCTATAAAGAAAAACATAGATTGAAAGTGAAGGGGTGGAAAAACATATTCCATCCAAGAGAAAACAAAAAAAAAGTAGGAATAGCTATACTTCCATAACATAGACTACATTATTTCAGCTTCCAAGATCACTGATGAGAATAATATGTATTCATTTATTTGATTAATAGTTACCGAGTTACTCACTTTGTGCCTATTGCCAAACTGATCACTTTGAGTGATAAAAAGAGGTATAAAAATATTTCTTCAGGGGACATACCCACAAAGGTAAATAGCAATAATAATATATGCTAAGCAGCAGTAAAATGATATGAGATGCATGCCACAGGGCAGGACAAAATTCAGTTCTGAAAGAATAATGGAGACAATATGTTTTGCATTTTGTGTGTAGGAGGCAGCACTCTGGGTGGAGGCATTTGGAGACACTGCAGGGGAAGATATTGGAATTACCCTGACTGTTAAAAATAAATTTTAAGAGTGAAAATAATGACCATGGTTACAGGAGATGTAGCCACAATACAAGTATGTCAATACTACTATAAACTGATACACTGTTTCAGAAATAGAATTCTTATCTAACATATGTAACTCAGAAGCACTGATAAAGAAAAAACAGAGAACACTAGAACAAAGTAAATGGCATAAAATATGAATGGTGAGGAAGTATGAATCTCTTGCAGAAAGCAAGGCCATGAAAGGTGGGTATTGATGGCACATCTCACCTCTTGCAGACACAACAGCCTCCTTGTAGAGGAGTCAGTACAAAGCAATGTGGAAACTGTGAAGACAGCAAGATAATAATGGGCCTTTGGTAGTACGGGATGCTCGTGGCAAGAAATTTATGGGAGGTCATCAGAGGGGGGCTGATGGTTGTGGATGTGAAAGTAGGGCCCACCTTCTCTGCAGCAATTATCTCAAAGCTTTGTCAAAGAAATATATCTGATTAGGATGCCTGCTTTTCAGTTCTATTTTATTAACAGCAATGCAGAAAGGAGCCTGTAAGGTTTAGTGAGACCTACATACAATTTGTTTACTTGGATGTTCCACAGGTCCTTCAAATTCACTGTGTTTTAAGCAGAATTCATCGTCCTTCCCCAATTTCCATACTTTCTTGTCCTACACATAATTATAGAACATTCACTTTCTCTCATTTCCCTTGGTCCCTGAGATAGGCAACCAGTTCTGTCAATTTTACTTTCTTGGTGATTTTCCTCTCTGTTCCTTTCTCTCTGTCTTCATGAATAGTGCCTTAATTCAGATACTACTTATCGCTACTCAGATTTTTACATATGTATCCTAGGTAAGTAAACATTTCTCTAGTCTCATTTCTCACCATATCTCCCAATCACTCTGCCATAAAGCCCCAAAAATATCTGCCAAAAAGGCAAACATGACTATCACCTCCATTGTCTTTGGAACAAAGTCTTGAGTCTTTGCCACAGCCCACAATGTCCTTCACTGGGCCTTTTTAGATCCATCTTACCTATAGCACTACTCATGCCAAAAGCCTGTCCATGCTCCAGTGGGCCATAACTTTTCATTTTCATGCCTCTGCTCATGTTCCCTCAGCCTAGAGTGACTGGCCCTTTGTCTGTATGAAGATTTACTCATTTTCTTTTATTTTAAAAGATCTATCCATTTTTAACACCCAGCTCTCTCAGCTACTCTGAGTAATCTTTCCTCATTGTTCCTGGAGAGTTGAAAACACTCTATTTCAGTCTCTAATGTACTTCTATTGTTGTGCTTTATCATACTTCTTTATTCATTTATTTTCTCAACTACTATGCTTTGAGTTCCTTGAGGTAAGAATTTTCATCTTTTTTCAAATTTGCATTTTGATATTTTGGATAATTCCTGGGCCATTGTAGGTGTTAATAAAAATAGGTTGAAACAACTGGATAAATGAAAACATTACAAACAACAAACATTCATATATATACATGTACAAAAATATGTTATGTATGTGTTCATGTATTTTCTTGTGGCATAGAGAAACCTCCTCTTTCAAAAGTATTCAGGAGAAAAACAAGAGAAAGTTATTAGAAGATTGAAAAAAATAAGTTTGGTAAAGTATATGTTGAGGTGATTGACCACAGGAATGTGCCCATTTTAGAGAACAATTTGAAAAACTTAGTGTATTATTGTTAGCCACAAACAGAAATTTCTTCAGACTAATTGAACTGTAGAAATAGTCTGAATATCGCCTGAGAAAGACAAGAGGGCATTAAGACCTTCTCAAAGATAGTGGAAGACAATTTAAGACTCAATGACATTCTATAGAACAGAACCACTCCTGGTGACTAGGATGATGTATGTGTACTATCAGCAGGTTTGGAATGATTTTCACAATTTTCTGTAAAGACACACAGCAAAAGAGGTCTCCTTCAACTGGAACCATATCATGTTTAATGGAAGAGGTGCATTCTGGGACAGTCTTTCCAGAATAGTACTTGACTTCAGGGAGTTCATCCTCACTTGAAGAAAATGAAGCAGGGAAAGGCCTGCAGAACTTACTTACTCTTTTCTAGCTCTGGTTTTTCTGGCTCTCTATTTCCAACAAATAAAGATTTTTAAGGCTTACTTTAAAAACTCATGAGCATTTGTAGTCATTGAATATCTTAAACAATATCATGATGAGTTAAGTGAAAATTAGAGCCACATGCCTGAAATTTCCCTGAAAAGACACACATATCCTTTAAAATGAAGGAGGAAAGTGCCAGGAAAAAAATATGTTTTTAATTTGTTTGAGTTGAAAACATTAGAAACATATTTTTAGATGTTTGCCAGGGCTTTCCAAAAACCACTGGATTTCTCATAAACCCTAAAAGATGTCTTTCTTTTTAGGAATGGCAGGGAGCAACTGGTTCATTTACTAACTAAATATCCTATCTTCAATTGCTTTTGACCATTACTCTTTTCACACTTCTAAGTTTCTTATTTGGGATCAAAAATAAAATATCCATAGGCTTGTCTTTGAGGTAAGAAGGAAAAACATTTTACCTATCTATCCTTTCATTTCTAAGAAAATAAGAGTTAATGATCCTAAAGGATTTGACTTGGGTGTTGGAACTACTGTAGAGAAAGTGGGTGACCATCTTTATAATGAATTAAGAGTTAGTGACAGACTCTATTGCTGCCTGATGTCAGAGTTCTCCAAAAGGATCACAGTTACGTTTTCCATGTCTGCCTATGTAATTTAAAATTATTGTGAGGAGAACCCCTAATGTCCTGAGTAACAAATAAAAAAGAATTTTCTCTAGAAAAATTGCTTATATAACTTAAAGGGCCATTATCTTCTCCATTCATTATTGAAGTAGTTTAACTTTTCAAACATAGTGCTTCATCTGTTGGCCAAGAGGAACTTGATAGTCTTTAAGTTGCAAATCGTATGCTCCTACCTTGACAGAGAATGTAGGAGTCTAGGTATGAAACTTTTTAAGGTGTGTGTGTATGAATGAAAGAAGAAGGGATGGAGAGGGAAGAAAGGGAGTACAAGAGTGTAAGTGTGTGTGTGCATGTATGTATGGCTGGAATGAGAGAGAAATTACTTAGATAACCTAGGGATAACTCTTACATTTGATCTCAGAGGCAGCAATGATATAATGAAAAAGTCCTGTGTTTAATCCAGGAGTGTCAGAAGTCAAATCTCATTTCCATCTCTAATTATGAAGCCTTGGAAATATGCTGAATATGTCTACAATCACAATTTCTTCTCTACCCACATTGTCCTCAAAGGGAAGCTGCTCCTAACCAAAGTGGCCAAGTGACAATATTTAGATTTTGCAAATCCCTCTGCCTGAATGCAGCTGCTTGGGCCAAAAGTGAACACCCAATCCAAGGGCAACCAATCACTAGGAAACCTAGTGACTTGTGAGCCTGGATCAAAGAAATAAGATGAGCTGATCAGGTTCTTTCTCTCTGTCTTCAAAATCTGCCAGTTGTGTTGAGAATCTTTGGTAAAGATCAAGACATAGAGCTGGAACAGAAAATAGTGTGATGACCTAAAAGTACATAAAAGTAGCTAGTAGCAGAATAGAAAGAAAGAAAGAAAGGGTTACTGTATCATGTTAGTGACAAAGCACTAGGGGGTGATCTATGCCTTTGACATCTCTAGATGTCCAGAAGGATGCCTTGGCCCCACCCCCATGACCTCAGGGCATTTTAAGTATTAAGTTCTTTTTTTTTTGTTTTCACTCCACATAGATCCCAACAATAACTCCCTTTAGTTGAGCTTTCTTGTGTATGGTGGAGGTGTCTCTTTATCACCCTAACTCAGGTGCCTAAATGCATCTTTTTATGACTGTATACCTTTTAATAGAAACTCCTTTAGGTAATAAAAATCTGGTTAAGATTTTTCATAACATCTCTTATAAACAATCAGATAGGGTTCCCTCTTCTACATAACTTTTTGTTGAGGGAAGGGTTTCTTCTAGTTATAACATCAAACCAGGCCAACCAAAATAAGCACATCTTGGATGCTGTCCTTACATTTTAAACCAGGTTTAGATATTCGGCTAGTGGTCACACATTTTGTTTCTTCCCATAGATGTCACCTCTCCTATTTTTCTCTTTGGGATCTCTTGTGGCCTTATCTTCCTCTGAGGTCACTGTCAAAGAATCTCTGACTTTCGTTTTACATTCATAAGCCCTCTTCAACCAACCCCTGAGTATCCTACCTTTCCGTGCCTGTCTCATTCCTACTCGTTCTATGTACTGAGTCCTTTCTAAGAAAACTAACAAGGAGAAAAGATGGTCACAAGAACTAAGCATACATTCAGAATTTACATAGAAGTACCTTTACAGTTGTTGCATAAGAGGAAACACAGCTACCCTTATTTAAAAATTAGATTTTGATATATAAGATTATTAGTCTTATGCCTCTTTGTGCTAGGCATAGAGTTCATGTCCTAATTCTAGGGGTGAAGATCAGAGAAAATCATGTAATTGTTTTAATACAAGAACTGTAACAACAGCAACAACAACAATCACTGCTTATTATCTCCAAATACGAATATGCATAAGTCACTTTATATTTCATTTAGTTTTTACAACAACCTTATTAGGAAGGTTCCCATACTAATTCTAAAATGAGGATATGACAACCCTAGACTACTAAACACAGCCTAGTTCCAAATGCCTTGCTTTTTTGCCCTACTCATAATTGATTTCTTTTGCCTCACTTCCTCTTTAAAAACAACCAAACCTACTTCTTCAGGCCTTGCTGACACCAGCTGATGGTAGCAAAGGCCACTGTAAACACAGTTTGTTGAAGGCCCCCGACCCTATTCTTAGGGTCCACATTCAGGAATGAATTTCCCTTTCCCTTGTGCCTCTGGTATTCTAACAAAGCCTGGCTATTTATCTTTTATTTATTTATTTTGTATTATACTTTAAGTTCTGGAATACATGTGTAGAACGTGCAGGTTTGTTACATAGGTATACACGTGCCATGGTGGTTTGCTGCACCCATCAACCCGTCATCTACATTGTAACCACCCCCGAGCTAAGCTCCAAACCACCTACCCTGTAACAAGTAATGATAACTGCTTGCTTAATCAGAGTCCGACTCCAAAGACACCTACCAACCCCACATATAATACAAAAGAGACAGCTGGACTGACTGCAATCAGTTATCCGTGTGGTTTCTGATTTGGAGTCTTTGATTGGCATAAGGAAAAACTCTCACATTGTATAGCACTGTGCAGTTTTTAACAATGGTCTCATCTTCATTGTATGTTGTAATCACCTTTAAATCTTTAAATCAACTTTAAATCACCTTTGGATCTTTAAAAAGTATTGTTGCCCAGCCCCACTCTCAGAATTGTGATTTAATTATGACCTGAGTATTATAATTTTTAAGAGCTTCCCAAATGATGCTAATGCATAGCATTTGGGAACCAGTGGTTTATATTGTCTCCTGTCCAAAGACTAAGATATGTGAATGCAAGCATTCAAGTTACTATTCTATGCTATATTAGAATTAGCCAAACAAAATGCAACAGCTCAGTAGTCAGTCTGCACTTCCTAGATTTACAAACCTCAGTAAAGTTAATCATCTGCAAAATGGGAATAATAATGGCATATATCTTTTGGAACTCTTTGAGACTTTACATAACATCTGATATAAGAACACTTTGAACAGTAAAATTTTTATAAATAGCTATTATTATAATTATAATTATTATGATCATGTAACTCAACTACATCATGAACCATATTATGTCACAATTACTTATTTACAATGCACTTTCTCATTAGGTTTAGAAAAGCCAGGTAGATAAGACCATGGCTTTTACCTTCCTGGTATCTAGCATAGGATTTGGTCCATTGAAGACAACCAATTGGAATTTGTTGAGTGGATAAGTGGACAGATTAACCTACAGAAGTAGCATAGTGGGTACAAAGAACAGTGGAAAGGGAAATCAAAGACTAGAGTAAGAATCATGTCTCTGTTATTTTATTAGCTTTGTGGGTATGGGAAAGTCCCTAGCTATTTGAGAACTTGAATTCGCAATCTGTAGCCATTAGCTAATGATTTTGATTACTTAACATGTGTTCTGCTCTGTTAGGCACTGGGGATATGAAGATGAATAAGACACAGGCCCCCATCCCTTCTTCATTTCCTGGGCTGATAAGAATTGGATCAATAGTTATTAAATCATAACAATTATAGTAAGACTTTAGCATCTTATTTCAAGAGCTTCTATTGTCATACTTTATTTTCCATCTATTTTCCCTTAAATATTATAAGGTGCTAGACATAGCACAATTAGAGTTCAGCAAGATATAAATAACTGTTAGACTGAACTTGTAAATAAATAGTAGTTTTTGAGGGCATCTATCGCATTCATTTCATTTGAAAAATATAGTTTTTAATAACATTTTGTGAAGAATAAGACAATAAAACCTTCACAATGCTTTCACATGGGGGGTTTCATTGAGTTTACAGAATCTGTATATTCAAAAAGAAGATTTGTGAATGTCTGAATCTTTATCCCCAAAACACTTTTCTTCTAAAATGAATAACCATTTGATATGACTCACCCAAATAATTGTTTAAATTGCTGAAGTCACGCAAAGGAAAAAAGTAGAATCACTCATGTCTTAACTTTATCACATAAATCCTGAAAATATTTTAAAATCTTTTTCTATAATGCTGTTTGTTTTTCATCAACAGGGTTAGGATATATTCATATGGAATTTTCCTTGTTTGTCTGATATATTTTCAACAAGATATTTCAGGAAAAAAAAAATACACACATACACAGACAAATTCAAGTTCAAACCTAGCCTCTACTGGCTTTATTATCTTGGAAAAAGTTACACATTTGTTCAAGGGAGATATTAGAACTTACCTCATTGGACAATGTGACCATTTAATTAATTATTTAATTAATTATATGTCACAAAATTTATGAGTTATTTATTTATATAATCAAATCATTTAATTATTTGTGATGTGAAAACATTGGAAGCAACATAGATACTCCATAAATGTAGATATCATCTCCAAGAACAAGCTCCTTAAGCACAATTTTCACTACGTCAACTGCTGATTTTTAAAAAATGACATAGCTCATCCATTACCTATGTAATGAATTCCATACCCATCAGGGGGTGGACATTCCCACATCTGGTCTCAAACCATGGTTTCCAATGATAACCCCATAGCCTTCTCATCTTCAGACATCTGCCCTTTGCTCCAAGCATGCCACATAGCTCCTGTGCTATCTCCCAAATATAGCCTCCCTTTCCCCTACCTAAGCTACTCCTGTTTTCCTCAGCTCCTGCAGCACTTTTTACTTCTCATATAACACTAAAAATATTCTACCTAATAACAAAAGAAAAAATGTTTAAAAATATGTGTCTTCCTAACAACGTTATAGGGTTGTTTTTTTTTTTGAAGGCAAAGATGGTGTCTTCTACATCTTTGTATTCTTCCCAGCTCTTAGCAGTCAGCCTCTGTCATAATGAATATGTACTAGGAGCTTGCTGAATTGAAATTACTTATTTGACATTAAGTAGGCAGAGTAATATATCAACTGTGTTTTTTTCATTTTTCAACTGATTTTGATGAGAGACGTTAAACATGGGTTCCAAAGCGATTATAGTCAAAGTTAACAGAACTCAAGAAGTTTGCACGCTGGCAAACAGTAGAGATATTATAGCCAGGTATTAAGAGAAAACAAAAGGACCTGAAAGAAGTTGCACAAAATGAATTCATTGAGCTGCTCCTTTTTCCAAGGAAGCATGCAGATGTCAGGGATAAGATAGCATAGGCTAGCAACAGGGTGCAAGAATTTTGGAGCCATATCATCCAGCTTTGAATTCTGGCTCAATCAATTACTGCCTTAGGCCCTTGAAAAAGCAACTGGACCTCTCTATGCAACATCTACAAGTTAAAAGATGGGTCTTGTGTGAGGAGTGAGTGAGTTGGTATGTGAAGTATGTGGGGCAGTGCCAGGCATATTGTAAGTGCTATGTAAATGTTTATAAACAAATAAGGGACATGTGTCTCAGAGAAACTCCCCAGGAAAAGGGAAAGTCAAAACACAGACAAAGAGGTGATAATTGATGAAGCAAAGATCTAGAAGAATGTTTTTTATAGTGGAATTCCCAAACAATCTATATCAGAATGTTCTTTGGGCTTAGTAAATGCAAATTTCTGGACCCTGTATGAAAATTCCCTTATAAAGGAAATGGGTGAATCCAGAACGTTGCATTTTAGTAACATCCCCCAGGTGGTTCTGGTGTTATTTAGAAACTACTTGTCTAGGCCTCTGCTGCTCAAAGTGTGGCTTCAGGACCTGCAGCACCAGCAGCACCTGGAAGCTTGTTAAGAATACACAGCCTGGCCGGGCGCGGTGGCTCAAGCCTGTAATCCCAGCACTTTGGGAGGCCGAGACGGGCGGATCACGAGGTCAGGAGATTGAGACCATCCTGGCTGACACGGTGAAACCCCGTCTCTGCTAAAAAATACAAAAAACTAGCCGGGCGCGGTGGCGGGCGCCTGTAGTCCCAACTACTCGGGAGGCTGAGGCAGGAGAATGGCGTGAACCCGGGAGGCGGAGCTTGCAGTGAGCTGAGATCCGGCCACTGCACTCCAGCCTGGGTGGCAGAGCCAGACTCTGTCTCAAAAAAAAAAAAAAAAAGAATACACAGCCTCAGGCTCTACTTTAGACCTACTGAATCAGAATCTGCATTTTCACAAACCTCAGGTAGTCCATAAGTACACAAAAATTTGAGAAGCATCCTCTATTCTAGAAGATAGATAATTTGGGAAATAGAATCTGCCCATTAGAATGGGATTTAAGATACATGAGAAAGGTTTTTTTTTTGTTTGTTTTTTTTTTAGTAGAGAGAAGTAAATGATAGAAGTGTACATGTATAGTCACTAATTGATACAACAAACATATTAAGTGTCTCATACATTCCAGAAACAACTCTGATGCTGAAGAACAAGACAGACATGGTCTCTACTACCCTCTGGGGTGTATCAACTAAGGCAATGATGTGACAGATAAACCCTGAAATCGCACAGACTTCATCACATGGGAGTTTACTTCTCAATAAAAATGAATGTGGAGATTCCTAGTTGGCAGGTGGAGTTCTCTAGAGTCATTCAGAAACCGAGGGCCCTTCTGTGACTCTGCCCTCCCTGGGTACCATATCTTCTGCATAAAGGCTGGTTGGTAGAAAAACAAAGTTCAGAGGATCTCATGAGAAGTGCTTACAGGCCCTGCCTGGAGGAGTGTGCATCCCTTCTGCTGACATGCCATTGACCACAGCTCAGACACGTGAGCACCCTAGCCTAGAGGCTGGGAAATTCAATCTAACTCTGTGGCCTGCAGGGGGAGGAAGTGGAGATTTGGTGAACACATGGCAGCCTCTCTCATGTTGAGTTTACCAGCTATAGGCTAAGGATAGAGAGTACAAATGAGAGAAATAAAAGGCCAGAAAGGATAAAGTTAGTACTCGGAGCCAGGTGAGAAACCTCTGTCAGAATAAATACTTAGTGCATGGGGCATGATCAAACAGACTCCTTTTAAAGAAATAGTAATATTTTCACACACCAAAAAGGAGATTTATCTAATCTTTGCAACAACTCTATAAGGTAAGCACAATTACTTCTTTCACTGCACACATGGGGAAAATGGGACACTAAATAACTTGCTCAAGTTTGTGAGTAGCAGAGTCAGCATTCAAACTCAGGAGCCCATGTCCTCAGGAGCACTAGGCGACACTGCCTCATCCTGCTGGCCTCACACTGGCTGGGCTGAGAGAGCCTGAGAAGCCATGTGGAATCTCACAGTGCAGCAGACAGCATTATTTTTACACAGACAGAACTTAAAGTATTGAATTTAAACAAATAATTGGGGAGTGACAAGATATTACTTTTAAAACACTATGTATTTGTTTTGGTTAGTACATATAGCTCTATTCATGTGATATCTTTGGGTTGCAAGTAACAAAAACCAATTCTGATTAATTTAACAGATGATAGAGTTTTTGGAATGATACCAGATAGCTCATGGAATAACAGGAAAGCTGTAGATAATAGAACCTGCTTCTTAGTGCTACAGTGAATCTACATTATATAATATGCTATATATATATATATGTCTTAGCCTAGTTTCTTCTGAAAACAGAGCCTGAGATAAAGGCTTATGAACAGGTGGGAGATTTGGGAAGTGATCTCAGGGAAACAGGAAAATAGGAAAAGCCAATACTATAATAAGTTATGAAATTAGCCACCACTATGAACAACTTCTGAAGAATCTATAAAAATGCTCTCGAAAGTGTCTCCTCAAGAGATACAAGGAAAGCACATTATCTTCTATCTTCATTTGGCCAAGAGTAGCCCCATAGGCATAGACTTCCCCTTCACTTCGTAGTTATGGAAACATCCCACATCAGAGAAGACCCAGGTCAAGAAGCAAGTGGTACAATCCGGCAGGCCTGAAGCCGTTATCAGGCTGCACCGGGTAAGGAAGGTGGAAGCCACAACTGTTAGTGTGACAGTGGCCAAAGGAAAAAAGAGAGGATACAGAGAAGCACTAGGAATGGCTGGTACTGTATACAATCTGCTTACATATTATCGCTGGACACGCAGCAAGTACTGAGTGAGTAACTGCCAAGCAACAAGACTGGTTCTCAGTATATAGAAGGAAGAAAAGATGACTCCCTGAGTGATTGCACTGTGGTCAGGAAGAAGAGACAGACATTTTCTGTGACCCTGAAGAGCCAGCTAAGTGATCTGGTTCTTGGAGATAAACTGTGATTCATTATTACTAAATGTCTTCTTTTTCTAACAGCACTTCAATTTACATGAATGTTAATTACTAGAAATGTAGCCCTACAATGATGTAATCAAATAGACAGTTCTCTGTCCTGAGTGAATAAAATGAATTGTTCTTTCAAAATCTCTTATGTTCAATCTCTACATTTTCCCCTTATTTGGAAGAATCATATGGAAAAGTGGAAATTATAACACAAATCCATACATGTACCTAATGCATACCGTTTCTTTATTTGAAGGGAGCTGGATTAAGGGACTATAACAAGAAAGACTAAAATGGGCAGGAAAATCTCTTTTAAAAGTTCACTGATCAGAGATAATCATCCTGCAACTATGTATTTCAGAGTAGCAGGACACCATGAACTAAATTCATGATAAATATATGTTCTCTTTGTTAAATCATAGTTGAATACATCTGGAAATCAAAACTTAGAAGAGAGGAAGACACAGAATTTTCTCTTAACAGAGACTGTTACAAAGTGTCTTCAAATGGGGTAGAGGAGAAAACGTGGAAGTTATAAGATTTTGATTAATTTTAGTGGTCTTTCCTCTGGACACTTTGAAACCAGTCACATCACAGAGCTGTTCAGCTGTTTTTACTCCTCCCATCTTAGTATATTTTACTACAAGAAATGGGATTTCTGGTCCTGGGAGTTCAGATTTTTAGGGAATTTGTTTTGTAATCAAAGAGAAAACTGTAAAATAACTGTTCCCTTGCTTACTATGGATTTATTTTGCCATGAAAATTCTGAACAGTTATGAAATGCAAATGGTTTCGATAAATTTGAATTAGGATACTTGAATTTGGCAAATTACAGAAAATACCTGTTTTCTGTAGAGTCAATTGGGCAGGAAACAGATGTCTGTTTCAACTCTCATTGGACTGCCAAATGGAGGATTGTTTCCATTGATGCTTGCTATATCAACTATAGAAACGTAAAGGGTATAGCAATTTCAAACTATCTTTCTCAAAAATTAAAATGGCTGCACTAGATAATTAAATTATATTCTTGAATGGCGAAGATAACCTCCTCACAAAAGACCAAGCACATCTGCCATGTTTATTGGGAAGAAAATAAGGAGGTACTGCAAATGGTAAAGTTGTCTGTTGGTCTGTAAGCTTTCTTCAGTTGGATCATTTATACATTTGTTTTATCTAATTTCAGCATTGTACCCCAGCATTTGATCCCACATGAAACGTGAATAAAGTAATAGTTCTAGAAGATGACTACATTAATATAAACCACTATAGAAAGATAGGGAGTGACCATTTACCACATTTTTATTTTGTGCCTGAAAGAGAAACAGAAATGATAAGTCTTAGCCTCAGAAAGATCAGAAGTACTAGACAGCTATAAATGGCTATTCCTAATTCCCTGAACTAACATGGGTGGCAACCTCTGGCAACATGCTGTGCACAGCCTGCTTGGCCTCCGCAGTAGTCTTTTAATATGAGATGAGTTCGGGGAGGCAGGAGGAACCTGATCAAGGAGGAAAACAGCATCCAACAGCCAAGCCTCATAGGCTTTGCAGGGGTTGTGAGATTTTTTTTTCTAATTGCTGTAGAAAGCCAGTAGGGCTTAAAGTAGAGAAGCAATATAACTTATCTTTAAAAGACTGTTAATTTTGTGGAGATTGGATTTTAGGGAGCAAAGATTAAAGTCAGGGAGAGAAGTTAGAGGCTATTGTAGTAGCCAGAGTGTGAGCCTGATGGCAAACTACATTGTGATCTGTGCCACCTTGCTTAACATTTTGCTTAAATTTCTTTTGCTTGGAAATCGTGAATCAAGTTAAGAATTAATTTATCTCTGTTGCTTTGCTGTATAAATGGGAAATATATACAGTTGCCAATGTTAGAAACACAATGGTTGGGTGGCTTAAAAAAGAGGTTTATTTGCCTTATATTGCAAAAAGTCTAGGCATACCTTATGGTTGCAAGATGGAAACTGTACTTCCAGATCTCTTGATTACATTCCAGCCAGAAATAAGGAGGAAGGGAAAAGAGAAGAATTTTCTCCTAGCAAGTATTTGATCTTTCATGTAAAAAGGTCAGAAAAGTATTTCTTCCAAAATATCATTTACTAGAACTGTGTTCGTATGGCTAACTCGAAGTATAAAGAAGGCTGGGAGATTCAGTATGTAATTATTTTAAGTATTTTTCACTCAGGCACTTTGCCATCCTGAACCAAACCAGAATACTCTTAGCAGGAAAAAGGGAGAGTGGCTGACAGATAGGGACTAGCAGGGTCTGCACTCTACCAATGGTACTCTACTCTGTGATTCTATGACATACGCTCACCTAAAACACAGCAACCGGCTATGACAAAAATGATCAATACATTTTCAGACACTATCTTAGACTCCTGATGACACTAAAGATGCACTCATCATTTATAAAATACATATTTATTTTGAGAACAATTCTTCAAAATAATAACCTACTAATTTTGGAAGGCATCCTCCCCTTATCAGGAAATGAAGTATCTCAGTATCCATTATATAATGTTCTTTTGTCTCATTACTAACCAGATGTGAATATTTTGATTACTGGCTGTTTGTGCTATTACTGTCTTCTATCCTGGTATTCTGTCATCAATATCAATATTACACTAAAGGAAGCTTACTCAAAAAGAGGCCAGAAGGGTCAAGTGAAAAAGGAAAGTTTACAAAGACTTAAATGACAAACAAAATTTGAAGTTCGATCTAATTTAGTTTAAAATTGATTTAAAAATAGTCAATTTCTACATCTATAAAGATGGCTATGATTAACAAAATAAGTGAGCTTTATTTGAGGGACTAGATTAAGTATTACAATGTTTATGCTATTATTAATGTTTAGTAAGGTGTCATCTTTTTATATATAGAAATAAAACCACATATATACACATGTATACATACATACACACACACACACACACACACACACACACACACACACACACATATTCTCTGTAATGGCCTTATTCACCTTTGGGTCAAGTATTTTCCAAAATTTTCTCCAGCTTTATAATAAAAGTCAATGCAAAAATAGCACTCAATTTGCTGAATTTATTCCATTCATGGTTTCTCTAGATTACCTACAAGGCATAGAGTTAGTCTAGGTGAACTTTGGGATTCTAGCTCTGGGAGTTCTAAGAGTCTAGTCCTAGGATTCCATGTTTCCAGAAGGTAGGGTATTCCTAGCTTTCATGAAAACAGAAAAGTTAAAGCATGTTTGACCTGAAGTATTATATTAGTTCATTCTCACACTGCTAATAAAGACATAGCCAAGACGGAGTAATTTACAAAGGAAAGAAGTTTAATTGACTCACAGTTCAGCATGGCTTGGGAGGCCTCAGGAAATTGACAATCACGGTGGAAGGGGAAGCAAACATGTCCCTCTTCGCATGGTGGCAGCAAGAAGTGCCAAGCAAAAGGGGGAAAAGTCTCTTATAAAACCATCTGTTCTTGTGAGAACTTACTCACTATCACAAGAACAGTATGGAGGTAACAGACCCTGTATTCAGTTATCTCCCACTGGGTCCCTCCCATGACACGTGGGGATTATGGAAACTACAATTCAAGATGAGATTTGAGTTGGACAGAGCCAAATCATACCAAGAATGTACATGTTTAACTTGGATAGAAGTAGGGAAGGAGAGGAGAAGTTGACTTTCAGACTCTTAATGAGGACATCACTATAGTTGCTAGTCTCTGAAGATGGACCATGCCTCCTGGTATGCAAATCCCATGCATAGTTCCCACTGCTTGAGGTCAGTCTGATCCTGTGACTCACCTGTGACTGACCAACAGAATGCAGTGGAAGTAATGTTGCATGACTTCTGAGGCTAGTTTATGGAGAACCTTGCAGCTTTTACTGGGGTTCCTTTGGAACACTTATTTTGAGAGAAGACACTTGCCATGTAAGAAGACAACTCTAAGACTTCCATGCTATCAAACAGCCCAAGTTAGCCACGTGAGAAGCCACATGGAAAGAGAGAAAGACACAGCCTGAGTTGTTCCAACCATCCAAGCCCAGGTACCAGACATGTGAGTGAAGAAGCTTTTTGGATGTCCAGCCCAGTCAAGCCACTAGATGACTCCAGCCCTGGTCACCATCTGACTGCAAATACCTGGGGGGTTCCAAGTGAGTGGTGATGATCAGAACCTAGACAAACCACAGAATCATGAGAAATAATAATAAAATATTGCTGTAAACTAGTAAGTCTTAGGTGGTTTGTTATGCAGCAATAGGTCATCAGAACTATCATCTGGCATGAAAAATTTAGAGGACTTTTGACATAATTAAAAGTCAAAAACTCTAGGCTGTGCTGTTGACTAACTTAGTTTCCTTATCTGTAAATTGAGATCCATTTCGTCTTTCAGCATGTTTGTTGAGTGCCTATAGGACGCCGGGACAGTGCTTTGAAAAAACCAGAGAGGCCAAACCTTCATGACTTATAGACTAGAGGAAGAGACAAACAATAAATAAGAAAATAGTGAAAGAAAACACTGCCCATGGTGATGAGCATCATAAAGGAAAAGTGTATGGGCTGGAAAATAACATGATTGAAAGAGAAAGCAACCTAATTTAGATAAATAGATTGGGAAGATGTTTTTAAGAAAGTGGGAATCAGGCTGAGATTATAATAAATGAGAAGAAATCAGATATGGAGAAATTAAGGGATAAGGGTTCCAGGTGGTAAAAGTGATCTGCACTTCACTAAGTTGTTATGACAATTAAAAAAGAAATGTAGACAAGCAGTAAAGATGTGTAATACATAAATAATATTTTCTCCTCTGTAGTATTTCCAGTTCATTCCCTTAGTGAAGCGATTTAGTTTCCTTTAATTCTCCACAAGCTATGTGCTGACGATTCCCCAATTTGTACCTTGGTATGGTATGAATGTTTGCATCCACCCAAAATGCGTATGTTGAAACTTAATCACCAATGTTGATGGCAACAGCAGGCCATCCAGAGTGGCTGCTGCCATCACACCAGCTGCAGCGGGAGGTGCAAGCAGTGGTGGCAGGAGCTGCTGTAGGACCAGCAGTGGTGGCAGTGGGATGCGCCACCCCCACCCTTGTGCAGCCGGGCAGGAGCTTCCCCTAGGCCCGGAGCCTCCACTGCCCTGGACCCTGGTCCCGCGTCACTACACTGGCCCACTACTGCTGCAGGGAGGGCCTGGGGAGGAGGCAGACAGTCACTGGAGTCTGCCCCTGGGAGCTCCCTGGAGCTCACCACCCTGGGGGCGACTGCAATGTAGCCAGGCCAAGTTACCTGCCAGTGGGAGAGCAGCATGGTTGGGCATGATGGGGTGGGCCAAGAGGGGTCCCAAGGTGGAGCTGGGCCTGGGGTGGTGCCAGGCTTGAATACAGAGGAGGAAATGGGAGCAGTGCCTGCTTCAGGGACCAGACTAGCAGCATAGCCACCACACTCATGCCATCAAGGGTGTTAGGTTCCTGCGCCTGAGGAGGAGGCTCATTGTGGAGCTGCCTGGGGCCATGTCCCCAGGGTCCACCCTACATCAAGGTGACCACCGAGTCTGATGTCCCCAAAGTCCAGGCCCAGGGCCCATGATCTGCTCCTGGAGGCAAACCCCTGGGCAGGGCCACAGGCCAGGCAATGGGGAGGCCCAGGCTGCCCCTGAGTGCCAGGGCGATGGGAAGAACTTGCAGCAATGTCACCCCTCCCTGGATGCTGGCCCAGGCCCAGCAAGGACCTGTAGCTCCTGCCCCAGGCTGCAAGGAGGCTTGGCAGGGACTGCATGCTCCATAGAGCCCCGGGAGCCAGGGACAAGTGCCCCTCCTGGGTTGGTGTGGCAGGAGCTATTTGGACACAGCTGCAACCTCCCTGCTGCATCTCTGCACTCTCAGGTGCCCAGCAATGTCTCCCTACCCCACTGCAAGCTCAAAGGTGCCTGCTCTGCTGCCTGGCTTCTCTCTACTCTCAGTGCCTGCTCCAATCTCTGCACAAGTTTAGAGCCGAGGCTGGGCACTATCACAGTCCAGTTGGGAGTGAACATGCTTGGGGCAGTGCTGACATGCCAGCCTCCTGCCACCTCAGCCCCTTCTGGACTTTGGGCCCCTACCAGCACGGAAGGGTGGTTGGGGGTGGGGGGATGAGGACAGCCTGGCACTGGCCTGCAGGCCCCCCTTGAGATGAACAGTCTGGGCACCATGAATGATGGCAGGAGGCAGAGAGGCTCCTGGGAAGAAGGGGACAGGTCCCTGGTGAAGCCCCACCTGCAAACCGGGGATGCCTGAAGCCTATGAGTCAGAGAACCGGTTCTTACCAGACACAGAATCTATTGGTGCCTTGATCTTGAACTTCCCATAGTATAACTGTGAAAAATAAATTTCTATTGTTATAAGCCACCCAGTCTAAGGTATGTTGTTTTAATGGACCAAACTAAAACATACCTCCACCCTAAACACTGTCCTGAACTCCAGACTCAGGTATTCTGTTGCCTACTAGCATTTCCACTTGGATCTCTAACTGATGACTCAAACTTAACTTGCACCAAACTGGTCTTTTGATCTTTGCTCCAAACCTGTGCCACTCAAACTTTTCTTCATCTCAGTTAAGTCAACTCCATTCTTCTATACTTAGAATCTTCCTGGATACTTCTTTATTTTCATATCCCATATATGACACATCAGTAAAGCTATTTATTCTACCTTTTGACAATATCCAGAATCCAACCATTTTTCACCACTGCAACCACCACTACTCTACTCTAAAGCAACACAATCTTTTGCTTGATTTATTGTAATAGTTCCTGACTTTGCTGCTTCCAGTCTTTCTCCCCTGTAATCTATTGTCAACCCAGTCATAGGAGCAAGCTTGTAGGTTCTAAATCCTCTGTATTAGTTTTCCTAGGGCTGCCATTATAAAGTACCACAAATTGAGTGGCTTAAAACAACTGAAATTAATTGTCTCACAGTTCTAGAGCCTAGATGTCTGAAATCAAGGTGTCAGCAGGGCCATACTCTCTCTCAAGGTTCCAGGGGAGGATCCTTCCTTGCCTCTTCCCAGATTCCAGTGGCAATCCTGGATTTTCTTGGAATTCCTTGGCTTGCAGCTACATCACTCAAATCTCTGCTCCCATCTTCACATGGTGTTCCCCTCTCTGTGTGTCTGTGTCCAAATTTCCCTCTTCTTATAAAAATAGCAGTCATAGGATTAGGGCCCAACCTAGTCCAGTATGACTTCATCTAAGCTTGATGACATCTTCAAAGATTCCATTTCCAAATAAGGCCACATTCATAGGTACTAGGTGTTAGGACTTGAACATGTCTTTTCAGGAGACACAATTCAACCCTCCACACCCCCCAACGCCTTCCTTACTCAAAGTTACTACAATGACCTCACACGTGTCTTCTCCATGTACTCTATGAATTCATCTCAGACTTCTTACAATCTTTCTCCATCATACTGGGCATGTTCTCTCCTGGGGACCCTTGTACCTGCTCTGCTCCTTCTGACTCATATCCCCTTTTTTGAGACAATTCTTCTGCATTCTTCATCTTCATCCTCTTTCAGATCTTCAGTCTCCTTCTCAGCAAGACCTCCCTAACCACCCTACTGAAAATTCCTCCACCACCTCCTCATCTGACACTCTGCATCCCTGTTCTTGGCAATATTTTTCTCTTAGGTACCACTGTTACCATCCTCATTTCACGCTAAGCTCAAGTATCTTGCTCAAGATCACAGAGCTAGAAAATGAAAGAGCCAACTCCCTGGAAGCTTACTCCAGAGCTTGTATTCTTACTTAGTGCTTTATAGAGTCTCTCGACGACTATTTTCTACAGCCAATTCATTACCCACTTGGCTAGGATGTAAAGGCCCATGCTTAGTGACAATTGACAGATGTCTTATCAGGGATAAACTGTACTTGCCTCAGTTTTTAAATTTTTCTTTGTCATCATTCGTAAAAGTCTGGTTTTCAGTGAAAGATTCAAAATGGAAATTCTGAGCATGAGCGTGTAAACCAGTATTTTCATTTTCTTTGACCAGTGATCCAGGAGGCTGACTGAGCAATAAATCGAGGAAAATTTATGTTTTATTGAGTCCCCATCATGTCTAAACACTGGGGGGTCCTGGGGCCTACAGAATGTCACAGACCCATAGTTAAATCATTTGTTTCACCAAGCAATATTGTTTCTGCAAATCAATCAGAAATAATTATCAATTGCACCATTTCTAAACCATTTCTAAACAGTCTTATTTATTGGTGTGATGTCACCCTGATACACTTGTTTATTGGCATGATGTGACATACACTCATACACATTTATTTATTTGCCTGTTGCTGCACCCCCTCCAAAAAAAATGGTCACCCATGCCTGAAGAGATTTCTGGGAATTACCCAAAGCTACAGTAATATTCATAATAACAGTTACCATTCATTGAGTACTGCCCATGCACTAGTGACTGTGAAAAGTGCTTTTGATGTATTGCTAATTTAATTTCCATAACAACACTGAGACAGGTATTTTATCTCTGCTTTCCAGACGAAGAAACTAAGCATTTAGAAGATTCACTAACCTTGACCAATGTCAGTCTGCCAGAAAGTCAGGATACTTTTTAAAAGTTCAAAAAGACTATAAAGGAGTACAACCCAAAGATTGTCCAGTACACTTATTAATTTCCAGTGAAAAACATGCATGGAGCAGTCAAGAATACTTATGTTGGCTAGCTTCACGCACAGTTTTCTCTGGAAAAACATCTACACTGGCAACCATATCACTCTCAGACATGATGTTTGTGAACATCAGGACATTCCTCTCTTAGGCCTTCCTCAAAAGGCACCCAGAATCTTGTATTTTCTCTACTTAGTCCAAATAATAAATCATCACCTTTCCATTATTTTGCAATTCACCTCACATTCTTTCCACTACAATTACAAAGATGATGATTTTATTTCTATCAGTTAGAATACAGTTATATTTTCCAGGAGGACGCTGACCATCTTGATTGAATTTGGGAACACCTGGCCTCTAGATAAGCCACACATAATATACCCCTCACTCCCCAACAGCAGACTTACAAGCTTCTGTGGCCACAATTCACTGGTTCAGGTAGCTAATCTCATCATATCTGTATTGATTCTGATTATCTTCAATACAGAGTGTTTGGTTTATTATATCTGTGTCCAAAATATCTGAGGGTGCACATTTTTTTAAGAGACTGTGGGTCTCCTGTACTGACCTCATCTCATAACTAAGAATCACCATTTTTTTGATATAGAAAAAATTAATTAAAATATGCTAACAAGTCTGAATTTTGTTGTGTACTGTTTTATAACAAATTTACAAACAGTTTTCCTTTTGCTAGAGGGAGATAAAATAAACCTCTTCGCAGACCTATGGTCTTTGAAACACATAGGTCAGTTACCAGGGCTTCCTCAATAAATGTGAGCTTCCCAGGATTAGAGCCTATCTTATTTATCACCATATTCTTCACACCTATCAAGAAGATTGGCACTTAACAGTTCTCAATGCGCACTTAGAAACTGGATGCAACTAACTCCAGCCCCTGCCCAAATCAGCTCTGTGGAGTTTCTCCATATTCTTTACAACCACCAAGAGAGCAAGCACTGGCGGGCAGAGAGATGACACTAATGAGGTATACTTACGGATTTTATTTTTAATCTCTAAAAAAAAAGAAAGGTATTATACAAAGCTGGACAGAATTTCTGTCTTAAAGTCAAGTGCCTAAGCGTATAAAGCCCTCCTATCTCAATAGTTTCATATCAATTATTTTCCTTGAAGTCAGTAGGGAAATTACCTAATTCTCATTTTATAGATATAGAGAATACCAAATTTAACCAAGTTGATACAAGTCACACAACTCATTGGTGGCATGACTGGGACCAAAAACGAGGTCCCTGGCTATCGTTCCTTGTTTTATTCTATTAATAACATCCTGAGCAAGCAAACAAAGGGCTTGTAGAAGAGAGGCAATAAATGTGGTTGTAAACAGTCAGGGTCTGTGCATTTTTGGCCTAAAGCACTTTCCATTAGTTGTGTGTAGCTGACTCACACTCTTAACTAACACTGGCTGACCAACTGAACGAGCCAACACAACTGCAACTTGTTCTTTTTGCCTCTTACGGAGCATTTATTTGAGGTAATCTCCAAACTGTTATCTGGGAATTTTTTTTTTTTACTTTAAACAAATACTGCAAATCTCTTGTTATCTCCAGTAGAGGTCTGAGCTGTCAAGAAAGGGTACAAAATAAAATCCAGCTTTGATTGAGAACTTAGAATATGCCAGGTATAGTCTAAGAATATTACACACATGACCTCATTGAACTTTCACAAGAACCCAGAGGTAGGTACTACTCTTGGTCTCACTTAACAGATAAGGAAAATAAGGCCAGAGAGAGCTAAGATTTGAACCCTGGGGATCTGGCTCCCAAACCTTACAGTAGTTCTCTTTTATCCATGGTTTTACTTTTTGTAGTTTCAGCTACCTGACACTAACTGCAGTCTGAAAACATCACATGGAAAAATTCCAGAAATAAACAATTTATAAGTTTTTTTATTTCTGAGTAGTGTGATGAAATTTGAGACTGTCCTGCTCCATCTCACCCAGGATGTTAATCTACCCTTTGTCCAGTGAACCTGCATTATAGATGCTACCACCCTGCCCTTAGTCATTTAGTAACCCTTTCAGTTATTAGATCAACTGTCCTGGTGTCACAGTGCTTGTGTTCAAGTAATGCTTATTTGACTTAATAATGTCCCCAAAGCACAACATTAGTGATACTGGCTGTTTGGATATGCCAAAAAAAAAGAAGCCATAAATTGCTTTCTTTAAGCAAGAAAAGTTCTCAACAAGAAAGGAAAAAAAGTTACCTGCTTAAGTTGCTAAAATCTATGGTAAGGATGAATCTTCTGCCTGTGAAGTTCTGAAGGAAAAAAATCATGCATAATTTATACAGGCTTCAGTACTATCTTCAGTTTCAGGCCTCCACTGGGGGGTCCTGGGAAGTATCCCCCATGGATAAGGGTGGGGGAGCTACTGTATTCCTTTTATTTTTTATTTTGTTTTTATTTATTTTATTATGTATTTATTTATTTATTTTGAGAGAGAGTCTAGCTCTGTCGCCAAGGCTGGAGTGCAGTGGCGCGATCTCAGCTCAGTGCAACCTCCGCCCCCCGGATTTAAGCAATTCTCCTGCCTCAGCCTCCTGAGTAGCTGGGATGACAGATGCCAGCCACCACACCTAGCTGATTTTTGTATTTTTAGTAGAGATGGGTTTCACTGTTTTGGCCAAGCTGGCCTCGAACTCCTGAACTCGTGATCCACTTGGCCTCCCAAAGAGCTGGAGTTACAAGTGTGAGCCACCACGCCTGGTTTACTATATTCTTGAATGTTCCAGTAATATGCCTTTATATTCCTAGCAGTTAGCCTATTACTCAACTAAATAAGAATCTTCTATTCTTATTTTTTGCATTTGCTTCTCCCCTGCAGAAAAACATATGAGTCCTTTGAGAGCATTCATCCATTCATAGGCTCACTCTTTTAATACATTCTTCATTTATTTGTTCAGTAAACATTTCTGAGAACTGGCATACTCTTGGGTAGATTCTGGGGATATAAGGAATGAACATTGCCCTTTCTTTTAAAAAGCATGTAATCTGGCAGATAAGGTGGACAAATAACATTGATACATGGTGATATTATACTGTGGTACTAAGGAAGCACCCAGGAGAAATATTAACCCCAGAGTAAGGTAAGAGGATACATCGGGATTCAGGATGGGGAAGCATCTAGCTGTCTTAGAGGAAATATCATCGATTTTACAGATGAAGAACATTGATAATGGCACTTCAAACATAGGTGAAAAAGTATGGAAAAAAAATTACCGTTAGGAAACTGCAATAATTCTGTAGAATGATAGGTCAAAAAAGGCAAGCAGGTAACAGGTCACAAAAGACCTTGATAATCATATTAAGGGGCAAGCATGTTCTTATACTGTTTGTGGCAGAAAGTCAATGGAGGGATGAAAGAGACAAGCAACATAATAGATTAGAATTTTTTTAAAATGACTCTATCTCAATAAGAAGAATAGACTAGAAGAGGGTAAAAATAGAGGAAGGGTATCGAGGTAGGACATGTTTGCAGCAATCCAAACATGAAATAATAATGATGGAATGTCCTAAAGCAATGGCAGTAAGAATGGTGAGAGGGAAGTAGATTCTGGACATATTAGAGAGAAAAAGTCAACAAGTCTCAGAGAATGGTTAGATGTGCTATACAAGGGACTCATACACTGGTTTGGCAGTGTACCTTTCATTGACATGGGACAGAGGCACAGGAGAACATATGAGTCAAAGGAGAAAGATGAAAACCTCTAATTTTGCATATTGTTAGGTTTTGGGTTCCAAAGAAGAATGCTATGAGCTAGTGACTTCCCCAGCAGAGCTGGCAGCTCTAAAATTTCAAAAGAAATGAGGGCCAGGCATGGTGGCTCACACCTGTAATCTGAGCAATTTAGCAGGCCAAGGCAGGAGGATCACTTGAGCCCAGAAGTTCAAGATCAGCCTGGGCCACATAGTGAGACCCTATCTTTTCATTATAGCAAATAAAAACATAAAATAATGGAGACAGATGAGTAAGTAAACTGAGCCATTATTGAGGGTTTACAGGGCAAGTGAGAGGAAAAGATAGAAGGCCTTGTGCTGGAGAGTGAAGCTGGCAACAAACCGGGAGAAATGAGAAGGCATGAGAAACTGACAGTCTTTGAGAAACAAACATGTACTTGGGAGTGAAAAACTGAGAAATCTTGGAGGAAAGAGGCTTTGTTTAAAGATGGGTACTTTGTGGTTTAAGATTTTCATAGCTGTAGAATTGATGGCGGCTTTCCTAGCAGAGAAAGTTTATAACATTACCAAATATACCTCTTTTGATTCATTCTCTCAAAGTTGACAAAAGGCTAAGTGTTTTTTAAAGAAAAGTACATGAAATCCATGTGGTTATCTTTGTTTTCCACAAGGATATCCTAAAGGCATCTGTGATCAATTGACATGTGCAATTTTTGTTACTTCCAGTTATTTGATACAGAACTATTTAGTAATAACCTTCTCTAGAAGGACTGAGAAGATAAGATTCATCTAGGAAATATGTTAATCAATAATGTAATTTGTTCCTTAACTTACCATATGGAAAGTATAGTAGAGTATATATTTTCCCAAATGTATTAGAGATTTTTATCCATTTCATTTTTCTTTTTTTGAAGGGTTGTCTGACACATACTTTAAAGACATCATTCCTCAGTTGGGTTTTAGTCTGTTGAAAGTTGGATTCTCATATCCCTGAAGACAAATCATGTGCAAGACATGTTCATCTCCTGAGACTGCTCTGTGGAGACTTGGAATGTGAGAGTTTTGCCAAACAGTTGCTAAAAGGCAAACAGTTGAGATACCCCAACATTTTTAATACAATGCAATTTTCTTTGAGACACCAGATTTGGATGAATATCAACTCATTGAAAACTCATATATTAATTGCAGTTTCCTTTGAGAACAAGTTCAAGGAAAACACTGCTCATAAAAATGAAGATAAATTATGAAATCAGAGAACATGCTATACCATAGGAAGTATGAAAACAGTTCTCAGCTACATTGTACTTAGAAATGTTTTGTAAAATTATTACAGTCATATATTTGAAGTAGGTAACCATTTCATCCAACAAAAAACCAATACCATTTACTATTCAAAAGAGAAAACACATGTGATCTAACTTAAATTTTTTTCAATGTCTATAGTTTAGTCTACCTCATTAAAATTTACTACTCAAACATGTTATAAACTATAAACTACTAAGACAGTAAAAGCTTTAACAGTAAATTTTAATGAAATAATTATTAAGAAATGCTTTATTATTGTAAAGAGGCTACACCAGACATGGAGAATGTGTACTGAATTTACAAAACATTCTTCCCTCAGTTTCCTCATCTATAAAATGATGCTATACAAGTATATGCCATGAGAATTAAATGTGATAATACATATGAGACATCCTGTGTAAAGGTCCTAAGTTGTAGCACCTAAAACAAGTTGGGTCCTACAGGACTAACAATTATTATGATTACCCTCTTAGATTGCCAACATATTTAGCATGGCTATTTGAGACCACATATAACACAGTAGAGGCCCCTTCACTAATCCTGGGGAGGCATTATACCATACTTTTTATATGCTACAGTCCCTTATGTACCAGATATAAGACTGGACTGGTAAGATTTAAAATGTTTTAAAAATTGGAATGGAATGAGAATTTTTAAAGCTCCATTAGCAACTTTTCATGACTGGGAACTTTTTGGAACTGTATCTTTTTTATCTTAGTAGATAAAATTTCCCTATCAATATATTTTTGGCAGACTGGCACATATGCTATGAGATTTTTCCATTGTGGGACTTGCCCTCTTATTCCTTTTTTGAGGAAGATCACCAAGAAGCTAAAAGTACTCCTAACTGGGTTGACGGAGTAACATAGGAGACAGAATTTGGAAATAGTCACCTAGGTGTTTATTTCATTTAAATTTCACTATAAGCTCTTTACACTCTCATAAAATTTGAATGTACGAATTTTGATGGTAAAATGTGATTTGGACAAGTAGAAATGGAATGAGGTCATATTCTACTATATGGTTTTCCTTGGTATAATTTGGTGAACAGTGGATACAATAATAAAAGTCCCAATCCTGATTGGCATCTAGAAAGGCTGTTTTTCTCAGGAAAGAAATGACAGAGTTTTGTAGAATCTTGGTTTTTCTGGTACTAGAATTTCATTAGGTTGATTATTTCTGGTGGGTCTTGATCATTGACTCTTCATTTCCATTGTGAACTCTATGGATGTGGCCCCCACCCCTACTCTGGAGGCGCCCAAAGTAGAGACAATCACTTTTCTTCGAAGAAAATCCTGTGATATCAGCAAGTTATGAATCTACTGGCTTGTTAAATATATTTTACAAATTTCATGTCAGTTTCTTTTTTGGGGCAGCAAATTTTAAGTTTTGGCCAATATCCTGCACAGGAAGAAGGTGGGCTCTTCCATGGCTGATGATTGTTACACAATGTATCATCTTTTGAGAAACTCAGAGATGCAGCAGCAGATTTGCAACTCTCATTGGTAGCTATTCAACTTTTGACTTTATGGACAGAAACTATGTATGAATTCCCTCTAGAGTCATTGTTATTCATGTATATACTAGATATCAAATTTTAAGTATGTAAAATGGTGGTGGGTTTTTTTTTTTTTTAACAATTTCTCTTTGTCTTGGATCTTAATGATATAAAGGCAATACTTAAAAAGCAGGAACAATGGCTCTTCTGCTACCAAATATAGACAGCTAAATGGTCTTCTCTATTTCTTTGTTTTCAGGTGGATAATCAAGTGATTTGGTTGCATTATCTGTGAACTCACTGCTCATCAGGTTTGAACTGATCAACTAGACAGCATCTCTTTCATTGCTTCTGGGGTTACATGCTGGCTCAAAGGCAATGACCCTCCCAAGTAGCTAAGAATAAATAAAGCCAAAAATAGTAACTGAGATTCCATGTAATTTTCATTAAAATGAGTTGAAAATCAAAATTTTAAAGCCAAAATAATCATTTTTGACAAATTTAATTGGCAAGTGTCTGTCAGTTCTTCACATGAAACCAAATTGTTCTATTGTCTAGGGTTATATTTTTCTCACTAATCTATATCTGATTTTCATGAAAGAGCTAAATTGGTTTAAATTAGTTAACCTGCATATATCCTTATGGAAACTACTTTATACTACCACAGGTAGTTGTCAATACTTTGTTTGAAAATCCTCCAAAATAAATTGGTGTGGTTGTGCCATATAGAAATGAACTTTGGGATCTCAGCACCGATGGACATAAACATTCAAGAGGACCTAGATCTTCCTCTGAGTAAAACTTTGTGCTACCTGTAGACAGTACTTCAGACCACCTTAATACTGATATCAATGAAGTGGCACTAATCTTTATTTTAATTAACTACTTTCTTCTTCCTTTGACCCATTTATCTACTTATTGTATCCAGTTGTGAATTATGTTTCTTTAAGCCATGACCTCGAATATTTATTTATTTATTTATTTATTTATTTATTAAAACAGAATCTTGCTCTGTTGCCCAGGCTGCAGTGCGGTGGCATGATCTTGGCTCACTGCAACCTCCACCTCCCAGGTTCAAGTGATTCTCCTGCCTCAGCTCCCGAGTAGCTGGGACTATAGGCATGCGCCACCACATCCGGTTAATTTTTGTATTTTTAGTAGAGACAGGGTTTTGCCATGTTGACCAGGGTGGTCTCTAAATCCTGACCTCAGGTGATCCACCTACCTTAGCTTCCCAAAGTGCTGGGATTACAGACATAGGTCACTGCACCTGGCCAACCTCAAACACTTTATGTCCCAAAGTGGGGTATAAATAAACAGTAGGAAGAATAATAACAGCTACTATTAACAATAAATTTTTACTTTAGACTTTTCTAGCTGGAAGAGGCTCGTAGAGACTGCCTAGCTTTTTAATCTTAACAGCTCAGGTTCAGAATAGTTAAGCAACTTAAGTCTGTAGCAGTCTCTGGTGAAAATCAATAATTTCTCATTCTCCACTTAATATTTTCCACTATTCCATGATGTGTCTTGGGTCAGGTGCCTCTGATTTTTCAGAGCAGTAGTTTTTGTTCTCATCCTTTGACCAGATGAAACATCTGGAATCCATCTATCCTCTGCCAGAATATCACTAGAAACTATGAAAGTAGGGATTTCCTTTCTCTAACACTGACCGTTTCACAAACCTGAAAATTTTCTGAACAAAAATTCCTGTTTGATAATCTACATAAACATTAAAGCTTCAACTTTGATTTTCAAGAGTTAATAACAGTTAAAATATCTTATAATGTAGTAAAATCCTCACACCCCAAACACAGGGCTTGTAGTTGTATTTACATAGATATTCAGAATCTGAGGATTGTTATAAGTATTAGTAGCTGGCAAGAGAAAATAGAGGGAATCCAAAATTAAAGTGATTAAATCCATCCAAGAGGCTATTATCAAAAGGAAACTCCTCTCATTCTCATTCCACTTCCAAAGTGGAAAACAGCCAAGAAGCATTTTTCCCCCACCTCTTATCAAAGATTGCATCCCTAATTTCAAAAGTCTAATGGTGCTAGCCTCTTTCTGGATCCATCTGTGCTATGTCTGGACTCTCTCTACCACAGAAACTCAGGTCTGGTTTTATTCAGTTGTACTTTGCTCTGTACTTTCTTTTTATGTACTCTTTAAACGGTTATTTTGACTATAGTTCTCATCAAACAAAAGATGTCTATCTTTTATCATTTGAAGATATTGAAGGAATGTTTCTTCTCTCACCGCCTCTCAAAGCATTTATGCCACTATATAATGAGAAGAGAAATTCCACAGAGACCAGTTACAATAAACATGTGCAGGCTAAAGATATGTATATGTATTTTATATTTGATATATTTAGTTCAATATCTGAAGAGGCCTGAGTAAATTTATGATGTTCTATTGCAAGCTATGTGATTTTTAGACTCCAAGGAAAACATATTCTAACTTTTGCTCCCTCAGATAAAATGTATATTGAATAAAAGACAGCTTGTCTTCTAAATGTACCTATTCATGTTGGAAGTCTAAGCATGTCACGGTATTTTGAAGTATACTTCGATATTTGAAAATGCATTGGTTTGCATAGATCTCTTTTGTCACAATGTCAAACATAAGTAGAAATATTGTCCGCAGTATTATTATCAGTTCTAAAGTATAATGATGACATAATTTGAAATGCAGCCAGCCACAACCTGTAGTCTAGAATGGTAAAAATGACAATCATACCATCAACATGTGATCTGGTGCCCACATGAACTCCTCCTAGAACAGAGGTGGAGATGGCAATGCCAAAGGCACAGAAGGGACGTAGCAAAAGACCACAGGGATGTAGTGTTTGCTGGGTCCATTGATTCGACGTCTTGTGCATATTGAAAGAAAGTTAAGGTAGCTGTCATTCGTTAACTTGTGTGGGTTTGAACCCTAGCTCCAGGAGTATAAAAATGGTGTTCACTTGTGCAAATTATTTAACCTCTCTATGTCTCCATAGCCTCTTCTGTAAAGTAGAAAAACAGTAGTCACCTTACAGAATTAATGAGGTTTAATAAGAATGAATATCAGGTTCTTATCAGAGACGTCTGTAGAGAGCAATGGTTATTAATGCAGTCTCTGGCCCAAGAATGGCTAAGTTTTAAACTTGACCCTGACACTATCTGTGAAATTTTCTTCACTTCTTTTAGCCTCAGTTTTCTCTTTAGAAATACAGAGATGGTAAATAATAGTAGCAATGTTGTGTGGATAACATTAGTTAATTCATGTGATTTAGAAAAGTGCCTAATGCATGACAAATGCTCAAAAATATTAGTTGTTATTAGATTTCCTTAAAATGTTACTTGGAAAGCACCCACGGCTGTGGCAATAGGGTTTGCTTTCCATTGTTTGCTTAGTTTGCTCCCATAACAAATAGAAGGAGAAACATTCTCCTTCTTTTTCTCTTCCTGTCAGTGTGCCTCTTGTCTAAACCCATTTTCTCTGCTCTCAGAAGAAACGAGGTAGACTTGCTTTGGTGGTGGTGGTAAGGGGAGGGGTGCACGTTAGGCTTGCATCCTGACTCATCCTGACCCATCTGTCTAGCAATATCTCCAAAATGCAGTGTGCATTGCCATGAAAGCTGGGAAACCAGACATTTGCAGGCACATGCATTTCCCTGGGTGGTGTTACGAAGGACTGCATTTAAGAGGTCTTAGATTTCATCTTTATTCATGGGATCAACAAGTATGGCCTCCAATGCCAGGGTGCAGTTGTCTGTGGCTCTCAGCACTTGACAAAGGTGATTTTATTGGATGATGAATCTTACTGAATGTTACAACTAACAACGCTATTGTGTGTAAGTAGATGGGGTTTGAGGTACAGCCAGGTGTACCAATCCTGAGAAAAGACAATGCTGCTTTGCATTATCAGTTTAATAAAGCATGTGCTGTCAGTAATATTTATTTCTTTTAAAAATACATATGGTTGCTGATACCGTTTTTTGAATTGTGGCATATTGAGTCCTTGAACTCACAGATTCAGTTATATCAACATGAGCATCTTGCACAAATGTTAGCCTTGCCCACTTACCACCCTAGTGGAAAAGGCTACTGAAAAAGCAGGTCTGGTTGCCTGAAACGTCTGCCTGTCTATTTGTAAGGAGGAATTGAAGTGGGTTGAATAAGTAGAGAGACAGGTGGGTGGAAAGTGATATGAAACTAGGTTTAGCTAGAAAGCAATTTCCTAAAGAACTTTTACTCTCACTGGTGTTCATCGTCCATAAAACTTGACCTTATTTCCAGAGCAAAAGAATTAATGATCATGTGAAACGGGTGCTGTCAATTTTTCCTAAGTTTCTCAGCAGCAAAACTTCTTCATTCAACTCTAACTGCCATTTTGTCAAGGTAAGACAACTTTCTATGTATCTAATTTACTGCGTGTTATTCATGCTAAGAATGCAGTACAGGACTCTGTATATTAACTGAACAATCAGATGGTAAAAGAATCACTTTGGCCATTTGCTGTGTGAAGTTCAGGAACATTTTTTGATAAAATAAGTAATTCCATATGCATGTGAATTGTTAGCATTTGATTCCTGTTTCTCTTGTAATGTCCTTGGTCTTTCGTCTTTTGAATCAATTAGGTCAGTCTCAAGGGGATTAAAAAAAGAAAAAGAAAGAAAGAAAAACAGACCATAGTTTAAGCCAGAACATTCTAACACTGTCCACTCAACATATGGTGTTTATAGATCTTGAAAACAGAATGAGGAGGAATGCTTCAGATTAGAAGGACTCCCTACATCAGGGATGGTTTTAATTTGTTCATGTTTTAAGTTTTTGGTCCTGGAGTAGTTCTTATTACAGTCAATAAAATGCTTAGTGAAATGAGGGTAAAATATCATAATTATGTTCCTTGAATAAGATTTGTATGTCCCCTGTGGCATGCAAATATGCCACTTTGTACTCTTTTTGTTTTTGTTTTTGTTTTTTTAAAGAAAATATTAGAAGAAGGTCAGATTTGCTAAGGATAGAGGACTTACCTGATAATTCTGCACCTCTTCTAAGACACCATGTGAGAAGTTGCTGCATGGAGGTAGAGCTACCTTAAAAATCTTTACCCTGAGCCAGGGCAGTGCGGCTGGCCTTTGACTCCACAGGAAAGTCCGCCCTCTATCCAAACCTTCTTGGTCCAGACAGCCCAGCACAGATGGCATGAGTGTTTCTGCCAAGCCAGCCGGCAAGAACAGGCAGGCAGACATCTGCAGGTGAAGGCCAGGAGGGAATCACGGCTGGAAGGTCACTGAAAGTCGATGCACAGAAAGGCTGTTTCCCCGGCAGCAGAAATTACCCTGTAAGACCTCTGCAGGTCCACATAGGCAGTAGGCCAAGAGCGACGGACGCCGCGTACTTACGCAGTCCTTAGAAGGGGATCCTGCACCTGGTGTCGATTAAAATCCAAAACACCTGAGTCACATCTGACTCTAAGATTATAACAAGCTTCCACCTAAGGTTCTGAACACCATACTGCCCTAGGAATGGGTCTGTTAGCACATTAAAATCACATGGAAAGTGTTTTAAAAACCCAAAGCCCAAGCTATACTTCAGAACTATTAAGTCATCAACTCCGGGGATGGATAACAGCATTATCTACCTCTAAACGGTTCCTTCAGAGGACAAGACTCAAAAAACAGAAAGGAACACTCCTCAAAGCACAAAGCTAGGGTGTTTTCTGATATGCTGTATTAAGGGAAGCAGAGGCCGAGCTCTGGACTCCCAAAATTAAAACTTGAGCCAATGGCTATAGAGATGTCATTTTTTCTTAAGAAATTGTATGTTAAGGAATGGAGAACTTTAGTTTCCTCATATGTAAAATAAGATAATTGGATAAATTGATCTCCAAGGTTCTCCCATTTCTATTTCTATAATCAAATGCTGGTGTAAAATTTCACACAGACCATTCTTTTCCTTTCTTGCAAAAATGTTAATTGATTTTTCTGATGATTAAAAAATGAGAATATCAGAATTTTATGTTTTAAAGCACCTCCCCCAACCATCATTCTCAGCAAACTAACAGGAAAAGGAAACCAAACACCACATGTTCTCGCTCATAAGTGGGTGTAGAACAATGAGAACACATGAACACAGGGAGAGGAACATCACACACTGGGGTCTGTCAGCGGGGAGGGGGCCTAGGAGAGGCGGAGCATTAGGACAAATACCTAACGTAGACAACAGGTTGATGGGTGCAGCAAACCACCATGGCACGTGTATACTTATGTAACAAACCTGTACGTTCTGCACATATATCCAAGAACTTAAAGGAAATAATTTAAGAAGTCAAAAAATAAAAAAATAAAGTGCCTTCCCCACATTTCCAAATATCACATAATAGTAAATGAAACATTTTAAAAAGTTAAAAAGTGATAGCCTTGTTTTCACCACTTCTGTTCAAAATTGTATGCAAGGTCCTAACCAGTGCAACAAGAGAAGAAAAAAAAATTAAAGAATACAGTTAAAGAGAAAAAAATAAAACTCCTTATATTCACAAATGACATGATTGTCTACATTTAAAAAATCCAAAAATATACAAAAAAGACAACTATATTTAATAACTGAGTTTTGCAAGGTCTTGGGATATAAGAACAATATACAAATATCAATTATATTTTTGTATAAAAGCAAGGAAAAAATCACAAATTTTTTAAAGTGTAATTTAAAATTACATCAAAAACACCAACTACTTACATGTAAATTTAACAAAATCTGCACAAGATTTGTATGTTAAAACTACAAAATATTGATGAGAAAAATTAAAAATATTTGATGTTCATGGATTACAAGGCTCAAAGTTGTCAAAATGTAAATTGTCCCCAAATTGATCTATAGATTCAATCCTATTTCAATATCCAAGCAGGCTTTTGTAAAACTGAAAGGCAGATCCTAACATTTATATGAAAAAGCAAAAGACATAGACTAACCAAAACAATTTTGGAAAAACAACAACAAAGTTGACTGATTCATACTACAGGATTTAAAGACTTACTATAAAGCTATAGAAATCAGGGCAGTATGGTATGAGGCTTTCAGAACTAGATGAGGGCAGGAGGATATGGATTGAAGGAGGCACCTGAGCCATACCACACATGGCCCATACAGTGGGAAGGGACCCCATCCATGCACTGGTCCCATTTTTGTAAATAAAATTTTATTAAAATACAAATTATTTTTTCCTGTAAGTATGACTTATGCAATAATCATTACATACTTACACTACAAAAATGTTTTATGGCTTATCTGAAAATCAGATTTAACTGGGTGTCCTGTATTTTATCTGGCAAACCTATGCAGAACCTCAAAAACTAAAATATTTACTATTTGGATCTTTTATAGAAAAAGTTTGCCAACTCCTGATTGGAAAGGAAGAAAACTGTCTCTAAAAATTATATTATCAATATTTCCAATCATTTTAAATTGTGCTGTTATTAAAAGAAGTCATAAAATAAAGCATAAATATATTTGTCTTCTTTCGGCTATAAAGATTGAAGTATTACACATACAATTTTAATAATCTGGCTAAATATTTTCACCAGTTTTAAAACTTTCAACTAACCATTCTGAATGTGAGGACATACTATAATCTAGGGCAGCAGATCATAAACCTTCACATCAGATCAACCTAGGATGCTTTTTTAAAGAAAAGTACATATTCTTAGACCTCCACTCAGAAATTCGGATTTTTAAGTGCCTGAAATAAAAACTACGAATCTGTATTTTTTTTTAAAGTTCTTTGAGATGATCCCGATGTAAAGACCAGAGAGCTGGTGAGTTCTAGCAGTAGTCTGAAAACTTTAACCCGCATTGGAATAAGCTGGAAGTCTTGTTTAAACAGACTGCTGAGCCCCCAACTCGAGATGTTCTGATTTAGTAAGTATACAGTGGGGCACAAGAGTGTCTAACAATTTTCCATGTGATGCTGGTACTGCTGGTCTAGGGACCTCATTTTGAGAAAGAATGTGCTGCAGAATTTTATGTACCTAATTTGCAACTCTCTTAAATTCAAATCTACATTATTAACAAAAATTCAATATTATATAATATAATGGAATTTTATTCCTACAAAATGGACTGTATTGTTTATTTCATTTACAAATGTTAAGTTTTTATATTTGTTCTTCAAACTGTTTTGCTATAATCTAGAATACCTCTAATTTCATCAAAAATAAGTCATAAGAATGTAATGCCTATAAGTCTTAAGCAGACAAGTCTTAAATGTGGAATTGGAAGATTATTGTAAAAATTAAGCTATTTACTAATAAACAAGCTTAGTAAAGTTTCAGGATACAAAATCTATATGTAAAATTCAACTGTGGCTGGGCACGGTGGCTCACACCTGTAATCCCAGCACCCTGTGAGGCCAAGGTGGGCAGATCATCTGAGGTCAGGAGTTCAAGAACAGGCTGACCAACATGGTGAAACCTCATCTCTACCAAAAATACAAAAATTGGCCAGGCATAATGGCTCATGCCTGTAGTCCCAGCTACTTGGGAGGCTGAGGAAGGATAATTGCTTAACCCAGGAGACAGAGGTTGCAGTGAGCTGAGATTGCACCACTGCACCCCAGCCTGGGTGACACAGAAAAATGCCATCAAACAAACAAACAAACAAAAAAACCAGCCAATTATATTTCTCTAAAGTAAAAATGAACAAACCAAAAATGAAACTAGGAAAACAATTATATTTTTTAAATAGCAAAAGTAATAAAATGCTTGACAATAAATTTAACCAAAGAAATGTAAGACTTACACACTGAAAACTATAAACATTGTTGAAAGATATTAAAGAAGAGTTAACGAAGTTGAAAGACATCCCATGTTCATGGATTGTAATGCTTAACATTATTAAGATGTTAGTACTCTACAAAATGATCTACAGATTCAACATGATTCCTATTAAAATCTTAGTTTACTGTTTCGGAGAAATTTGCAAGCTAATCTTAAACTCATATAGAAAAATATTTCTCATATACTAGAGAAAAAGAATAACCAAAAAGTCTTGAAAGGGAAGAACAATGTTAGAGGATTCACATTTTCTAATTTTGGAACTTACTTGAAAGCTAGAATAATCAAAACAGTGTGATACTAGCAATAGACTAGACATATATAACAATAGAATTGAATTATGAGTGCTGAAATAAACCCTCACATTTTTAGTCAATTTACTTTTGACAAGGGTGACAAAACAAATTATCTTTTCAACAAATGGTTCTGGGATTACTGGACATTCACACACAAAAAGAAGAAAGTTAGAACTATCTGTCATACCATATACCAAAATTAACTCAAAATGGATCAAATAACTAAATTAAGAGATTAAAATTATTTTAAAATTATAATTTTTATTAAAGATTATTTACAATGTATACTTTTTAATAAAAATATTACAAAACTTGGGTTTAAATCTCCATAATTTCGAATCAGAAAACTGCTTCTTAAATAGGGCACAGGCTGGGTGCGGTGGCTTATACCTGTAATCCCAGCTCTTTGGGAGGCCAAGGTGGGTGGATCACAAGGTCAGGAGATCAAGACTGTCCTAGCTAACACGGGGAAACTCTGTCTTTACTAAAAATACAAAAAATCAGCCAGGCGTGGTAGCACATGTCTGTAGTCCCAGCTGCTCAGAAGACTGAGGCAGGAGAATTGCTTGAACCCAGGAGGTAGAGGTTGCAGTGAGCTGAGCTCACGCCACTGCACTCCAGCCTGGGTGACAGAGAGAGACTCCATCAAAACAACAACAACAACAACAAAGTCAAAATGGCACCCAAAGCACAAACAACAAAAGAAAAATTTGATAAACTGGGAATAATCAAAATTAAAAACTTTTGTGCTCCAAAGGACACTACAAAAAGTGAAAAGGCAACCTATAGGAGAAAATTTTTGTAAGTCAAATACTTGATAAGGGACTAATGTCTAGAATATATAAATGACTATTAAAACTCAGTAGTAAAAAGACAAATAGCCCAGTTGAAAATGGGCAAAAGATCTCAATAGATAGTTCTCTAAAGAAGATATACAGCTGTTTCTTAAGCACATGAAAAGGTGCTCAAGGTACTTGGGAGGTTGAGGCAGAAGAATCACTTGAGGCCAGGGGTTTTAGACCAGCCTGAGCAACATAGCAATATCACGTTTCTAAAAATAAATAAATAAGTATTTTAAAATCTAAAAAACAACAACAAAAAAAGATGTTCCAAGTCATTAGTCAACAAGAAAACACAAATCAAAACAACAATGAGATACTGCTTCATAGCTACTTGGTTGGCTATAATAAAAACACACATATACATACATAAACACACACACACACACAAAGAGAGAAAATAACAAATGTTGACGGGAATATGGAGAAATTGAAGCCTTCATGCATCACTGGTAGAAATGTAAAATGCTGCAGCCATTTTGGAAAACAATATGCCATTTTCTTAAAAACTTAAACATGGAGTTACCATATGAACCACCAATTCAACTCTTAGGTATGTACCTAAGAGAAAAGACAATGCATGCCCACAGAAAAACATGTACACACATATTCGTAGTAGCATTATTTATAATAGCAAAAAGGTAGAAATAGCCCAAATTTCCATCAACCAATGAATGGATAAATCAAATGTGGTATACTCATACAACAGACTATTACTCAGCAACAAAAAGTAAATGAAGTACTGATACTTCCTACAATATAGATGACCCTTGAAAATGTTATGCTAAGTTAAAGCATCCAGACTCAAAACATTACATATGGAATAATTCCACAAATATAAAATGACCAGAATTGATGCATCTATAGAGACAGAAAGTCAATTAGTGATTGCATAGAGTTGGTGGGTTATGGGAAGATTGGAGGGTGACTACTGAGGGATACGGGATTTCTTTTTAGGGCAATTAAAATGTTCTAAAATTGATTGTGATGGATTCACAACTCTGGCTACACTGAAACAGTTTTGACTGTATATTTTAAAAGTGTGAATTGTAGCCCAGGCAACATAGTGAGACCCTGTCTCTACAAAAATATTAAAAATTCACTAGGCATGGTGGTGTTACGGGGTCTTTGGGGTGTTGCTTTTCTGGCCAGAAACCTCTCTGGCTGGTGGCACCTTTGCCTAAGTTCTTGTCCTGTGTCCAAGAAGAATGGGATATGCAGACAAGTGGAAGGTGAGCAAGATGAAGAGGAGTTTTATTGAGTGTTACAACAGCTCAGAGGAGACCCAGAGTGGGTAGCTCCTCTCTGTAAGTAGGTTGTCTCATCAGGTGTTCAGCTCTCAGAAGAGACAAGGCCCTGGAGAGGGTAGTTGCAGGCCATCAGTGGCACAAATCTATAGTGTGCTTGCCTACTCCCAGTTCCCAAGAGAACAGGGGTGCCTGAGTTTCAGTCATGGCTTGGGCATCTGCAGCTGCACCTGGGGAGTTCCTGCTCTGCCAGCTTGGAAGGGGCAGGGCTCCCACTTGTCCCCAGCTCCCACTGGCTCCATGGAGCATGGCACCCAGCCATGCTCCCTTGTTTCCTGGGACAGGGGCTCCAAGCCTTCACTAGGTCTGGGCTGGCATCCAGGGCAGAAGCAATGTTGCCGCGAGCTCCTCCTGTGGCCCCAGCACTCAGCAGTAGCCCAGCACATAACCCGGACTGGCCCCATCATGGTGGTCTCCAGGATGGCGAGCTGTCCACCTCCTTCCTGTGCCTTCCCTGCAGCTGTTGGTGTGATGGCAGTGGCTGCATCAGATGGCCGACTGCTGCCATCAGTGGCACACATCTGTAGTCCCAGCTACTTGGGAGGGTGAGGGAAGAGCATCCCTTGAGCCCAGGAGTTTGAGGCTGCAGTGAGCTGTGATTATGACACTGCACTCCAATCTGGGTGAGAGAGTGAGACTCCATCTCACAGAAAAAGGATAATTTGTGTAGTATATGAATTATATATCGAAAAATGTGTTGTTCTGTTTTTTAAAAAAGCCACTTATGTTAAGAACATTGTTCTGTAGTAAAATAGGCATTTTCAATTGCAACAAAAGCAAAAATTGACAATTGGGTCTAATTAAACTAAAGAACTCTACATAACAAAGGAAACGATCAACAGAGTGAACAGACAACCTACAGAATGGGAGAAAAATTTTGCAATCTATCCATCTGACAAAGGTCTAATAGCCACATCTATAAGGAACTTAAACAAATTTACAAGAAAAAAATCAAACATCCCCATTAAAAAGTGGGCAAAGGACACGAACAGACACTTCCCAAAAGAAGACATACATGTGGCCAACAATCATATGAAATAAAGCTTAACATCACTGATCATTAGAGAAATGCAAATCAAAACCACAATGAGATACCATCTCACATCAGTCAGAATGGCTATTATTAAAAAATCAAAAAATAACAGATGCCGGTGAGGTTTCAGAGTAAAAGGAATGCTTATACTCTCTTGGTGGGAGTATAAATTTGTCCAACCATTGTAAGACAGTGTGACAATTCCTCAAAGACCTAAACCAGAATTACATTTGACTCAGCAATTCCATTACTGGATATATATACAAAGGAATATAATTTTTTCTATTATAAAGAAACATGCAGCTGGGCATAGTGGCTCATGCCTGTAATCCCAGCAATTTGGGTAGCCGAGGCGTGTGTATCACCTGAGGTCGAGAGCCTAAGACCAGCCTGGCCAACATGGTGAAACCCCATCTCCACTAAAAATACAAAAATTAGCTGGGTGTGGTGGTACACCCCTGTAATGCCAGCTACTCAGGAGGCTGAGGCATGAGAATTGCTTGAACCCAGGAAGCAGAGGTTGCAGTGAACCATGATTGCACCACTGCACTTCAGCCTGGGCAACAGAGTGAGACACTATCTCAAAAAAAAAAACAAAAAAAAAAAACAGACGCATGCATATGTTCATTGCAGCACTATTCACAATAACAAAGACAGAGAATCAACCTAAATGTCCACCAATGATAGACTGGATAAAGAAAATATGGTACATACACACCATGGGATACTATGCAGCCATTAAAAAAAACAAGATTATGTCCTTTGCAGGGACATAAATAGACTTGGAGGTCATTATTCTTAGCAAACTTATACAGGAACAGAAAACCAAATACCTCATGCATTAGTACATTCTCGCAATGCTGTAAGGAATTAACTGAGACTCGGTAATTTATGAAGAAAAGAGGTTTAATCGACTCATAGTTTTGCAGGCTGTACAGGAAGCATGGCCAGGGAGGCCTCAGGAAACTTACAATCATGGTGGAAAGTGAAGGGGAAGCAGGCACATCTTCACATGGCAGAGCAAGAGAGGGAGAAAGCAAAGGAAAAAGTGCCATACACTTTTAAACAACCATCTCATGCAAACTTACTCACTATCATGAGAATAGCAAAGAGGACGTCTGCTCCCATGACCCAATCACTTCCCACCAAGGCCTTCCTCCAACAGTGAGGATTACAATTTGACATGAGATTTGGGTGGAGACACAGAGCCAGACTAAATCACCACATTGTCTCACTTATAAGTGGGAGCTAAATGATGAGAAGATATTGAACGTGCAGAGGAACAACACACACTGGGGCCTATCAGAGAGTGGAGTGGGGGAAGAGGAAGAGGATCAGGAAAAGTAACTAATGGGTACTAGGTTTAATACCTGGGTAATGGAAATAACTTGTACAACAAACTCCCAGGACATAAGCTTACCTGTATAACAAAACTGCACATGTACCCTAAACTTAAAATAAAAGTTAAAAATTTATATATATATATTTTTTTGATGTTCAGTCCTAGTTCTCTTTGAAAATACGTTGTTGAATTTATGTTGAGTTTAGCGTTTGTTTCTTAGTTAATTTGGAGTCTTTATAGTAAAACTACAGTACCACATATTTTCACTGTTTGTGCAAATAAGCAGCCTTTGCTTCAAATGGATGTTTCTATTAACACTATGCTAATTATTGAAAATAAACATGTGCAAGTATGAGCTTCTGCTGACTGCCTCTCAACCTATCTTTTCCTCCTGCTGGTTCATGCTGAGGGGCTTCGGCTTACTGAAGCTTGCCAGGGACCCAGTTTGAACATTCCCTTATCTAATAGTAATCTACAGAGTCTATCTGATCACTGAAATTTACACAACTCTTTTCATCATCCTGGTAAAGAACAGTCATACATAATACATGTAATACTATAAAACAAATAAGGAAAGTTTCATTCAAAATAAAAAGCTTAGCTCATGAAATACTGCATTTTTAAGATAATTATTTTTTTCTTTGATGAATACAAGCAGGATCCCAGAATCCCAAATCAAATCCCCAAACCAGAATTATAGACAAAGGTGAGCATGTGTCTGCATTTCAACTAACAAAATTGACAATGTTTGGGGTGTGGTAAGTGCTTGTTTCCTCTTCCTACTTTCTTTTTAAGCCTTCAAAGTACTGATCCTCTTTCTGTTCAATAATTTCTACTTCACACCATTTTTAGGGCATCACAGATTCTTCAGTTCTTATTTTGACATATTGTATCAGAGCCATTCTAATGCCAGGAAGATTAAGCATCATGACTGACTGGGAGACTGTTCTGACAGACACAGAATAATCCTTGGGAGCTTCTACCAAGTAGAGTATGGATATTTGTTTGTATTAGGAAAATATTTAAGTCAATATATGGAAAGCAGTGTGCAAAACCAAATATGATATTTTCCCTTCAATGATTAGGTGATCTACAATAAACATAAAAGAATTTAGCAAGATAAGAGGCATGAAACAATCTTATAAAGTATTATACAAAGATTATTTAGAACTGGTAGTAATAACAGTAATAATTTCTGAGAACATAACCATTATTATTCATTTGCAAAGCTGCATGGATTTAGTAAATATTTAAAATGCTTTATCTATGAAGTTCTAAGGATATGAAATTAGAAATCAAATCAGATTTACTAAGATTTGGAACCAGGGCATATTGCCATATTCTTAGGAGAGAAAATATATTGCATTTTCAACATGATTTAGTGGTAAAAAGATTCCATTATTACTGAGCCTATTGAGGCCTAGAAGATCATCAATAAACAGTGATAAGTAGGCTCACTTGCAAGGAAAAAATGCCTAGCCTCTGCAAATGAGATTTCCTAATGCAATACTGGGCCAAATTTGACTTTATTTCATTCAGTGACTCACAGCCTCTGAAAAAGGGGTTCTTGTGACTTCTGCAGTTTAACGACTGCAAAGATTGAGCAAAGTTTGTTTCTTTAAGTAAATACTTCAAAATGGATGCCTTGTGAGAATAAATACCTTTTGTCTCTAATACTTGTTTTATGGGAAAAAAAAAGATGTCCTAATTTTTAAAAAAAGTCAATTCTTTGGAGGAAAGGAAATCATTAATGGTAAGAAATAAGGACCCCTCAGTTTCACCTGACTCCTTTCACCCCCCACCTCATAAATTTTAGGTATGGATGATAGAGAATATTTTAACAAAACACCAAAGAGACTTCCTATTTCATATGAAGGCAGGTTAAGTAATACATACCTTGAGCCCTAAAGAGCTAATTTCAAAACTTTGCACATCTGTCTAGTTTCTGGTAAAGAAAGGCTAATTACCTGGCCTGAAACTTGTTCTTGTTTCCATTATTTTAGCCAATTCACTTATATTTGTTATATGAGTAATAAAGTACTTGTAATTCTTCTGAGTTTTTTCCCCAAATCTCTCCATTATGACTTAATTTTTATAGTAAATGGTTTAATTTTTAGGCTAAAGATCTTGAAAATGGATGATTCACTACAGATCTGCTAAAAGACCTCCTCAAAATATAAAACTTTCTATTATTTCTTCAATACAATAATACTGCACTTTATAGAATCAAAGAGTCCATAAACTGCAAGAAACACAAATGTTGTATGCCTTTCTAGAAAAAGAGAAGACTAATGCCAATTAAACCATGGTTCATGCCTCTTTATACTGAACATTTTTATTTTCTATTTAATGACAGAGTTATTTGAGACTTATTTGGACATAAATATTTATCACCCAAGTCCTATGTAGAAAGGAAAATAGAAGCAAAATCAATTTATTACGACATTAGTAAATCTTGGCATGTGACAGAAAATCCTTTAGAACACATCTCAGTACCAGGCATAACATGGATTCTACTTTGGGGCATCTTTCTTTCTAAGATCTCATAAAGCATGTGGTTATTGCCTTATAAGAAAATAAGAAGTTGTGGTTATTTCCACAGAGATGAGCATTTGCTTCACTACATCATATTGATGCTTCATTGCTCTGCTTCTGTGCTTTTCTGTTACATAAATTTCTATTTCAATGCCAAATCATAGTGTAATATTTTAAGAACATTTTGCATGGCATTTAAACTCAACATATATAGCTGACTCAGTTGAATTAACAACAATAAGACCAGCAATGACCAGGTTCACACATAAGCAAGTAATGACTACTATGTCAGATTGGCTCCTAATCATCAATTGAAGGATGCATGCTGATTTTAAATGTGTTAAAATGGGAAGAAATGTGAATCTTAGGGTCATTTAAATCCAGTAACGATCTTTATATCTGTGTCATGGTGGCTGTCATCATAAATTTTATAATGAAATAGACATGGATGCTGATATAGTCATTTAATGCTGTGTGATGCCGAGCAAATTATTTAACCTCTCTAATCCTTAGATCTCTTAAAAATGAATACTATAGTAATACCTACTGCATAGAATTAGTATAAGGATTAAACAACATAGTTTCTGCATAAGCTGTTCATTAGTTAGATATTATGATTTTTATTAGAAACATTACCTTTTTGAATCTTCATAACCATCTGTGCTATGGATAGGGAGACAACATTATCCCCATTTTGCAGCTGGGAAGAACAAGAATCAGAGATTGTGATCTACCCAAGATCACAAACGCAGCAAGTGACCTGGGGGGAACATCAGAGGTCTTTCCATACTCCCCTTGGGTTGAAGCTGGTAAATATAGATGAAGTTCCTATTCCCATTTTTAAAATGTTGAATTAGCTCGAATAAATATAAAAATGATCTTAGCATTGTGGATATTTTCAGTTCTAAGCATCCAACTTCTCTTTATGCAAGTAACTGTAACTCTTCCCAACTTTCAATCCATATGCTTTGCATTGGGCCTTAATTCCTCGTTTAGGGGATAGAACAAAAGGCCTAGGTTTAGCCAATCAGGACTTTGAATTCTTCTGGCTGCAGTTTGATCCAAGAATAGACACTTAATTCAAGCCAAGTCAGTCAGAATAAATCAGAACTAATCTCAGGACTTTTACTTGACTAACCAGAAAGAGATATTTAAACAGAAAGGACATTTCCCTCTTCTGTTTGGCTTTAACTTGAGGAGGTGTGAGGCTGGAGCAGCTGCTGCCATATTGTGACCACATGGATTCTGAAAATGAAGCCAAAACATGGAAGAAAGTATGGCCAAGCTGGGCAACAGATAAAGACCAGCTACTAAATCCAATATGTGAGCTTCTGAATCCAACCACACTTGAATTTAGCCCTAGTTTTTACTTCTCAGTTATGTCAGTCAATAAATTCCCTTTCTCTGAACAAATAACAGACTCCTGAGCAAAGGGCTCTAGGTTGGGCAATATAAGCTGACAACAGATACGTGTTTGACAGGCACTGTGATGTCCATGTCCAGTACATAATTCTTTATCTTTTTCCTAAAACAGCCAAATTGGACAAATAGTCGTGATTGAACACCACCCATCTGCAGTGCACACAAGTCCAACAACAGCAAAAATATGTTTACTGTGTCAGTGTCTGTGCCACTTGCCAACCATGTTTCTGTATTAATTTATACTAACCAATGCTGCAGGAAGAGTTAGTTTTGTTCATATTTAAATATTTTGCGCCCTAAATGACATGCACATGGAATTGTTTATTTCACTATAGTTAAGTCCACTCTGATTGGTGTCATCATGCATTTGAAAATAGTTGACCCTATGCAATTAAATTTGTTGCCTCTTAACACTCTACAATCTGACTAGTCAGAAAGCCAATGAAATTAATGCAACTAGCTAATTAAAAAATCTATTCAGACATGCTAAAGAATAAAATCTAGGCTCATCAAGACACCACTAATACTGATGTTCAAATATAAAATCAGAAAAAGGGCAAAATGGGAAGTAAACATTTCCTTCACTAGATAGGTAGTACATTTTCTTTACTAAATGTGAAATATTTATTGAGGAGGTTAGTGTATCTAAGATTGTTCCAGGAGGTATTAACAACGGCTGAAACATTTATATGCACATAGAGAAATCTATATGTTTCCACATTTTAGTGTTTCCCTCTTATTTCCACTGTTACAGAGAAATTACTGTACTATTTTGATTTTTATGTTTCTTTAACATGCTGACTTAAGTTGTTGCTTTAACAAAATATTTTTAAACTATCTATTCCTACTACTAATCCACATGTGTTGCAAAAATGTTTGTATACAGAATGGGGTTCCAAAGAGAAACAGATTGTGAGTTAACACCACACACATAGAGTTTTGTTATATTTCACATATAATTATATATAGTATAGATAATAAATCTGCATAGGCACATGTGTTCAATAAGTATGAATATTATCATACATATACACTTCTATTTCTAAAGTTATTTCTTTTTTTTTTTCCAGGAGAAATAACTTTATTTGGACTGAAAGCTGGAGAACAAGAATAAGACATGAGACAGCATATTGGGCTAAGGAGGAGATGTGAGTTTCCAAAACAGCAGTCAAAGCTCATCGACCGAATGGACTCTACTTCCCAGCAAACTTGCAGTTAGTGCAACCAGCAAAAGGCCTGCTGAGGAATGTATTTACCACAAATTCCCCAAATATGACAACAGTACAAAAAAGATAGAGGCTTTTTGTCACAGTTAAATTTCCACAAACCTCCCCAATCACAAGTATTATAAGAGGAAGTAAAAAATCACATTTTACAGATCTCAAACTTGTCTTCAACATTTAGTTCATCATCTTAAAAAAAAAACTCCCCTGCTAAACTCATTAGCTATAGCATTTATCCAAGCAGCAAGAAGATGGCCATGCCATGGCAATCCTCTTCTCATTTTCCCTAGTCACTCAGGGCTGAAGAGCAGGGTAAGGCTCAGGTGGGGGTAGGGGTGGGGAGCACAAGGGCTACTTTTCCCCAGTACAACATGGCATCTGAAGCTTGATGGGAGAGCAGAACTGGTGAGAGTTTAGGGAAGGGTCCAGGGCCTGTATTCAATCAGAGTCACTGCTGGAAGAGGAGATGGAAGGGAAGGAATAATGCTTGCCATGCTTGTGGTGCTTGTAGTGCTTATGCATCTTTTTAGGAGCTTTCTTCATTTTCTTCTGAATCTTCTTGTCCACTATCACTCCTGGTCTAACCATGTCAGGAGCCAAGGGATTCATAGGAGGCATTCCAGGGGCAGGAGGTGAGTGTGGAAGAGGGTGGGGAACCAAGGGTTGGCATTCTGGATACTGTGGCTGTGGCACAGGATGAGGGGACCCACCTGGGGGAAAAGCTAGATTACCTGTGGAGCTCCTCAGGGAGGAGGAAAGGGGCCTGGGGGAAAGGGTGGATTGATAGGTGGTGAGTGGGTAGGATTGGACCTCCAGTGTACCCAATGTTGGGAGAATATGGATTTGGCCCTGGCTGCCTGGCGTTGGGATTCCACATGTTTAAGTGTGTCCTCCAGCCCCATCACCTTTCCACCACCACCTGGGCTTGGTGCATTCTGGTTATTTCTTTCTCCTTTCCCTTACAGGACAAGAATCCAGAGAGAAAAATTCTCCCTCAATTTACCACATCAAAAAATGATGCACACATATGTGTTCTTGAAACAGTAATTGCTACTGCCTGCCTTCTCTCAATACAGCAGATGAAATGTTAAATTAAAGAAGCTTTTGTTACTGGCGAAGGGTCTTGACTATGAGTGGTCCAGGTTCTTGCTGTTTTGAACAAAGAATTGGACAAAATGCACAAACAAATCAATGAAAGAATAAAGCAACAAAAGCACAGATTTATTGCAACGGAAGTACACTCCACAGAGTGGGAACGGGCTTGAGCAAGCAACTCAAGAGCACTGGTTACAGAATTTTCTGGGATCCAAATACCCTTTAGAAGTTTCTCATTGGTTATTTGGTTTACACCCTATGCAAATGAGGTAGCGACCTACAACCAGTCTGATTGGTCATGGAAGGTGACCAATCAGAGGCTCAGTGAAGTTACAAAGTTAACACACTATGCAAATGTCTGATTGGTTGCAGGAGGGGACCAATTAGAGGCTGAAGTAAACTTACAAAGTTATACCCTTATGCAAATGAAGACTAGGCCTGTGACCAGTCTGTCTGGTTATTGTATAGGAACAATCAGGAACAATCAGAGGTACTTTCCATTTCTCATCTGTGATGCAGAAAGGAGTGGGACAAAGGAAGTAGCCTCTGTTCTTTTGTTACTTGGGTGTGGAAAGTTGGGGTTTTCCTTTTGATTCATTTCTAGGAAGTCACTGTGAATTGGCCTTAGGTTCCCTACCTCCAGGCCCTATTCTCCTGCCTCACTTGACAGTTCACCATTGATTGAAATAAGAAGGGAAAGAATTGGTCAGCTAATGTTTCTCAGCCCCCACGAAACTTCTCCTTTTCATTCCCTTTCTGTCCTTGCTATGTTATCTATGTGAGATGTATTGGGCTATCGGTTATCTATAAACATTTAACTTCGAGCAAAAAGTGCTCGCTATGGAGTGGCAGAGTGCTAACAGCGATTCGATTGATATTTTACTGAATGAGTTTTTCAAACATTTCAAACCCCAAGCAATAATAAGAAGCACATTTCCCATAACTCAGTACATATAAATATTTATATTTATATATATGTATAACTAAAACAAAGTTTCAGCCAATGTTAACCATTATTACATGCAATGCATGCTGCTAATCTATTTCTTGATTTTATTTTATTATTATTATTATTATTTGAGACAGAGTTGCTCTGTCACCCAGACTAGAGTGCAGTGGTGCTATCTTGGCCTACTGTAAACTCTGCCTCCCAGATTAAAGCAATTCTCTTGCTTCAGCCTCCCGAGTAGCCTGGACTACAGGTGTGCAGCACCATGCCTGTCTAAGTTTCTGAATTTTTAGTAGAGACAGGGTTTCACCATGTTGAGCAGGGTGGTCTTGAACTCCTGAACTCGGGTGATCTGCTCACCTCGACCTCCCAAAGTGCTGGGATTACAGGCGTGAGCCACTGTAGCCAACCTATTTTATTTTTTCAAATGCTAATTAGGAACCACTACTTTGATAGTCATGATCTTTTATTAGGTCATGATCTACTGGTTTGAAAAGCACTGTTCTCTAGGGAAGAACACAGCTTAAACTAGAAAGAGCTTGAGTCTTTATATAGGCATAAGTCTGACTTCCCCATTAACTAGCCATGTGAGTCCTGAAAAATTAGTTTTATTCATGCTCAGTTTCCTCATCTATAGAATGAAGAAAATTTTCCTACTTTTCTACTTTGTAGGATGAGAATCAATGAGATGATGTGAAAATCCAAGCCCATTTACTGACACATAGCAGACTGAAAATAAATATTGGTTCCTGGACCGTCTCTCAAAAAGAATGAGATCATGTCCTTTGTAGGGACATGGATGGAGTTGGACGCAGGAACAGTAAACCAAATACTGCATGTTCTCACTTTTAAGTGGGAGCTAGATGATGAAAACACATTGACACATAGAAGGTAACAATATACACTTGGGCCTATCAGAAGGTGGAGGGTGGGAGGAGGAAGAGGATCAGGAAAAATAACTAATGGGCATTAGGCTTAATACCTGGGTGACAAAATAATCTGTACAACAAACCCCCATGATACAAATTTACCTAAGCAGCAAACAAGCACTTGTACCCTTGAACTTAAAATGAAAGTTAAAATATAAATAAACATCAAGACGCCTGACAAGGAACAAGTTCTATGTAGAAACACTGCCTTTCAAACCCTTTTAAAACCCTGTCTCTGTCTCCTTTCTTCTTAGTCTTTCTCACAAACCCAGAGGCAAAGCAGTTGTTTTTAATAGGGCCTCCCACTTTAAAGAGTGAGAAACTACTTATGGAATCTCTTGTATCTTAAACTTTTCCACTAATTTCTATGCAGAGCTGGATAATTAATCATTCTTTAGAATATCAGGATCAGAAATTTAGTATAAATTTCAAAATCCTTGGATTGACCCTTACCCATTGTGATCTGACCCTGCTCTTTTTCTCCAACATTATATCAAAACATTTCCCCACCTTCCACCCCAACCTTCTAAAGCCCTCCACACCCCACCTCGTCAATCCTATTAGTCACTGCCTTGTCATGCTCCATCATGCTTTTGTGCTTTGCAAATGTTGTTTTCTTTGTGCTGGCCTCACCACCTCCTCCCAGCATTCCATTCTGCCACTTAGTGCCTATGTAATCTTGGGTAACTTACTAATTATTTTTAAACACACTTTCCTCTTCTACAACTTGAGAATAATATTGTGTCTGGAATTGGTTCCTTCCGATGGGTTCTTGGTCTCTCTGACTTCAAGAATGAAGCCGTGGGCCCTTGCTGTGAGTGTTACAGTTAAAGATGGTATGTCTGGAGTTTGTTGCTTCAGATGTTCAGATGTGTCCAGAATTTCTTCCTTCTGGTGTGTTCGTGGTCTTGTTGACTTTAGGAGTGAAGCCGCAGACCTTCGCAGTGAGTGTTACAGCTCTTAAAGGTGGTGTGTCTGGAGTTATTCATTCCTCCCGGTGGGTTTGTGGTCTTGCTGACTTCAGGAGTGAAGCCACAGACCTTTGCAGTGAGTGTTACAGCTCTTAAAGGTGGCACATCTGGAGTTGTTTGTTGTCTCACTGACTTCGGGAGTGAAGCTAAGACCTTTGTGGTGAGTGTTACAGCTCATAAAGGTAGTGCAGACCCAAAGAGTGAGCAGCAGCAAGATTTATTGCGAAGAGCGAAAGAACAAAGCATCCACAGCGAAGAAGGGGACCCAAGCGGGTTGCCACTGCTGGCTCGGGTGACCAGCCTTTATTCCCTTATTCGGCCCTGCCCACATCCTGCAGATTGGTCCATTTTACAGAGCACTGGTTGGTCCATTTTACAGAGTGCTGTTTGGTCCGTTTTTACAGAGTGCTGATTGGTGCATTTACAAACCTTTAGCTAGACAGAAAAGTTCTCCAAGTCCCCACCTGACCCAGAAGCCCAGCCAGCTTCACCTCTCAATCCCCCCTCTAAACACGACACCCCAACTGCTGTTGGGAATTGGGCAATGACCACTCTAGCTACTTCCTGCTGGATAGAGGTGAAGAAGGGGCCCTGCAGTTGTAGTGTCCTCCACAGGGGAACTCTTTAGGCCAGTGATAGGGCCAGCGGGTCAGTTCAGGGGTCCTCGGTAGAAGTTGTTAGTTGAACTCATTTGGGGTTCCATCTGTAAGACCATCTGTAGCTTGATGGCCTCGATTCTAGAGGAAACCAATTTAACAAGGAGGTTAAAAATACAGGGCCCAAAGGTGAGTAATAGCAAGATGGATGCCATGGGACCGAGAAAGGAGAGAAGCCATGTTGCCCAACTCCAGAGGTTGGTATAGGAGTTTGAAAGGCGTTGTCTGATTTCCGAAGCTTTTTCCTGTAAACCCCGGGTGGCATCTTGTACTATCCCTGACTGGTTAGTGTAAAAACAACACTCCTCCCTAAGAAGGTGCGGAGTCCTCCTTTCTTATCAGTGAGGAGGTCTAGGCCTCGGCAATGTTGGAGAGTCACTGCTGCCAAAGAGTCTATTTGGGATTGTAGAGTAAGGATCGATTCTGTTATTTCTTGCAAACTGTCTGAGACATCATTTGAGAGTGTGTGGTAGTAGGATAATGAAGTAGATAAACCTGCTATTCCGGTTTCTGTAGCAGTAGCCATTCCTAACCCTATAAGTAGGGGTATTAGTTGTATGGCCCAGCGCTGATAGACTTGAGCTTTGAGGGGCACAGACAGGGTCTGATTTCCATAAGATTAAAAGTTAGGATAATACATGTTACACTGTTAACTTTTTAAGCAAACTTTACTTTTGTTGAAAACCTTGTAAGTTTGGGATTTCAATTATTCTTTGCTATTAATAAGACCTCGTTCAGTCCATATTAACTTAGAATTGGTATAGATGGCTCCTACCTGAAGGTACTTTAAGGTTTGGCTGAGTGCAAACAACTCGCACGTTTGAGCAGACCAATTATTAGGCAATTTTCCTAACTCTGCTTCTACAAGAGTTTCCTTATCACTTACTGAGTACCCATTGTGTCTTTTTCCCTTAATCACCTGGGAGGAACCGTCTATCGTCCTGTGAAGGGAGTTCATCTTAGATCTGGTCAGAGGTTTGTATGGTAATTAATTAAGATTTAGATACCCTGTTAGGAAACCTGGTGGGCTAAAGATTTTTGATAGGAAGGCTATGGGTTGACAGTGGTCTCAGTGCTTTCAGGCTATGCATTTATTTACACTGATAACAAGGTGGTATCTGAGTCTTATAGGGTTACAGAGAAGACCTTCAATTACCAATTATGGGTTTTAAATTTACCCTGGCTTTTAAAGGAATAGGGTACACTGATTTTTCTTTACAACTTCTCTCTCTTTGACTTCTTCTTTGTCTCTCTTTTTCTGACTCCCTCTTTGTCCCTTCCTCTCTCTCTTTGATTTTCTGTGTGTGTCTCTCTCTCTCTCTGACTCCCTCTTTGTCTCTGTCTCTTCCTCTCTCTGTCACTTTGACTTTGTCTCTTTCTTTCTTTCTCTCTGACTCCCTCTTTGTCTCTCTCTTCCTCTGTTTCTCTCTCTAACTTTCTGTCTCTTTCTCTTTCCTTTCTGCTGGTCTTTCCCTGACTCTGCCAGCTACTTATGCTGCTGTTCTCCCCTTCTCCTTCCCCTTTTGATGACTTTGGCAGTGTAAGACTGCCACCTCCTTGGGTTTTTACACAGCATGCAATAACTCCATGGTTTCCTTGTGGTATTTAATGGGGATTCCCCCAGAGGTTAGAAACTCCTTTTCTTTCCATATTGCAGCATGGGCATGTAGGATTAGATAAGCATATTTGCTATCTGTATACACATTTATTCTTTTTCCCTTTCCCAGTTCTAAGCCTCGGGAAAGTGCCACTAGTTCTCCTAACTGGATGCTGGTCCCTGGGGGAAGAGGCTTACTTTCAAGTATGGTTATATCACTAACTATGGCATAACCTGTTCTTTGTATCTCATTCTCCACAAATGAACTTCCATCAGTATATAGGTTAACATCAGGATTAGCCAAGGGGACTTCTAAGAGATCATCTCAGGCAGCATAAGTCTGGACTATAAATTTTTGGCAGTCATACTCGATTGGCTCCCCATCCACTGGGAGAAAAGTGGCAGGATTGAGGGCCACACACATGCATATTTGAAGCACTGGTCTCTCAAGGAGTAGCACCTGGTATCTAAGCAGGTGGTTGTCTGATAGCTATAAACTTCCTTTGGCACCCAGTAAGCCATTTACATCATGAGTAGTCCAGGCAGTGAGATCCTTTCCTTGTATTATTTTGATAGCCTCTGACACTGAGACAGTCACCGCCACAACTACCTGTAAACAGTGAGGGCAGCCTTTTGCTACTACATCAGTTTCCTTACTTGGGTGTGCCACTGATGTGGGGTTGTCCCACGAGTCTGAGTAAGGACTCTAAGAGCTATTCCTGCTCTCCCTGTGACTTATAAAGAGAAGTTTTGTCCTGTGGGAAGGTTTAAGGCTGGACCTTGAGTTTGTTCCTTCCAATGCCCAGACTTCAGGGTTGACTCCCTCCTCAAGCAGGGGACAACAAATGGGTAACTTGTTCCCCATACTCATGTAGATAATCACTCCAGGTTTGGCTAATATATCCCTCCCTAATAAGGGTGTGGGACTTTCAGGCATAACAAGAAAGGCATGTGAAAAGAGCAAAGTCTCCCAATTACAACTGAGGAGGTGGGAGAAATATCTGGCTATAGGCTGTCCCAGTATTCTTCGGATGGTAATGGATCTTGACGACAGTTGTCTAGGACAAGAAATTAACACTGAGAAGTCCACACCAGTGTCCAGGAGGAAGTCAATGGTTAAGTGTACCTGGGGCTCAGTGAGGGTGATGACATGAACTGGCACTTGCCCCGGGCACCCTCAGTCCTGTTGTTGGATCATCTGGTTGAGGGCTTCGTCCCAGAGAATCTTTGTCCTCTGGGGCAGTGCACCTTCTAGTGATTGCCTCAGCATAGTGGACATGGGTGAGGGGGCAGCTTGTTTCTCATTGGACAATCTTTTTTAAGATGTCCTTGTAAACCACACTGATAACAAGCCCTACTGGGTGATTGGCCTGCTCCATTTTCTGTCCTCTCTGAACCACCAAGGTTTGTTTGTCTGAGGGCCATGACAAAGTCTGTGGCCTTTCTCTGATCTCACTTTTCCTTTTGGGCCTGTTCCTCTTGGTTCCTAGTGTAGAACCCCAAGGTTGCCAGGTTTAATAAAGCTTCCAGATTTTGTTCAGGGCCCAGGGCTCACTTTTGGAGCTTTCTCCTGATATCTGGCTGACTGGATAATAAACTTATCTTTTAGGATAAATTGACCCTCTAGTGAGTCAGGTGACAGGGGAGGATATTTTCTTAAGGCCTCTCATGGCTGCTCGAGGAAGGCAGAAGGATTTTCTTCCTTTCGCTGAGTTATGGTGGACATCACTGAATAATTTATGGGCTTTTTCCAAATTCTCCTTAGTCCTTCTAGAACACAGGTCAACAGATGTTTATGACTCCAGTCTCCATAATCTGAGTCGAGGTCCCCGTGGGGATACATACTGGGGATGGCTTGCTGACCGGTAGGGAATTTGTCCCTTTCTTCAGCTGTCATTCTATCATATACTTGACTAAGACCAGGTATCTCCAAACTCTTAGACTGCAGCTAAAGCTACATTCTTTTCATTAAAGGCCAGGGTTTGATCTAACAATAGCATTATATCTCTCCAAGTGAGATCGAAGGTTTGCCCTAGACCCTGTAGGACATCTATATACCTATCAGGATCATCTGTAAACTTCCCCAGGTCTGCCTTGATCTGCTTTAAATCAGAGAGGGAGAAAGGGACATGTACCCAGGTTGAGCCAAATTCCCCTCCCCCCACAGCTTGAAGGGGACATAACCAATAGCCCAGGGGGATTTTGTGGTCCTTTGGAGATTTCTTTGCTTATTTCCTTCTGGGCAGGGGAGATTAGAGAAGGCTTATCATTAATAGGAAGGGGAGCTATAGGGAGGCTAGGATATGGGGGTAAGCTGAGAGGTCCTCCTGTGGGATGTAAATTGCAAGCTTTGCATAATTGTGTATTCTCCTTCAATAAAAAGAAAGCTTGGACATAAGGTATTTCACTCCATTTGCCTTCCCTCTTACAGAAAAGGTCAAGCTGCAGGGTAGTATTGTAATTTATACTTCCCTCAGGTGGTCATTTTTCCCCATCAGAGAGAGAATATTGGGGCCAGGCCATAGTGCAGAAAAAAGTGAGCCACCTCTTTTTCAGGGTCTGCAGATCAAATTGGTCCCAAAGGCTTAGGATACATTTCAAGGGTGAGCCTATTAGTGCCTGAGTGTTTCCCATATGAAAGACAAAACCGCCAGCAGTTTTGGTTTGTTTCTCCCCCTGCCCAAGAACCCGCAACAGTCCCTGGACCCTGCTGATCGGAATAGTGCTCACCTACTCAGCAGCAGAAACACTAGTTTTCCTCCTAGACCACAAGGAGGGCCGAGAGAGGTCAGATTTAGTGGCCCTTACTGATGCATTCTCAAAAACCTGCACCCTTGCCTGTCCTCCTAGACCACAAGGAGGACTGAGAAAAATTGTATTTAGTGGCCCTTACCAACACATTCTAGAAAACCTATTAGAGTCCTAAGCATTCTCCTGTTAGTATTGGGACTTTACCCGTGTCCTATAAAGATGTTATGCACCAAAAATGAAGTGGAGGGCCATAGCCTGAGGGAGGGGAGGGATCTCCACAGTTGGAAGAGTGATGCCTTTTGTCCTCACTTACTGGAGTAGGAAGGATACAATTTCTGAGGCTCCCCATATCCTAGTTTCAGGAACAGCTTTTGTTAGGCCTGCTTGTCTGAGGAGAGATCCTAAAATTCCAGATAGTCCCTCCTACAAAGGGGCTTTGGGCAAAGATTATATCTTTCTGATTGGTGAGCCCAGGTGCCTGAAGAAGGTAACAGCATCCTGAAGTTTATACTACAAATCATTCTTATAGGAGAAACTAGAAAAGAACCAAAGACAGGGAGTGGTTTTGAGAAGTGGAACTAGCCTCAGAGAAGAGAGGCGAGAGGAAGTTTGTCTGACAGGCACTAGGACCCAGGAGGCAAGGGTCAGGACAGGTAGGATAGATGGGTGAGTCTCACTTGGGTGACATGACTGTGAAAGTTCCACTCACAGCCACAGGGTCAACTAACTTGTTGTCAGGACCTTGGAGCTGAATGGCTTTCCCCTCTGTCAACCCTTGGCTCAGCCCAGAAGTACAGGAAAAGCGGAAGCTGGCTCCAGGCAAACCAATGTCACAACTCCGAAGAGTCGGGGGCTGTTAGAGAGCCCTTTCCCAGAAAGCCTGACACCCGTGTCTTTAGTCTGGCAGTCACGCTAGTCGCTTTTAACTGGCCAACAGGTGCCCGGTATTTAGTTCCTGAATTCTAAGGAAAAATAGGACAGAATATCAAGCAAAAGGGGTCCAATGGTACTCACAACTTGGTGATTGTCTCTTCGTGGTCGCCAAAATGTGTCCAGAATTGGTTCCTTCTGGTGGGTTCTCGGTCTCATCGACTTCAAGAATGAAGCAGCGGACCCCCGCCATGAGTGTTACAGTTCTTAAAGACAGTGTGTCCGGAGTTTGTTCCTTCAGATGTTCAGATGTGTCTGGAGTTTCTTCCTTCTGGTGGGTTTGCAGTCTTGCTGACTTTAGGACTGAAGCTGCAGACCTTTGCAGTGAGTGTTACAGCTCTTAAAGGTGGCATGTCTGGAGTTGTTCATTCCTCCCGGTGGGTTCATGGTCTGGCTGACTTCAGGAGTGAAGCCGCAGACCTTTGCAGTGAGTGTTACAGCTCTTAAAGGTGGCACGTCTGGAGTTGTTCGTTCCTCCTAGTGGGTTTGTGGTCTTGCTGACTTCAGGAGTGAAGCCGCAGACCTTTACAGTGAGTGTTACAGCTCTTAAAGGTGGCGTGTCTGGAGTTGTTCATTCCTTCTGGAGAGTTCGTGGTCTCTCTGACTTCAGGAGTGAAGCTGCAGACCTTCATGGCAAGTGTTACAGCTCATAAAGGTAGTGCAGACCCAAAGAGTGAGCAGAAGCAAGATTTATTGTGAAGAGCAAACGAACAAAGCTTCCACAACATACAATGGGACCCCAGTGGGTTGCCACTGCTGGCTCAGGTGGCCAGCTTTTATTCCCTGATTTGGCCCTGCCCACATCCTGCAGATTGGTCCATTTTACAGAGCGCTGATTGGTCCATTTTACAGAGTGCTGATTGGTCCATTTTTACAGAGTGCTGATTGGTGCGTTTACAAACCTTTAGCTAGACACAAAGCACTGATTGGCGCATTTTTACAGAGTGCTGATTGGTGTGTTTACAAACCTTTAGCTAAACAGAAAAGTTCTCCAAGTCCCTACCTGACCCAGAAGCCCAACCAGCTTCACCTCTCAATATTATTTACCACACAAGGGTTTTTGTCAAGAAAAATGACATTAAGATTGTCAGTTGATTGTATATACTAAGTACTCAAGGAATGATGACAGTATTATTTTTGTTATTATAATGTTTTCAGTCAATGCTGAGTTTAAGCACCATCTGTTCTAGGAAATCTTCATAGACTCTCTCATTCTGGGTTGCATGCCCTAATTCTGGGCTCCCCTTGCACCCTGTGCAAATGTCTCATTACAGTATTAGTGTACATATTATAAGAATTGTTTTCTTGCTGCCTCCCAACAATAGTAGAAGCCTCTCGAGGACAAGGATGTGTCCTGAATCTCCAAATCTAAAACATCTTGCAAAGAACCTGCAACATTGCAAGATTCTAAATATGTTTGTTTAACTTTTTTGGTGGATAATCAGAATACAGAAGTGCATAATGACCATCTCTATTGTGTCCTTTAGAACCAAAAGATGTAAGAATAAAAAGGGTGATTGCTAAAATAAAGACTATTCAAAATGAAAGTGCTGTTCTGCCATTTCAAAAACAAAGTAGTGCTAAGGAATTACTTCCTCAATTTTAACTTCACCAGATTCCTTTGGAATCATGAAAAGAGAGGCCTCCTTTATTCAGTATTTTTCATTCATGTAATAACAACTTACTGTGTGCCAGGCACATTGCTTTATGTTCTGGGTATATAGCAACAAACAAAATCCACACCCTGGAGGAGCTTACATTTCAAAGGAAAAACAGAATCAAATAGCAGAAATAAATATATTCTATTATATGCAACATATTGTAGGTAATGAGAGATGCTATAGAGCAAAACTAAAGCACAATGAGGGAATAAGCAATGATGGAGTGGGTGGGGCTCTCTTTTACAGAATCTAGAATCAGAGAGGGCCTCTGGATGAAATGAGGGAATGAGCAATGCGTTTAAGTCTCTTAAACACTTCTACACCCAATTCGAAAAATTTCCAGGGTTGAAGATGATAACAAACTAGGGAAAAAACATTATCATCCCAAGCAATTTAAGGGGAGACCATCTCAGATGCTTAAAGCCACATAACAAACAGAGATTTCAGCTTGAACACTGATTGGATTCTCAATTGTGACCTTGAACTCTATTTATCATTGCTATGGGAGTTACTCTACGATTTAAAGAAAGTGGCCCGGTGGCCCATGACCCTTTTATGTCACCAACTTACTTTACTTATTCAAAAAAGCCCCACCTTGACCTACTTAGACTAGGTTACTTGACTTGATATTTCATTAATTTGGTCACTAAAATTTCAGAAGCATCTTTTCCAGCTAACTTTTAATATCTTATACCTGGCCAGGTGTGGTGGCTCATGCCTGTAATCCCAGCACTTTGGGAGGCTGAGGCAGGTGGATCACCTGAGGTCAGGAGTTTGAGACAGGCCTGGCCAACATGCTGAAACCCCATCTCTACTAAAAATACAAAAATTAGCTGGGTGGTGGTGCATGCCTGTAGTCCCAGCTACTCTAGAGGCTGAGGTGGGAGGATTGCTTGAACCCAGGAGGCAGAGGTTGCAGTGAATAGAGGTCACACCACTGCACTCTGGCCTGGGTGACAGAGTGAGACTCCATCTCAAAAAAAATAAGCAAATAAACTTGATGGACTTATATGTCTTTTTAAATACTTCCCAAATCCATAGACTGTATGGCTCATGACTCAATGAGAGTAAAATATATCCTAGCCTGATGTTTCTCGTTCTTTTGAATATTTGGTTATAACACCTAAGGTCATTTTGTTGATCCAGTTTTGCTTATGAAAACTCACCTCAAGTTTATATTAATATGATCATTTCAAAATATCTAAATTAACTCTCACTTTTCAAAATGTCTCCACTAAAGTGGGTACAGTGGCTCATCCCTGTAATCCCAACACTTTGGGTGGTCGAAGCAGGTGTATGGCTTGAGCTCAAGCATTTGAGACCAGCCTGGGCAACGTGGCAAAATCCCGTCTCTACAAAAAAAAAAAAAAAAAAAAAAATTTGCCTGGCAGGGTTGTGTGTGCCTGTAGTCGAAGTTACTAGGGAGGCTGAGGTGGCAGGATCACTTGAGCCCAGGTGGTTGAGGCGATAGTGAGCTGAGATGTTGTCACTGCACTCCAGCCTGGGCAACAGAGTGAGATCACACCTCGAAACAAATAAAAATAAATTAAAAATAAATAAATAAATAAATACTTTCTCTACTAAAGTAGTATAAGTTGCAAAGTCAACATAATTTCTCTGAGGGATATTTCTAACCATATTCAAGTTACACAGACATACTGTAGGTAATCAAACTTGAATAAGGAATAGGAATTCTCTAACTTCTTTCTGACAAGACTTGATATAAACCTCTGTAACTAAAACAGTTAAATAGCATTGCAAACTGATCAGTAAGTAAGGAGAAAAGCAAACAAACAAACAAACAAAAACAAAACCAAAAAAACCTAGGTTGAATTTGTGTCTACACAGGTTTGTAGCCTTGGAGCCATAGAAAATATCATAGAGCCTAGGTGTGTAGTAGGCTATACCATCTAGGTTTGTGTAAGTATACTCTAAGAAGTTCACACCATGATGAAATCACCTAATGATGCATTTCTCAGAATGTTATTCTCAGATGCATAACTATTTGAAATTGTCCAAGTGAGTAGGTCTTAATTGTTCTCACACACACACACAAACAAGGGGGTGCATAAATATGTGAGATGATGTATAGGTTAGTTAGCTTGATTGAAGGAATCATCTAACAATATATACATCTATTGAAACATCATATTAAATCCATTAAATATGTACAATGTTTATGTGTTAACTATACCTCAAAAGCTTGGGAGAAAACAGTAAATATAATTATTGTTGACTTGGAGGAGGAGGCAGTGGCCATTTGGCTCTGGTGGTGTCTCTGAGCATGGAACTTAAATCTCTGAGATTCTGAGGTATCTAAGGTCTCTGAAGTCAATTCTTCAAGAGATAGAAAAACTATAAACTGGTTTTAGCTGCTGCTACAAGAAAGCACTTTGAGAAACATCACTGGGGTAATGCTCAAAGGAACTACCAGGAGAAAGAAATTCTATAGAAAGCCACAGGGAATAAACAGGAAGAAGCAAATGCCTCCTCCTTTTCCCAAAACTGCAGTATCCCTCCATTGCTGCCTCTTGGCAAATTCTAATATAGAACCAACTGACAAAGCAGAAATGTGGTTTGCAGACACCCATTTAGCTGGGTTTGAAGCTGAGATGTAGTTACTGACACAGTGGGTTTAAGAGCAAGTTAAAGTGAGCTGAAGAGAGAATTCATTAATTGGAAGATGGGACAGAAAAAAATATCTATACTGAAGCTGTAGAGTAAAAGGGAGAGATAATACAAACACAAATTCAAAGATCTAACATACATTTAACTGGAATTCCCAAAAGAAAAGAGAAAGAGAACAATATTTTGAAATATTGAAAAATTAAAATATTGAAGCAATATTTTTAGAAATGATGACTAAAAACTTTCCAAAATTGACAAAGGACATCAAGACACAGATTCAAGAAGTGCTACAAACCTAAGCCTGGTAAACATTATGAAAAACACACCTATGAACATCATAGTGAAACTGAAAATCAAAGACAAAGACAAAAGTCTGTGGGGTGAGTGGATTATCTGCTTCCAGAGTCAAGATTTTCCAGCTTGGGTAGCCAGGTGGCATGGCCCAGTGTCCACCTGCATCTGCTTTCTGTGTCAGTCCTCTGCCCCGCCAAGGTCATAGAGCTGGTTGGTGTGGGTAGTGGGATGCTCCAAGGAGCCACATGCCAGCCGCACCATAGTCCACCTCACTACTCTCCTCTGCAAGGCCTACCATGGGGGTCACTTAACCATCTGCCTTGCCCTGGGCAGCTGTGCCAACCGGCCCTTTTACACCATTGTGGCTGGTCACAGCAAGTGTCCCAGGGATGGTCTTTTGGTAGAGCAGCTGGGCTCCTATGATTCATTTCCCAACAGTCATGGGGAAAATCTTGTTGCCCTCAACCTTGACAGGATCCAGCATTGGATTGGCTGTGCAACCCACCTCTCTTAAATCTATGCAAAAGCTTCTGGGTCTTGCTGGCTTTTTCCCTCTGCATCCTAAGATTATCACAAATGCTGAGAGACTGTGAAGGAAATGGGCACGTGAAGTCCTCTTAGTGTCTCAGAAAACAGATGCAGAAGCTACAGAAACATAAGTGAGCTAACTTCGGTGAGCATAGAGTGGAAACAAGGTCAAGGTCCTCTTAAAACACTGTGCAGAGATTTTAGTTTTGTTAGACTTGGGGGTGAATAAATGGAGTGTTCTGAGTCACCCTTGTTCTTCTGGCCTGGCCTGAGCAGGGCCCAGGGAGAGATCTGTTCTTGTGGGACACAGAGCTGGGGCTGATGTTGTTGATGACTTTAAGTTGAAGCCAGTGCTCGTTTACCATCCTGAAAACCCTAGGGTCTTTCAGAGTGATGCTAAACTACTCTGCCTGTGCTCTATAAATGGAACAACAAAGCCTGGATGATGGTACGTCTGTTTATAGCATAGTCTACTAGATATTTTTAGCCCACTGTTTAGACCTAATGCTCAGAAACAAACAAACAAACAAAAGTACTTTCAAAATATTACTACTCATTGACAAAGCATGTGGTCGTCCAAGAGCTCTGCTTGAGATGTACAAGGAGGCTGATGTTATATTCATACCTGCTATCCAGCACCTATTCTGCAGCTCATGGATCAAGGAATCATTTTGACTTTCACATCTAATTATTTAAAAAATACATTTTGTAAGGTTAGAGCTGTCATAGATAGTGATTCATCTGATGGATCTGGGCAAAGTAAATTGAATACCTTCTGGAAAGGATTCACCATTTTAGATACCATTAAGAACATCTATGATGTTTTTAGAAGGGACATTTTACCTGTGTTTTGGAAGATGAACATGTGTTAATTTAATGAAGAAGATTAAAGATGGAGTGGCAAAGATTCCAGACAGAGGAAAAAGAATAACTAAGGGCTTACATTAATTGAGCACTTACTATGTACCAAGAACTGTGCTAAGTGACATATGGCACATATGGCACATTTTATTTTATTTTTTTATTTTTTATTTATTTGTTTTTGAGACGGAGTCTCACTTTGTTGCCCAGGCTGGAGTGCAGTGGTGTGATCTTGACTCACTGCAACATCCACCTCCCGGGTTCAAGCCTTTCTCCTGCCTCAGCCTCCTGAGTAGCTGGGACTACAGGTGTGTGCCACCATACCCAGCTAATTTTTGTACTTTTTAGTAGAGACGAGGTTTCACCATGTTGGCCAGGTTCGCCTTGAACTCCTGACCTCAGGTGATCCACCTGCCTCAGCCTCCCAGAGGGCTGGAATTACAGGCATGAGCCACTGCGCCCCACCTAGCCACTGATTTTGGATACGATGATTCTAAAGTTCATCAAACAATAGATAAGAACAACACATAATTTTTTTAAGTGACTAATTCAAAGGGATTTGCTTTAACTGATATTAAAACATACTTATTAAGCACCAAAGACTAAAACAATATTATGTCATCAAGTAGAATCTACCGATAGGTGGATGGAATAGGACAGCCATAAATTAGGTATTTTCATGTACAGATGCAAAAATTTAATATTTAAGCAAAAAAATCAGAAGACTGTAGGGGGAGATAAATTATTAACAAGTTATACTGGAAAAATTGGCTATTTGTGAAAAATGTCAATATGGATTCTCAACATAATAATGAATTCCAGTATACCAGAGTTAAATGTAAAACATAATCAAACCACAAAAAAACTAGATTATATACTGATTTAAACAGCACATATACTAAAATTGAAACACTATGAATATTTGATGGGCAAATAGTTTAATCATTCTTCTGAAAATCAAAACAAAATACTTTTAAAAGAGTATATATAAATAAATAATGATTGTCTTACAGTACATAAAATCAATGGAAAAAATGAAAGTAGCAAAGGCCAATGAATTTCCCTGAATAAAAATTTAAACTGTTATGTGTTAAAGAAATTATAAATAAAAGTGAAATTGGGAACATTTACAAAAATTAATTTGATCAGAATTTAATGTCCTCAATATATAAAGATGATGTAAGAAGTGATAAGACACACTTTTACACTCCAGTAGAAAAGTAGGTAAAGAAAATGAATAGATAATTCTTAGAAGGAATTTTTAAAAAACTGTAACAAAGGAATATTGAAATACCATTCTCTAAATATCAAATTGTCAAGATTTATGAAAGTAATGATACCCATTGTTGGTGAGAAGGTACTGAAGCAAGCACTCTCATAGGCCAGTAGTAAGGTTTTAAATTAATGCAATCTTTTTAGAAAGTAATAAGATAATATGCATTAAGAGTGGAAAGATTCTAAGGTAGAGCGAGTTAGAAAAAAATAGAAGGGGGCGGAAAGAGCCTTTTGGTTTATAAGCCATTTGGAAAATTCTATTCATGAATACTAATTAAGGTAATAGCAAATTACATATATAATTAAAAATTAAATATGAATAACCGAATAAAACTGCATATATATTATGGTTACAAATTTATTAATATGCACAAAATATACAAAAAATAATATGCCAAAATATTAGCAGTAGTTAGCCCTAGGTGATGTGATTAAGAGTAATTTACTTTTCCATTCTTTATATTTCTTACTATTTCCAACTTTTTTTGTCACGCTTCTGTAATCAGGAAAAATTACTTCATAAAATAGCAAAACCAAAGTCGTGTTAAAATAAAACTGATCATTGCTCACTTGTGAGAGTCTGGCACGCGTCATGTTGTCTTATTCATCTTGTGGGTCTTATTTATATAGAAAAGGACCGAATCTATGCCTATGCCTTGAAAAGCATCGAGCATATAATAAGATATTCATGCATATTAAATAATTATTTAAAGTGAGAGATTATAACCAGCAGGTGAGAACCTGAATTTATTGATTCAAAAGCAGAAATAATTATGAAGTTTTAAATGTCTCTCAATTTTGTAGATATGTTTATTGTAGTATGGTAAATTTCTCAATTCCATCATGTGCCACATAACTTTTTGGTCATGATAGACCATATATATATACCAAGGTGGACCCATAAGATCATAACGGAGCTGAAAAATTTCTATCACCTAGTGACATCATAGCCATTTTTAGGTTGTGGTACCATGCATTACTCATGTTTGTGGTGATGCTGATGTAAACAAACCTACTGCAATGCTAGTCACGTAAAATTATAGCACATACAATTATGTACAATACATAATACTTGATGATGATAACAAAGGGCCATGCTATTGGTTTATGTATTTACTACACTATGCTTTTAATCATTATTTTAGAGTGCACTCCTACATAGTAAAAAAGAAAAGTTAACTATAAAACAGCCTCAGGCAGGTCCTTCAGGAGATAGTCCAGTAGAAGGCATTGTTACAGGAGATTCATAGATGACAGCTCCATGCATGTTATTGCTCCTGAAGACCTTCCAGCGGGACAAGATTGGAGGCGGAAGACAGTGATCTTGTTGATTCTCACTCTATGCAGACCCAGGTTAATGTGTGCACTTGTGTTTTATGTTGTTTTTAACAAAAAGGTTAAAAAAATTAAAAATTGAAAAAAGCTTATAAAATTAGATTATGAAGAAATAAAATATTTTTTACAGCTGAAAATGTGTTTATGTTTTAAGCTAAGTGTTATTAGAAAAGAGTCAAAAAGTTAAAAAAAAAGTTCATGAAGTAAAAGTTACAGTAAGCCAAGGTTAATTTATTATTGAAGAAAGAAACATATTTTATAAATTTAGTATAGCCTAAATGCAGTTTTTATAAAGTCTACAGTAGTGCACAGTAACGTGCTAGGCCTACACTTTCGTTCACCACTCACTAAGTGACTCACCCAGAGCAACTTCCAGTCTTGAAAGTTCCATTCATGGTAAGTGGCCTATACAGGTATACATTTTTTTAAAATCTTTTATACTGTATTTTTGTTGTCACAGGATGAGATAGGAGGTCACCACAAGATACAGGTCACAGAGACCATGCTGATAAAGCAGGGTGCAGTAAAGAAGCTGGCCAGAACCCACCAAAAACAAGATGGCAATGAAAGTGACCTCTGGCTGTCTTCACTGCTCATTATATGCTAATTATAATGTATTAGCATGCTAAAAGACACTCCCACCAGCCCCTTGACAGTTTACAAATGCCATGGGAAATTTTCAGAAGTCACCCTATACAGTCTAAAAAGGTGAGGAATCCTCAGTTTCTAGAAATTCCCCTCCCTTTCTCAGAAAACTCATGAATAATCCACCCCTTATTTAGCATATAACCAAGAAATAACTATAAGTACACTCAGTAGAGCAGCCCATGCTGCTGCTCTATGGAGTAGTCATTCTTTCATTCCTTTACTTTCCTAATAAACTTGCTTTCACTTTACAGACTTGCCCAAATTCCATATTGAGTAAGGTCCATGAACCCTCTCTTGGGGTCTGAATCAGGACCCCTTTCCAGTAGCAGTGAGTTCCCCTAATTCCATGTGTTTTTATTTGCGATACAGTTGTATTAGTAATACAATTATTTTTCTTACATTTAATATATAGTGTTTATATTTTAAAAATGAATATGCAGTAAATGAGCACACAAAACAAATCCATTAAATGTGTATTTTTCACTTCTCTAATAGTTTCTTCTCGAAAATGCAAGATAATTAGATCCAATTGTGCAGAGGGTAATTCATACCTAGCAAAATATAACAAAGTGTACATTTTTGTTTTCTAGGTAATATTTGGTTTTCATAGACCTTCAATCCTTACCTCTTCCTATCCTGTGAATTTTTTCAGTTTCTCTTCTAACTCCTAAAGATTGTTTTACTATTTTTCGCCTCCATTTTTAATAATAGATCTAAGAACAAAGCAAATAAGCAAAAACTGTCACCTAACTAAAGTCAAAGTTAATGGTAATGGTGAGCACTCCTATTTCTATTGCTATATTCTGCTTATCGTGTGATGTTTCCTCTGCCTTTTCCTATTGTCCAAACATGCTTAGAAGAAAAAGACTAGGGTTAAACTACTGTTCTATAACCTAATATTGATATAACATATAAGAAAAGGAAGAGAAGAGTGTTAATAATGATACCATAAAGAATATTAAGAAGAAAGAAAGGGCTCTCCCTACCAGGCCCCTTAAATAAAATCTCTCTTGTCTGAAAGATAGCAGCAGGAGGCAGAACAACCCTAAGCAGACAGGGACAGGTCCCTAGTGAAACTCCACCTTCAAATCAGACAGTTTAAAGCCAGAAAGTCAAGCTACAAGTCCTGGGTAAATCCACAGACTGGATTGAGAACTTCTCTTCCCATTTGGCACGCTTTCCTCTTATTGATCCTCACCTTTCACCTATTTTACATATACATACCCTTCTGTAATTTGTATTTCACACTGTCAAGCCTGCCTTTGAGTGGTGCCTTTGTCTTACCTTTTTTGCATACTCACAAACCAATTAGCACACACACCCCCATTCTGAGTCCATGAAAGCCCTGGACTCAGCCACCCTGGGAAAGGCCATCTGACTTCAAATGGGGAACCACCCTTGCATCCCCTCTCTGCTGAGAGCTGTTCTGTTGCTAAATAAAGCTCTTCTCCACCCTTCTCACTCTTCCATTGTCTGTGTAACCTCATTCTTCTTGAATGTGGAACAAGAACTTGGAACTGCTGAACACAGATACCAGCTGTAACACAGGCAGGCTTGGGCACACCCAACCCAGCTGCAGGCTGAGCCCTGGGCAAATCAGGTGTGGCCCAGCAGGTGGAGGGTGCAGGGTGCTCCGTGCGTGCGGCAGGCCCAGGACTAAACAAGGCCCAGGTGGGGGCATTACCAGCTAAGGATTCCAGATGGCAAAAGTGGCCAAGAAAAATACTGAGCTATGGAGAGCATAACAAAGAGTCTGCTGTGCAAAAGTGCCTAGGAAGCTGAAGTCCTAGTTTCAGTAGAAATCCCCATATTGGATGTGAAGGATCTCTTCAAGGAGAACTACAAATCACTGCTCAGTGAAATAAAAGAGGATACAAACAAATGGAAGAACATTCCATGCTCATGGATAGGAATAATCAATACCGTGAAAATGGTCATACTGCCCAAGGTAAATTATAGATTCAATGCCATCCCCATCAAGCTACCAATGACTTTCTTCACAGAATTGGAAAAAACTACTTTAAAGTTCATATGGAATCAAAAAAGAGCCTGCATTGCCAAGTCAATCCTAAGCCAATACAACAAAGCTGGAGGCATCACACTACCTGACTTCAAACTATACTACAAGACTACATTAACCAAAACAGCATGGTACTGGTACCAAAACAGAGATACAGACCAATGGAACAGAATAGCGACCTCGGAAACAGCACCACACATCTGCAACTATCTGATTTTTGACAAATTCACAAAAACAAGAAATGGGGAAAGGATTCCCTATTTAACAAATGGTGCCGGGAAAACTGGCTAGCCTTATGTAGAAAGCTGAAACTGGATCCCTTCCTTACACCTTATACAAAAATTGATTCAAGATGGATTCAAGACTTAAATGTTAGACCTAAAACCGTAAAAATCCTAGAAGAAAACCTAGCCATTCAGGACGTAGGCATGGGCAAGGACTTCATGTCTAAAACACCAAAAGCAACAGCAGCGGAAGCCAAAATTGACAAATGGGATCTAATTGAACTAAAGAGCTTCTGCACAGCAAAAGAAACTACCATCAGAGTGAACAGGCAACCTACAGAATGGGAGAAAATTTTTGCAATCTACTCATCTGACAAAGGGCTAATATCCAGAATTTACAAAGAACTCGAACAAATTTACAAGAAAAAAACAAACAACCCCATCAACAAGTGGGCAAAGGATATGAACAGGCACTTATCAAAAGAAGACATTTATGCAGTCAACAGACACATGAAAAAATGCTCATCATCACTGACCATCAGAGAAATGCAAATCAAAATCACAATGCGATACCATCTTGCACCAGTTAAAATGGTGATCATTAAAAGGTCAGGAGTCTGACCTTTTATAAGAATATGTATCTGGCTGGGCGCAGTGGCTCAAGCCTTTAATCTCAGCACTTTGGGAGGCTGAGACGGGTGGATCACGAGGTCAGGAGATCGAGACCATCCTGGCTAACACGGTGAAACCCCGTCTCTACTAAAAAATACAAAAAACTAGCCGGACGACGTGGCAGGCGCCTGTAGTCCTAGCTGCTCGGGAGGCTGAGGCAGGAGAATGCCGTAAACCCAGGAGGTGGAGCTTGCAGTGAGCTGAGATCTGGCCACTGCACTCCAGCCTGGGCAGCAGAGCGAGACTCCATCTCAAAAAAAAAAAAAAAAAAGAAGAATATATATTTATAACCCAGAATATATATTTATAACCCAGATATATAATATAAATAATTTATTTATATTATATATTAAATAATATATAATATATTTATTTTATTATATATAATATATAAGATATATAAGATATATAATATATATTTATATTATATACTAAATAATATATAATTTAAATAATATATTATATATAATATAAAAAATATATAATATAAATAACATATTTATAACCCAGAATATAAAACACTAGGGTTTTATATTCACTGTTAATTCAACAGGTGCTGGAGAGGATGTGGAGAAATAGGAACACTTTTGCACTGTTGGTGGGACCGTAAACTAGTTCAACCATTGTGGAAGACAGTGTGGCAATTCCTCAGGGATCTAGTACTAGAAATACCATTTGACCCAGCCATCCCATTACTGGGTATATACCCAAAGGATTACAAATCACACTGCTGTAAAGACACATGCACACGTATGTTTATTGAGGCACTATTCACAATAGCAAAGACTTGGAATCAACCCAAATGTCCAACAATGATAGATTGGATTAAGAAAATGTGGCACATATACACCATGGAGTACTATGCAGCCATAGAAAAGGATGAGTTCATGTCCTTTGTAGGGACATGGATGAAGCTGGAAACCATCATTCTGAGCAAACTATTGCAAGGACAGAAAACCAAACACCACGTGTTCTCACTCATGAGTGGGAATTGAACAATGAGAACCCTTGGACACAGGAAGGGGAACATCACACACTGGGGACTGTTGTGTGATGGGGAGAGGGGAGAGATAACATTAGGAGATATACATAATGTAAATGACAAGTTAATGGGTGCAGCACACTAACATGGCACATGTATACATATGTAACAAATGCACATTGTGCACATGTACCCTAGAACTTAAAGTATAAATAAATAAATATATATATATATAAAAATATATATATATATATATGAAATTCCCATATTGGCTAGTAACCTGTGTGAACCTGACTTGTTTCACTTCTGTAGTTCCAACTAGCACTCACCCAGTTGTACTGATGTGCCTTTGGCAATATGAGCAGAAGGCTACATGAGGGTTTGAGTAGTGAAACATGACTAACCTGCCAATAAATCATCTCTATTGCTTTCAGAAACCTAGAGAACCACATAGTAGGCCTTCCTTTTTCTTTTTCTTTTTTCTTTTGTTTTTTTTCCTGCATGACTCTCATTTGGGGAATGATCACCAACGCCCATTCTGTTGATACGGGGTCAGTACCATTATACCAAATAGGAAATGTTAAATTCAGAATTTCATTTAGAATTAGCATTCTGTTAATTTCACATTTTAGTAATGGTTGATGGGAAGTTATGTGCAAATTATTTAGTTGAGAGGTATTTTACCCCAAGATTCATATTAGCAAAGGCTAGCAACACTAGGGTTTTATATTCACTGTTAATTCAACAAAGAGGAACCCAGGTAAAGAGATTAAAATATTTGCCATTTAAGTCTCTTGAAAAAAATCAAGGACTGGAGATGGGAGAAAGAACACAGAGTTAACTTAAGTAGTCAATTAAAACTCTGGTTTGAGATTTAGTCTACTTTCCGTTTTGCCACGATATGGTTTTAGAAGGTATAGCCTGGTGGTCCCTGGGGTTACAGGAAAGCACAGAGACATACCAATGTACCTAGCCATCCACTGCCAATATTTTTCTGCATGAGTTAATAAGTTGACTATGCAAACTAGATAATTTCATTGATTTATAATTTCTATAGTTTTAAAACATTCTCATTTTCATTCTGCACAATCACTTGAAAAAAAATTTTGTGTATATCTCTTTGTCTGAGTGTGTATTGTAGTGTAAACAAACTAGTGTAAACTAACTAGACTCTACCACATATTTTGCTTTATTGAAGTGACCACAGACCAAAAAAGAATTCAAAGACTGCAACATATTTGACATTTGTGAAACTAAAAGATATTGTGATGTTTATTTGAGGCTCATGGAGGATAAACGAAATATGCATGGAAAGGTTCTATAAATTCTTGCCATGTAATCTCTCATGGTCTTTAAATAATTATTAAGTTTTTATGCTAGCTGTTGCCCAAGGAGGTTATGAAGAGATTTTTGTTACTTCACTATTTTTTTCTTTGTCTAAAGAACAAAAATGTATTTGTCTAAAAAACTGCACATAAGAACACCAGAAGGAACTATTTTACCCTTAAGTGATTTAACCTTTTAACTCAGGCTGTGTTAAAATGTAAAGATCACACTAGTGGGATCTGTTTCTATTTCCCCCACATTTTGTCTCAATTTGTTCACAAATTCATATGAAGGGACAAAGTCAACTCTATGAACATCGTTCAAGTCACATCTTCACAGTGGCTAAAAGGGGTGTACAAGTGAGGAAAAAAATTAGCCCTCATTGACTGCCAAAAGTCTCTTCTGTATTGTAAAAAAAAAATTTAATTGCATTCACTGATGACAAGTGTGGGTGCGTTTGGCAGACAAGGGGAAAGGACTTTGCTATGTATCTGCTGTTTGAAAATTCTTCTCATTCTGCTAACACTTTTCCTCTTCATGTCATCAAAAATAATTTTTTACTGATTATGTTGACACCCTCATAATGCCAGAATTTTTCTTACATCTCAGATGTAACTGTCTGTCATGATCTACATTCAAGTGTGTTGTCTTTTTTTAATATAGCATATATGTAAAAAAATACTTTTGAAACTACCAAGTTCAAGTTTTACTTTGCTTTATGAAGACTAGTGCATATCTACACAAGAATGGATAGGCAACACATTCATTTTCAACCTTCAGAAACTAATTTTATCTTTCCTTTCAGTCTTAAAGCATATTAAGCCATGTTAGCTTACAACACAAAGTAGTGTAAAATGAGATAATTTTAGAAGGTGAATTACTTTTGTCATTTCACTTGTGAAATGGTTTCTTTCAGGATATTTTTAATTTAAAAGAGATATAATCTGCCAACAATAAAAATGGGAAAAATAAAAATTCACTGTAGGTTCTTTTATATAATAATTGTGTTCTTGAAAATGTACTTGGAAACCACATCACATTTTTTCACTGACTTGTTTTATACTTGAAAGATGTGTTCAGATTCTTTTGCAAACCATATATTCAAGAGCATCTTTTTGGAACAACTCTTGATTTTATAATATTGCTGGTATCTATATCTTTCACTAACTGGCCTCTTCTTAAACCTTTTTTTATTATTGGTGATAAAAAAGTACGATTTCTTCTTTAGATTGTAGCATATGATTTCTGCAGCTTCTGCAAGTCATCCCCCTTCTCCTTCCTTGATTTCTAATAGAATTTAATGGAAGGCTCTAATAGATAATCTCATGATAAATTGGAAATAGAAGGTTAATAATTTTTGTGGCTTTGTGCTTTCTGAACTACATTCAACTGAAGATCATTCTGCACCTACCCAAAATAACTAGGAAATAAGATGAAAAAAAAAAAGAAAAAAAAGACAGGTTGAAGCATAAAAAGATAGCACAAAGCAAAATATCAAGGAATAGGATTAAATCAATAAAAAGCCTGAGGGAGAAATGGATATTTTTTTCATAACCAACCATATTAAAGGAAAACTAGAACAACATAGTGTCTCGTGGAATCTGTTTAAAGTATGTCCACTGGATCATTAAATTTATATGTTGTTATAGATATATCATAGATACATATGATAGATAGTCTATGATATATATATCATAGACTACATATGTATTCATAGATATATCTAGTAATCATCACTACAAGTAGCAAGTATGTCAAACAGATGCTGAATAAGATTTTCCGTGGCATTGACATGTTGCTTGGTCAGTTTTCTTATCAAGAATTTCAGAAACACAGATGCTCTAGTTTGTCAGTAGATTTTTCTTTATTTTTTTCTTTCTTCTTTTCTTTTCTTATTTTTTTGTTTTTGTTTTTGTTTGTTTTTTGTTTTTGTTTTTGTTTTGAGACAGGGTTCACTCTGTCACCCCAGCTGGAGTGCTGTGGCCTGATCATGGCTCACTGCAGCCTCTACCTCCCTAGCTCAAGGGATATTCCTGCCTCAGCCTCCCAAGCAGCTGAAACTACAGGCATGTGCCACCATGCCCACTATGTTGCTCAGGCTGGTCTTGAACTCTTGGGCTCAAGCGATCCTTCTGCCTCAGCCTGTGAAGTGCTGGAATAACAGGTATGAGCTGCTGTATTTGACCTGCCAAGTACTTTTTAAATATTCCTTAGTCCTGGATGGGTATAATCAAGAAAAACATTAGAGACCAAAGAAAAAGAGGGTTCCATTGAAGGAAATGTGATAAAAATGCTATAATACATCTCTGTCCTGGAGGCACTTGCAATTGAGATAGGTAGCATAATCATACTCAAAGAAAATACATTATTTAACAAAAATGTATAGCTACAAAATACAAAGTAAATACTTATAATATATTGGGAGGTAGAGATAAAGAAAATTAATTTATTCACATCAATAGGAATATATAAAAATACAAGAACTTTCCACTCATATACTTGTTCGCCAAATAATCTTACTTAAAATCTGATTTTAATTTAAACATTTTTTCTAATATACATTAATATTAGAGTTTCACCTTGCATTCTTGATTTGTAATGTTAACTATTTATTTTTCACTTATTGGAACACTATGCCCTCATAATCGAATAATCTGTTGGTAAGTTTCACTATTTATTTCTGAAATCAGTGGACTGGCCTTATAAATGTGTACCAGTCCTTCATGTGAGAAAGAGGAGATTGTTGGCAAAATCAAATACAACACAATGGCTCTCAGCCTCTACCTATTTCATTCAGGACCCTAACACTTGTTGTCCCTTCTCTTCCTCTTAACTACGGAAGTCACAAAGGGGAGTGCTTAAAAGTAGTCTTTGAGCTACTGTCACTGCATCGGGTATTTGCTGCCATTTTTTCTCTCTTGTTTCAGTTTCTACCTTGCTGTGTCCGCTGTACGAAGAGTGGCTTGAGTTATTCTCACCATTGCCAGTGCACCTCCTGTGTGAAGACAAATACCCACATCAGGATTAGAAGGGGGAAATCTACTGAAATGGCAGTGGGGAGGGATGGAAAGAGCATACCCAGGAAGGCTGGAGAAGAGGCAGAAGATGAAAGCAGAGTCTGTATCCGGTCTCAAGTGAAGAAACAGATTTATGAAACTAAGAGAGCACAGAAGGTGTTTTGAGGGAATTGTATTGTGCATGGGAGACCAAGAGTCACTGAAAACAACTCAAATTTTTGTTATAATTTCTAAAAGAATGTTAAAAGGATACCTATTTTTAACCCATGTCAAGATTTCTTAAATTTCTCTTACTCTGAGCATTTCTTTATTTATTGAGGATAACAATCTTTTGTCACATAGATGTTGTAAATATTTTTACATGAGTTTTACATGATACAATCATACCTTAATTGTATCATATGAAATGTTTATATTCATAAGTTTTATAATTTTTGATAATCAAACCTTTTAATTTATGATTATATTTTTAGCATGAAGCTTACAAATGTGTTCCTTTTGCCAAAATTTTGCCCATATATTTCCAGTTCTTCTATTATTTCATGTCTATACTTAATTCTTTAATCAGTTGATTTTACCCATTTCACAATCATTCATAAGGTAACCCAACATTTCTTACAATTTTAAAAATTACTTTTATTACATACTAAAGATTTAAACACTGTAAACTGTATTTGGAGGATTATATTCTGCTTCACTAACCAATTATTTATTTTATCACATCTATAATATTAGATTAATTTTTGTAGTTTTATAATATATTATCTGGTGAAACAAACCCTCCTCAATCATTATTATTCCTCTCAACTTTTTCTTGTCCTTTTAAAAAAAATAGTGGTTAAATAAACATAACATAAAATTTGTAATTTTAACCATTTTTGATGTGTACAATTCTGTGGCATTTAAGTACATTCAAAATATTGTACAGCCATCACCTCTATTGGATTTGCATAAAAATCCAAAATATTTTCATCATCTTGGAAAGAAACCCTGTACCTATTAAGCAGTCACTCCCTTTTTCTGTCTCCCCTTAACCTGTGGCAACCACTAATCTACTTTCTGTCCCTAATGGATTTGCTTATTCTGGGTATTTCATATGAGTGGAATCATATAATATTTGTTTTTTGTGTATCTGGCTCATTTCACTTAGCATAATGTTTTCAAGGTTCATTCATGTTATGATGTGTATTAGTATTCCATTACTATAATTGGATACTATTCCATTGCATGGATATACCAAATTTAGTTCATTTGTTCATGGGTTGATAAACATTTAGGTTGTTTCCACTTTTTGGCAGGTGTGAATAGTGCCTCTATGAACACTACTGTACAAGTTTCTATTTGAATACCTGTATTCAATTCTTTTAGGAGTGGAATTGCTGGGTCATATAAGAATTCAATGTTTAACTTACAGAGGAACCACAAAACTGTTTTTGACAATGACTATACCATTTTACATTCACACCAGCAATATACAAGAGTTTCAGGTTCCCTGCATTCTCACAAACACTTAATTTCTGTTTTTATCTATTATAGGCATCCTTGTGAATGTGAAGTGGTATTTCATTGTGGTTTTGATTTCCATTTCTCTAATGATAATGATGCTGAGCATCTTTTCATGTGCTTGTTGACTATTTGTATTACTTTCTTTGGAAAAATGTTTATTCAATTCCTCTGCCCATTGGCTATGTTTGCTTGTTCATTTTTCTACAAAAGTAATAAAGTCATTGAATCAAATTCTATCTGCAAGACGTACTTTGAGATTTTGATGACAATTACATCAAACAGTTGGGCATGGTGACTCATGCCTGTAAACCCAGCACTTTGGGAGGCCAAGATGGGAGGATTGCTTGAGGCCAGGAGTTCAAGACCAGCCTGGTCAACATAGTGAGACATCCATCTCAAAAAAAAATTACATCAAATATATAAATTAATTTGTATAGAATTAGTATCCACATAATATTAAGTCTTACCATCTAATAACCTGCCATGTCTCCTTGGTCATTAAAATATTTTGACTCTCAAAAGTGTAATAGTTTTTTAAAAAAATGTTTTGCACAGTGCTTATAATTTTTGTAAGCTTATAAACTTCCTTTCTTCCTTCCTTCCTCCCTCCCTCCCTTCTTTCCTTCCTTAGTTCCTTCCTTCCTTCCTTCTTTCCTTCCTTTCTTCCTTCTTTTCTGTCTTCGTTCCTATATGAATTGAATCTCTTTCTTCTCTTATGTTTTCTATAGCCTGATTGTGGTGATTACTTCACAATATTTAAATATATCAAAATATCAAATTGTACATCTTAAGTATATATAATTCTATGTGCTAATGATAGCTCAATAAATCTGAAATTTTTTTCTGATAATTTTTTTGAGACGGAGTCACGTTTTGCTGCCCAGGTTGGAGTACAGTAGCTCAATAATAGTTCGCTGCTGATTCAAACTCCTGGACTCAGGTGATTCTCCCACCTCAGCCTCTCAAGTAGCTGGGACTACAGGTGTGTGCCACCATGCCCAGCTATTATTATTATTATTATTATTAATTTTTTAGTAGAGATAAGGTCTCACTATATTGTCAAGGCTGAACTCGAACTCCTAGCCTCACACAATCCTCCCACATTGGCCTCCCAAAGTGCTGGGATTATAGGCATGAGCCACTGCCCCCAACCTGAAAATTCGTTTTAAAGAATAAACTTTCTAAATAATTATTCCTTATATATGGCACATAATAGGCCATTTTGCTAGTGAGCAAATGAATTTTAGGCTCACATCATGAATTTTAGCTCCAGAACAACTGCAAGAACAAACCGGGAATCCTGAGAGGACCCTCTGAAGGAAGCAGACTGCAGGACTAGGGAGACATCCCAAATACTCAGCTGCAGCAGAATCTGTTCAAGGAGAGTCTGAGCTCAGACATGCCTAGCCCTGACCCCACCTGATGGCCCTTCCCTATCCACCTGAGTGGCTGAAGACAAAGGGCACAAATTCTTGGGAGTTCTAGGGCCCTGCCTACCGCCAGTTCCTCTCTATACTACCACAGTTGATGTTCTCTGGAAAGCGCCACCTCTGGGCAGGAGGCCAAAAAGCACCTTAAAAGTAGAACATTAAACCACCAAAGCTAAGAACCCTCACAGAGTCCATTTCACTACCCCACCGCCCCCAGCACCTCCACTGTAACAGGTACTGGTATCTGAGAGACCAATAGACAGTTCACATCACAGGACTCTGTATAGACAGCCCCTAGTACCAGCCTGGAGCCAGGTAGACTTGCTGGTGGCTAGACCCAGAAGAGAGACAACAGTCACAACAGTTGGGCTCACAGGAAGCTACATCCATAAGAAAAAGGGGAGGGTACTACATGAAAGGAATAACCCATGGAACAAAAGAGTCTGAACAACAGCCTTCAGCCTTAGACCTTCCCTCTGACAGAGCCTACCCAAATGAGAAGGAACCAGAAAACCACCTCTGGTAATATGACAAAACAAGGTTGTTTAACACCCCCAAAAAACTCATACTAGTTTACCAGCAATGGATCCAAATCAAGAAAAAATCCCTGATTTACCTTAAAAGGAATTCAGTAGGTTAATTGTTAAGATAATCAGGGAGGCAGCAGAGAAAGGCAAAGCCCAATGCAAGGAAATCAAAAAAAAAAAAAAAAAAAAAAGATATAAGAAGGGAAGGAAGAAACATTCAAGGAAATAGCATAAAGAAAAAACAATCAAAACTTCAGAAAACACTGGACACATTTTGCATGTATAGAAATGCAAAATGGAAAATCTCAGCAACAGAATTGAACAAGTAGAAGAAAGAAATTCAGAGCTTGAAGACAATGTTTTCAAATTAATCCAGTCCAACAGAGACAAAGAAAAAAGAATAAGAAAATAAAGAAAATATGAACAAAGCTTCCAAGAAGTCTGGGATTATATTAAATGACCAAACCTAAGAATAATTTTTGTTCCTGAGGAAGAAGAGAAATCTAAAAGTTTGGAAAACATATTTGGGGGAATAATCGAGGAAAACTTTCCCAGCCTGGCTACAGACCTAGACATTCAAATACAAGAAGCACAAAGAACACGTGGAAATTCATTGCAAAAGATCATTGCCTAGGCACATTGTCATCAGGTTATCTAAAGCTAAGACAAAGGAAAGAATCTTAAGAGCTGTGAGACAAAAGCACCAGGTAACCTATAAAGGAAAACCTATCAGATTAACAGCAGATTTCTCAGTAGAAACTCTTCAAGCTAGAAGAGATTGGGGCTCTATCTTCAGCCTCCTCAAACAAAACAATTATTAGCCAAGGATTTGTATCCAGCAAAACTAAGCATCATATATGAAGGAAAGATGCAGTCTTTTTCAGATGAACAAATACTGAGACAATTTGCCACTACCAAACCACCACTACAAGAACCGATAAAAGGAGCTCTAAATCTTGAAACAAATCCTGGAAACACATCAAAACAGAACCTCTTTAAAGCATAAATCACACAGGACTTATAAAACCAAAATACAATTTGAAAAACAAAAACAAAAAACCAAGGTACACAGGCAACAAATTGCATGATGAATGGAATGGTACCTCACATCTCAATACTAACATTGAATGTAAATGGCCTAAATGCTCCACTTAAAAGATACAGAACTGCAGAATAGATAAGAACTCACAAACCAACTATCTGCTGCCTTCAGGAGATTCACCTAACACACAAGGACTCATATAAATTTAAAGCAAAGGGATGGAAAAAGGCATTTGGAAACCAAAAGCGAGCAGGGGTAGTTATTCTAATATCAGACAAAACAAACTTTAAAGCAACAGCAGTTAAAAGAGACAAAGAGGGACATTATGTAATGGTAAAAGGCCTTATCCAACAGGAAAATATCACAATTCTAAACATAAATGCACCTAACACTAGAGCTACCAAATTTATAAAACAATTACTAATAGACCTATGAAATGAGATAGACAGCAACACAATAATAGTGGTGGACTTCGATACTCCACTGACAGCACTAGACAGGTCATCAAGACAGAAAGTCAAAAAAGAAACAATGGATTTAAACTATACCTTGGAACAAATGAACTTAACAGATATATACAGAACATTTCACGCAGCAACTGCAGAATACACATTCTATTCAACTGTACATGGAACGTTCTCCAAGATAGACCTTATGATAGGCCATAAAATGAGCCTCAATAAATTTAAGAAAATTGAAATTATATCAAGCACCCTCTCAGACCACAGTGGAATAAAACTGGAAATTAATTCCAAAAGTAACCTTCAAAACCATGCAAATACATGGAAATTAAATAACCTGCTCCTGAATGAGTATTAGGTCAAAAGTGAAATTGTGATGGAAATTAAAAAATTCTTCGAACTGAACAACAATAACGACACAACCTACCAAAACCTCTGGGATGGCTGGCTGGATCCAGGGCCTGAACCTGTCTGGGCCTCCTGTGCCAATATTGGGACTTACAAACAATGTTACTACTGGGCAGCTCTGCATTTCCCTCTATGCTGCCTGAACCAGTCCCAGGTTGCTGGGGAGCAGAGGCCAGACCAGGGCCGGTCTGGGTGCCCTGACCCTCAGCTGGCCCTGCCTAGCCACACAGCCATCCTGGACATGGTGTCGTCCCTCTGCCACACCAGGTCCTGTGAGGAGTCCCCCGAGAGGAGCCCACTGTGGGATGGGGTTGACCTTTGTTTCCTGCCTGGGTATCTGGGTCTGGCTACCAGCCGTGTTTTTCATGTGTTGATTTTATTTGACTCCAGGAATGGTAGGTCTCATCCTTCCTGTCTGGGCCAAGAGTGGCTGAGGGCTGCCTCACTGCAAACTCTCCCTCCAGTGTCACTGATGGTCGTCCTTGTCTCAGAATGACCAGGGGCCAGCCAGTGTCTGACCAAGGTCAAGGGGCACGTGCAGGGATGGCAAGGATGACTCTGAAGCCAGAAATGCCTTAAACTGCAACGCGCCATCTGGTCCCCACTCCCAGCCCCAGCCCTAACCCAGTCCTCTTAGGAGCAGGACCAGATAAAAGTGTGTGGCAGAGAGGCTGAGCACTGTGTTACTAACTCCAGTACGTTCCTGTGTGGATCGCTGTGAAATAAAGTCTGAAAACTTAAAACAAACAAACAAACAAAAACCTCTGGGACGCAAGAAAGGCGGTGTTAAGAGGAAAGTTCACAGCCCTAAACGCCTACATGAAAAAGACTGAAAGAGCACAAACTGACATTCTAAGGTCACACCTCAAGGAACTAGAGAAATAAGAACAAACCAAAACCAAATGCAGCAGAAAAAAAGGAAATAACCAAGATCAGAGCAGAACTAAATGTAATTGAAACAAACAAACAAAATACAAAAGATAAATGAAATAAAAAGCTGGTTCTTTGAAAGGATAAAGAAAATTGAAATACCATTAATAAGATTAACCAAGAAAAGAAGAGAGAAAATCCAAACAACGATTAAGAAACAAAATGGAAGATATTACAACTGACACCACTGAAATACAAAAGATCACTCAAGCCTACTATGAACACCTTTATACACATAAACTAGAAAACCTAGAGGAAATGGATAAATTCCTGGAGAAATATAAACCCCTTAGCTTAAATCAGGAAGAATTAGATACCCTGAACAGACCAATAACAACAGACCAATAACAGCGAGATTGAAATGGTAGTTTAAATATTACCAACAAAAAAAGACCAGGTCCAGATGGATTCGCAGTAGAATTCTTCCAGACATTCAAAGAAGAGTTGGTACCAAGCCTTTTGACACTGTTCCTCAAGACAGAGAAAGAGGGAATCCTCCGTAATCCATTCTATGTAGCCAGTATCACCCTAATACCAAAACCAAGAAAGGACATAACCAAAAAAGAAAACTACAGACTGATATCCCTGATGAACATAGACACTAAAATCCTTAACAAAATACTAGCTAACTGAATCCAACAACATATCAAAAAGATAATCCACCATGATCAAGTGGGTTTCATACCAGGGATACAAGGATGGTTTAACATACACAAGTCAATAAATGTGATACGCCAAATAAACAGAATTTAAAACAAAAGTCATATGATCATTGCAATAGATGCAGAAAAAGCACTCGACAGCATCCCTTTATGATTAAAACTCTCAGCAAAATTGACATACAAGGGACATACCTCAATGTAATGAAAGTCATCGATGACAAACCCACAGTCAACATAATACTGAATGGGGAAAAGTTGAAAACATTCCCTCTGAGCACAGGAACAAGACAAGGATGCCCACTCTCACCACTCTTCTTCAACATAGAACTGGAAGCCCTAGGCAGAGCAAACACACAAGAGAAAGAAAAAAAGGGCATCCAAATTGGTAAAAAGGAAGTCAAACTGTCATTGTCTGCTGATAATATGATCGTTTACCCCCAAAACCCTAAAAACTCTTCCAGAAAGCTCCTAGAACTGATAAAAGAATTCAGCAAAGTTCCAGACACAAGATTAATGTACACAAATCAGTAGCTCTTCTATACACCAGCAGTGACCAAGCAGATAATCAAATCAAGAACTTAAACCCTTCTACAACAGCTGGGAGAAAAAAAAAAACCAAAAAAAAAAAAAAAAAAACCAAAAAAAAAAACTTAGGAATATACCTAACCAAAGAGGCGAAAGACCTCTACAAGGAAAATTACGAAACACTGCTGGAAGAAATCATAGATGACACAAATGGAAACACATCCTGTGCTCATGGTGGGTAGAGTCAATATTGTGAAAATGACCATACTGCCAAAAGCAATCTACAAATGAAATGCAATTCCCATCAAAATACCACCATCATTCTTCACAGAATTGGAAAAAACAATTCTAAAATCCTTATGAAACCAATAAAGAGCCTGCATAGCCAAAGCAAGACTAAACAAAAAGAACAAATCTAGAGGCATCACACTACCTGATTTCAAACTATATCATACAGCCATAGTCGCCAAAACAGTATCGTATTGGTATAAAAATATGCATAAAAATACAAAAATATAGACCAATGGAACAGAATAGAGGACTCAGAAATAAACCCAAACACAGCCAACTGATCTTCAATAAAGCAAACAAAAACATAAAGTGGAGAAAGGACACCCTTTTCAACAACTGGTGCTGGGATAACTGGCTAGCCACATGTAGGAGAATGAAATTGAATCCTTGTCTCTCACCTTACACAAAAATCAACTCAAGATAAAGGACTTAAATCTAAGACCTGAAACTATAAAAATTATTGAAGATAACATTGGAAAAACCCTTCAAGACATTGGCTTATGCAAGAATTTCATGACCAAGAACCCAAAAGCAAATGCAACAAAAACAAATAGTTGGGACTTAATTAAACTAAACAGCTTTTGCACAGCAAAAGGAACAGTCAGCAGAGTAAACAGGCAATCCACAGAATAGGAAAAAAATCTTCACAATCTATACATCTGACAAAGGACTAATATCCAGAATCTACAACAAACTCAAAGAAATCAGTAAGAAAAAAACAAACAGTCCCATCAAAAAGTGGGCGAAGGACATGAATACACAATTCTCAAAAGAAGATATACAAATGGCCAACAAACGTATGAAAAAAGCAATTGCAAATTCATGGAACCAACCCAAATGCCCATCAATCAATGAATGGATAAAGAAACTGTAGTATTTATATATACATATACGATGTATATGTACTACTCGGCTGCAAAAAAAGAATGAATTAATGGCATTTGCAGCGACCTGGCTGAGATTGAAGACTATTATTCTAAGTGAAGTGACTCAGGAATGGAAAACCAAACATCGTATATTCTCACTGATATGTGGGAGCTAAGCTATGAGGACACAAAGGCATAAGAATGATACAATGGACTTTGGGGACCTGGGGGGAAGCATGGGAAGGGAAAGAGGGATAAAAGACTGCAAATATGGTGCAGTGTATACTGCTCAGGTGATGGGTGCATCAAAATCTCACAACTCACCACTAAAGGACTTACTCATATAACCAAATTCCACCTGTAGCCCAATAACCTATGGAAAAATTTTTTAAAAAGAAATGACTTTTAGAATGTCACCCAGTTTAGATCAGGGAAGTAAATAGATAAGAGTGATTGCTTTGGAAGTGGAATCAAGAGAGAAAAATCCAGGAGAAAATGAGGAGAAAACTCAATAGCACTTGTTTAAAGTGTCCCTTTTTTGTGTGTCTGTATTCACTAATACACACAGAAGTAATATATTAAGTAGAACTGAAGTAATAAGTGGTAGTTATGTGTCTTCCAGATTCTTCTGGTGCCATTAGAAGTTGCCAACAACTGGTGCTCTGCTTTTTTATGAAGCGTTAAAATACCAAGCCACTATAACCCTAGACATAGTCAAATATAAAAGGCACACATGATACTAACATTGCAGAGCTCCTGAATTTTGTTCTAACATGCTCTATCTCACTGACCAAAATTTTTTCTAATTATTATTGTTGGAAAAACCATATTTAAATTTTAAATCTGCTGTTTCACTGAATTGTAATTTATGTAAGTATAAATCTTTGGAAGAAGCATAAAGTCAGTACTTCTCTCTGAAATCACTATTATATATCAAAAGTACTACATAACAGGCATAATCACAAGAATCTTCCTACCCAATTCAGTGCACCAAAGAAAGTAAAAATATTTAAAAATTTAGAACTAAAATTTTATCTTCTTAACTCAGATGAAGTAGAACAGTAAACACATCAAAGACAAAAAGATTATTTCTTCTTTTTGCATTATCTTTTTTCTCACTCCTTCTCTCTCACGCACAAACACACACACAATACATAGACAAACATACTTCCTATTTAAAGACACATTTGCTGATTATGATGTGTATTTTTCACTAAATCCCATCTGTAGTTTTTATAAGGTAGCATTCCATCAGGAGGTGCTTCATAGGAAGAAACAAAGAATGCTAGAATCACATAAATTTCAGAAGCACTATTTGCCATATCACATTCTTGGAAATTCACAGTGCATGTTAGTGTAGTGAAGCCTTCCAGAGATCCTGAAGAAAAAACAAACAAACAAAAAAAATTGTTTAAATTGGAATATCCCAAATGTAGTTGACCATAGGCCATTTTTATATCTAATACCTAACACAACACCATAGTAGTCAGGACATGCTTGGTCATGCCGTAATAACAAGAAGCCCCAAAACGTCGCTGACTTGCATTGTAAAATTTATTTCTCACTTAATACTACATATCTAATGTGGTTTTGAGGAAAGTTATGCTCACCGTATTCACTCAGATAATCAGGTGAGTTGTTTTTTCTTTTCACAATCACTACAACGAGAAAGAAATTCAGCAAATCATGCAATACTTTTAAAACTTCCTCCAAGTGACATTACTCTTCTTCTTCTTTTTTTTTTTTTTTTTTTTTTTTTGGTTAATCCCATTGGCCAAGGTGAATAATATTATTGCCATGCCCAACTTCAGTGTCAGAAGGGAAGGCTAATTCTACCATGTGTTCTGAAGAGAGGGAGTCAAATATTTTTGGTGAACAGCAGGACTACCACAAATAACACTTTGGAAAATGCTGGGCTGAAGAAACAGCTTTGGCACCTGTTATTCAATCATTCAGTGAACATACAAAATAAATACTCCTGTCAAGATAATCATCCTGGGGTTTGCCCAGTCGTCAGCATTGCCAACTTGGCTTCTTGGCTTTACCAGCTGCATAATGTGGTCTGTTCCAAGGCAGTTGCCCCATCTGTGACTCAAATCCTGCCCTTTGCTGATGTTGCTTCCTGGCAAATGATGATCATGATAATCACATAAAGCAGTTGTTCACCCATCTGCCTTGATACCAGCATTCCAACATATGTTATCTCCTCTAAACCTGTTTTAGTTCTTATCTCATAGTCTCTGTCTTAGTGTATTCAATCTGCCATAGTAAAATGTCATAAACTGGGTGACTTAAAAACAACAGGAATTTATTTCTCACAGTTCTAGAGGCTGGGAAATCCAAGATCAGGGCACCAGCAGATTTGGCATTTTTGACATTTGGTATAGACCTGGCCCATTTCCTGGTTCATAGATGTCACCTTCCCACTGTGTCCTCACATGGTGAAAGGGGCATGGCAACTCTCTAGGACCTCTTTTATAAGGGCACTAATCCCATTTATGAGGGCTCTGCCCTCATTATCTAATAATTACTTCCCGAAGACCCCACCTATTAATACCATCGCCTTGTGGGTTAGCATTTCAACATGTGGATTTTGGGGTAACACAGACATTCACATCATAGCAATCTCTAACATTATTTTCACAAAGGAGCTATTAATATATTACTTGTCAGAGACCAATATATTGTAGTGGCCTCCATCCATTACAAATTAGACATGTACAAAATAATATTAAATAGTGTAAGGGACTGCTTCCTTATTTCTAAAATTTTTAGATCTAGGAAAAGACGTTTCCAAAGCAGAGCTTGCTCCAAGAGAGGAAAGGACGACATGTAGGTGGGGCTTGATTTTGCTTCCCTGGCTTCAACAACCCCGCTTCTGGATTAATCTCCCTTGCATACTTGGATTTCGTATATTACTTTGCCTATAATAAAGGTTCTGTGGTTAAAAAAATATATTTTACCTATTGACCAAATGTTCTTTAAGGTCCTTTTCAGTCTTGACATTTTAACATACTCCAATCACCAATAAGAGATATTTGACATTCAGCATAGACAGGACAAATGGTCAGTTCAGCTGATGTGAGTTGCTGTCCCCAGGTGAACCATGGTTAGCTCAGTTTTAGTATGCTTTTCTGATGACAAAGAGGGTAACATGCTGCCAAGAATATGAAGCTGTGCTGATTTCTTTGCTTCTGTGTCTGCTACGTAACACTAGCTATTCTTCAAAAATTTGAGGAGCTTAGTTTATACCCCTAAAGAGACACAAACTGCTGGAGTCAAACTAAAGACACACAGCTGGTACAGAATGTGCACAAGGTCCAGAACCACCATGTGCAGAGGTGACCCCTGAACTCCAGCGTAGTCTTTTCAGCTTCACCTAAGTCTGACTTAGGTGATGACACAAATAATCCAAAGGATCCTGGAATCAAGCCCTTATTGAGGACCGGAGGCTTAGATCCACCTAGCTTGAACAATGAAGCTTGGTATTTGGATGTTCTTCGCTTCCCATTCCTTCTAAGAGTTCTTTTAAATAAGGCCACCAAAGTTTACTATAAAGATCATGAAAGAGTTTCATCCAAGTGATAATTCTGATATGTTGAGAACACTGCTGGAGATTGGATAAGGAAAGGATTCTGAGGTCAAGCATAGACCCAGCAGAAAATAATACCATTATTCATTAGTGATGTCAGCATGGCAGCGCTCATGCCACATATTTGTCATCCTGAGGTCCTTCTGATCCCATCACGAACTTCCATCATCAAAATAATGACCTTCAAATCAGTCCCTTTGTGTTTCCTATAACTGGAAGAGAAATGAATGATGTTCAAAGCATTAACACTCAAAATCCAGAGCAATAATAATGGATGATCAACAAAGTGTCATAAATTGAATCTTATACTACTGCTTTGTGTTATTTTACCTTTGAATGGAGAATACATACTCTGTGTTTTTCACCTTTACTAAAAAATATTTAACTGGTATCATTTCTGTTGATTGTATGAGAATTCACATTTATTCCTTTAAAGTTAAACAGCAATGCATTGACGTTCTCTTCCCATTATTTTCTTTAATAAGTTTTTATGTTTAGAAATAAAAATTTACAGGCTAAAATGTAAGACCATGGTAATATAGTTAGAGATAAATATTATTACTCAATAAATATTGATTATTTATAGGCCTTCCATCTGCACAGTTTACAAGCCCAAAAAGTAATCCCAATCCAGAAAACTGAGGTAGATTAAACCAGTTTGCTTCTGTTAGGTTAATCAGTCAATCTACTCTAAAAATGAAACTTCCAGGTATGAAGATTTGTATTTCTTTTCTTTTTTTTTTGTGGGGGCGTGGGTGGATGGAGTCTTGCTCTGTCACCCAGGCTGGAGTGCAGTGGCATGATCTTAACTCATTGAAACCTCCATCTGCAGGATTCAAGTGATTCTCCTGTCTCAGCCTCCAAGTAGCTGGGACTACAGACGCAAGTCACCATGCCTGGCTAATTTCTGTATTTTCTTTTAATAAAGTCAGGTTTCACCATGTTGGCCAGGCTGGTATCAAACTCCTGACCTCAGGTGATCTGCCTGCCTCAGCCTCCTGTAGTGTTGGGATTATAGGTGTGAGGTACTGTGCCTGGCTAAGAAGATTTATATTTCTGATCATTGATATTATTCATACCTAAATAAGCAGAATCTGGGTTTCTTTCTGTTCGTTTTAACACAAAGATGCTCTCCAGTATATGACAGCAGCCAAATCCAGCTATCACATTTATTCAGAATGAGCAAGAACTGAGACATATCTCTTCATAAGATAATTTTTGGTTGGGATTTACACTCATTGTCTGTGTGAAACCCGTTAGGAATCTCACAGAAGATTCAGACGGCAAAAAATTCTAAGCAAAATGCTGGATGCCGCTCCATCCCAATTTTGGAACTTAGCTCTACTTATCAAGACCAAAAAAGTGAAATAGGGTGCTGAAGATAAGTTAGTTGTTCACTAAATTGTATCTCATTTCTTTCTGGGCACAAGATTACACAACATGTCCAAGCATTCCTTGCACTTAAATACAGCTATATGAGAGCAAATTGTATTCAATAGATTGTGGGCAGAGTGGCACATGCCATTCCCAGGCCTGGCCTCCTACACATAACCATCTGTTCTCCTTTCCCATTCTTGGTCTAAATGGAGGGAACTCCAAGAACCCAAAGAGATAAAATGCAGAAGGATCTAGGTCCCTTAGTTGCACATGGATGATAAGTGAACAAAAATGAGTAGACTGTTTCCTAAGTACTAAATAAACTGTAAATGTGTTAAGTCTACCTCTGAGATTTTAGAGTTCTTTTTTGCAACAGTTATTCTGTCTTGACTAAACCAGCTAGTAAAACACAAGTAACCAGTGATGATCTGGATCATATTGCCTCCATTAAGATTCCTGGATAACAAGCTAATAAATAATAATTATTAACACATCATAAATATCAATATGAATACCTATTTGTGGCACTATAAGGACAGCTTACATTTGCTGAGCACTCTTCATATGCCAAAAAAAGGTATAATTTTGCTATCCGTATTTACGGATCATAAATGAAAAGTCAAATGATTAAATAACTGGATCAAGATCCAGATCTGTCAGTAAGTGGACCTTTAACTCAACTCCAACCTTTTTTAATTTTAATTCCTGAATCGTTAGGCACCGAGCCACATTGCCTCTCAGTTCTCACACTCATCCTGACCCACTTTTCTGACAATCATATAATCAAATTGACCTGTCTGCTTTATCACATCAGAGTATGCCTACCAATTGGTATGATTCATTGTACTTGATATTCCTAAATTCTAAACCTGTTGAAAATTATATCTTTGAAGTTTAAATCTATAATCACCAAAGAGATTGCTTGCAAGTAGCATAACCCACTTAAGCTAGTTTAAGTAGAAAAAGAGTATGTCACAGCATATTAGGAAACTCAGAGGCTTCAGGAGGTTTATCAGATTATATCCAAGAACAATTCCCAAATCATACACTGAGCCTAACCAGTAGAGGTCCTTCTGGGTACAGGCATGGATGGTCACACAGTGGCCACTGCATTTGTGCGTATCATCACTATTCCAGGGACATCTGCCATTACTGCTTCAAAATGCCTGACATCTCTCCTCTGTGCTCTGCCACTCTCATGAGAATACGGATTCTATGAAGCAACTGCACCTAGTTCTTCATGTTGTTTCCTTCTAAGTAAAACAATCTCAGGAGAATAGCTCTGCTGGGCAAAGCCTACATCCTAGCTGGAGGCTGGGAAATCAAGTTCTGGTTTCTGCTGGTAGGTGGATCTCATAGTGGAAAACCCCCCAAACATAAGGAGCCTGTTTAAAAGATTCTTGGTGACCGAAACACATGTCCACTGAAATGACAATGTAAAGTCACATGGAAACCAAAATTATGGGGGAACTGAAACAATGCTTCTTTTAGAGGAAGCTGGTTCAGAGAGAGAATAGAGCAGGGGTCCAGGGGGGAAAAGCAGCAGCCTTAGGAAAGACAGGGCTGCTGCATGATGACTCCTAAGTTTTGGTGAAGTCTGGCTGTCCTCGCTCTGATTGGCTTCCATGTATTTTTATAATATGAGGTCTCTGCAGTTCTTAAATGGCAAGTTCATAAATACATGCCAGGCAGTAAACACCTTCAAAATATTGACATGAATAAATAAATCTTAGAGTAAGATTCTCAGAGCTAGTATAAGCAGAAAAATAGCTTATTAAAGGATATTATTATAATAGAAAACTCACAGAAGATTCATGAGACTTAAAGGAGGGAGCAAGATGGAGAATTTTGTTTCTAACGGATATAGAAAGAACTCTTACATAGTGTTTAAGAGGATCAAACTTAGCCCATACAATTGATTTGAATTCTGGCTCCACCCATTGACATCACTTCACGAAGTTGTAAATTCCATGAAATTATCGGTCATGTCTCACTCGCATTTGTGCCAATTATAGTCGCTGCCTTGCCGCAGAACTTAGTAGTTAATATTTTTTAATGAATTCTTTCAACTGGTAGTAGCAAAAAAGAAAACGGATTTCATTTATTTAGATTAAATAGAGCAAATAAGTGACTAGTTAGTAACTGGGAAGAAAAATGCGTTGACAATATGGGTTTCCAACAACTACAGAATGCTTGGGTTTATCATTTCTAGTAGGGTTGTTTTAGGGAATCAATTTTGTATAATTTTTAATTGCCACACATGCACAAAGTGGCCTCAAAACACCATGTAATGATTACAATGGCTATAAATCACATTGACTGTGACATTGCTTCTTCTAAGTCCAGAAGTTAGTTAACATATAATATTCACTACTCTCTCTTTCCAATGTTTGTGTCCAAACATTGTTTCTTAAGTAGCCATATTGATTGTATTGATTAATACTCCTGGTAGAAATGATGAAAAATATCGATTTGCTCTTGTAAACCTCAGCTAAAACTAAAATATCTAGAGTATTGCTTCCTTGAACTCCATAAGAGCTCTCTTCTCAGACTTCTTCCATTCTTGCTGATTACATCTACAGATGGAAATCAGGTGTGAAAATCCATTAAGATGCTTCACAACAAGACAAACTTTGACTCATATTGAACTCTCATGTTCTCTCTTCCTTAATTAAGGCACAAGAACATTTTTACCATGGCGAGAGAATGACTTAGATTATGGATCTTATTCTTTCTAATGGCATTCATTTCACCCAATTGGGGGATAATACATTTCTTACTTCATTGCTTTGCAAAGAGCCTCTTACTCAGGTTTCTTCCAAGGGAAGAATAAAGAGCGTGGTTTTACTTATAAAGAGCTCTCAGTTATCCACGCCACAAAAGAAAAATGAAGCATACAGCTGTTCTCCCAAAATTATAACATATTTTTTCACTAAATATTTTAAAACACAAATAAAGAACACCATTTAAATGAATTAGTGACACAGAATCTTATTTTAGAGCTGGAATAACCTTTAATATTTGTAGCACAAAAAAGCAGTTGTGAACACAGGCTTTGGAGTCAGATAACCTGGGTTAAAACCTCAGCTTCACATTTACCAGCTGTGTGACCTTAGGCAATTTACAAAACATCCTGTGCCTCAATATTTTCTTCTCTATACTTTTAAGTATACAAATAAATAATAAAATCTAATAAGCAAGTTTAGGATAAATAAAAATAATAAAATGTAACAATAACTGTAATAATTCCTTTCTCATAGGCTTGTTATGAAGGTTAACTGAGATAATGCAATCCAGCACTTAGCAGTCAATACATGTTCATTCTTTTGTGTTTCACACTCTATGCACTTCTGTCCCAAAAAGGCATAGCAAGTTAAAAGAAAAGAAAGAAACAAAAAAAAAACAGCTTTCTACAGCCTTTCCTGATCTTTAGTAATTAGATGAATAAGCCTCAGAATTTTTGTTTTCTAAAGCTTCACTGACAATGTGAGATGTGAAAAAAATGTCATTGATCTCTATGGAGGAAAAAAAAAAAAGAAAGACAAAATGCAGAATTGATTCAGACTGATAGTTTAGTATAAAGATGCAAACAGGACAGTCCTCATGGTTCACATTTGCCAGTTTATTTTCACCAAACATATTCACAATAGCAGGATCACTAAATGAATATTCAGCCCACAAGTGTTTAGCTTTTGTGGATTCCCAAATTAAAATTATTACTAAGAACAAAAAATCATTATTACTAATATCTGTGATAAAGACTGGGTCTACTTACTTGTACAGAAGTAGACACTTTATAAGCAAAAAGAAGAGCATTAGGAATTTGAAAGCCCAGTAAATGCAAATTAGATTGCATTTTACAAAATACGGCTGCTCTCATTTTCAACAAATTTCCAGGGATTCCAAGGAATCAGAAAAGGAATCAGAAGGAATAGCCGAGCCATTTTCACTCCTGAATTATCTTCCTGCCTGTTTTTATATTTAGATTTTTAAAAATGCAGTAACAATTATTACAGCTCTCAATTATTGGGTAATTACTATGAGCCAGGCATTCTGCTAAGTACTGTGCATGCATTATTTCATTTGATCCCCTCAACATATAGATGAGGAAGTCAATATCATTTTTCTATGTTTACAGATGAGGAAATTAAACATAGAAAAGTTGAGTTCCTTGTCTAGGATCTTAGAGCCAGTAAACGGTTCTTCAGTACATTGGCTAGGTCCAAAGCCAGGTTCGTTAGCCACTAATGCAAGCTATTAATACCTCTAGAAAAAGAACATACTAACTGAGTAACCCAAAGACTTCCAAGTATTTTGTCTATCCTGGAGCTTTGAGTCCAGTGAATATAGAGGGACTGATACCAGCTTGGGGAGCAGATGTGTAGATGAACTAACTCCATTCTTTTCCATACACTCCTTCTCCATTGCCAGATGTGGACCTGAGGTTGTAGTTCTCGGAAGCTATCTTTCTCTCTTGATGCCACCAAAGGATAACAGCTTGCTAATGAGGCACTTACCTTAGAGGCCCTGATGCTAACTAAGTCCTGGGAAACATGGTTAGACCATAAGATTACTCAGAGAAAGTAACCCCTTTGAAAACTGCTCCTTTACCTAAGTCTTGAAGCTGCTATGGATTTTGCTGATTTCAAGCAGTTGAAAGGCATTCAACTAAGGAGAGGCAGTGTGCTATATAGGAGTAAAGCTTCAAAAGCAGTCCTGGGACGATATGAGGTTTTTCTGCTAGTTATTATAAAGACAAAAAAAGTAACTTATGAGGTTTTTCTGCTCATTATCATTATAATGACAAGACTTAACTCACCTGAATCTCTCTCTCTCTCTCTCTCTTTTTTTTTTTTTTTAAGACAGTCTCACTCTGTCGCTCAGGCTGGAGTGCAACGGTGCAATCTTGGCTCACTGCAATCTCCACCTCCTGGGTTCAAGCGATTCTCATGCCTCAGCCTCTCAAGTAGCTAGGATTACAGTTATGCACCACTAGGCCTGGATAATTTGTGTGTGTGTGTGTGTGTGTGTGTGTGTGTGTGTGTGTGTGTGTGTGTTTAGAAGAAACAGGGTTTTGCCATGTTAACTAGGCTGGTCTCGAACTCTTGGCCTCAAGTGACCCGCCTACACTGGCCTCCCAAAGTGCTGGGATTACAGGTGTGAGCCACTGTGCCAGGCCTGAATGAATCTCATTTACAATAATGAAATAGTATTATTTCATTTGTTATGTGACACATCTTTTGGATTTTAACTTTTGAAATCTGAGGCCTTTTTTTTTTTTTTTTTCTTACAGAGTCTCACTCTATTGCCCAGACTGGAGTACTGTGGTGCAATCACAGCTCACTGCAGCCCCTATCTCCTGGGCTCAAGTGATTCTCCCACTTCAGCCTCCTGAGTAACTGGGACCACGGGTGCCTGCCACCACGCCTGGCTAAATTTTTTCTGTTTTTTTGTACAGATTAGGTCTCACTACGTTGCTCATGCTGGTCTCGAACTCCTGGCCTTAAGTGATTCTCTTGCCTCAGCCTCCCAAAGTACTGGGATTAAGGTGTGAGCCACCACATCAAGGCTCTGAGGTATCTTATAGCCAATAAATAGCATCTTCCAATGTTTGCTGGTCAGGCAACAGTAGTGAGGTATTTGTCATGGTTTGTGAATGTGCAAAAAATATTTGCAGAATGGATAGCAATGGAGATGATAGAGCATTTGCTCCTTGAATCCCAAGGCACTATACCAGAAAGTATGGGAAGATGAAAGATAGGAATACTTACAATGCGGTTAGAGACACAAAGAATAAACACATAAAATGTTTACCATAAATTCATGTTTAATTCATTGTATATTCTCATCTATTCCCAAAAAGGATTTGGGACAAAAAGAGGTTAAGTACTTTTGTCCAGAGTCATTACAGTTAGGCAGACTGGAAAATGACCTAATTCTTATCCTATGCTATTCTTAACCACTCTAACTCCCCATTCTCCAACTGCCCACAATGCTGGAAGAAGCAGCATGGCACAATGTGAAGAGCTCAGAAAATGGGACGATATTGTTTGTGCTGAAGAGGAGGAGGAAGTGGGGTTGTTGAGTCAACAGGGACTCTTCTCACTGGAGAGGACTATCAAAAGCACTCTAATGGTGAAGAAGGTGTGAGCAAAGGCACAAGAAGAAGAAAGATAATTTGTAGGAATTGTAAGTTAGTAAGGCTGACAAGGAAGTTTGTAAGGGTAGTAGTGGGACCTAGAGGTGGAAGGAAAGGAGAAGGAATCTGAAATCCAGAGAGTGACTTTATTCTGAAAACAGCTGCTATGGCCTGAATGTTTGTGTCCTTTCAAAATTCATGTGTAGAAGCCTAATTCCCAATGTGACAGTATTAGGTGATGGGGCCTTGTAAGAAGTAATTAAGTCATGGCCGGGTGCAGAGGCTCATGCCTGTAATCTCAGCACTTTGCAGGGCGGAGGCGGGTGGATCACCTGAGATCAGGAGTTCGAGACCAGCCTGGCCAACATGGTGAAACTCCATCTCTACTAAAATTACAAAAATTGAAACTCCATCTCCACTAAAATTACAAAAATTAGCCAGGCATGGTGGCATGTGCCTGTAGTCCCAGCTACTCAGGAGACAGAGGCAGGAGAATTGCTTGAACCCGGGAGGCAGAGGTTGCAGTGAGCTGAAAGAGGAAAACTCTGTCTCCAAAACAAAAAAAAAGAAGAAGAAGAGATTAAGTTATGAGGGCTCTGCCCTCGTAAGTGGATCTGTGCCTTTAGAAAAGAGGCTGAAGGGAGAGTGTTTGCCCCTTCTAGCAAGTGAGGACACACAGAAAGCACCATCTATGAAGCAGAGTGAGCCCTCACCAGACACTCAACTTGCTGCTGCTTTGATCTTGGACTTCCAAGCCTCCAGAACTGTGGAGCAATAAATTTCTGTTTATAAGTTACTCAGTCTAATGTTATAGCAGATGAAATAAATGGAGACAACTGAGCTGCCAGTGAAGGTTTCTGAATTTATCTACTTTTAGAAGTTTAACTTGGGGAAGACTGTTCTGTTACGCGTATGCAGCTGGAGATGATGAGCTGACTTCTGTGCTTTGTCAATGAAACACAACGGGAGGGACTGGTGAGATTTCTTTCTATGTGGGGCCTTGGTTGTGATAGACGTGATAGAGGAAAGGGAAAAATACGTTACAGAAATTCATATTAAAAAGTGCCTGTGAAAATGTTCAAATAAGATTGGGAAATGTTAGAATACGCAAAACTCCCTGATTATTCCATTGTTAGACTTTTCAGATCCTTTAGGGCAGCAGTCCCCAATCTCGTTGGCACCAGGAACTGGTGTCATGGAAGACAATTTTTCCACGGACCAGGGTAGGGGGATGGTTTTGGGATCATTCAAGCACATTACATTTATTGTATATTTTATTTCTATTATTATTACATTGTAATATATATGAAATAATTATACAACTCACCATAATGTAGAATCAGTGGGAGCCCTGAGCTTGTTCTCCTGGAACTAGAGGGTCCCATCTAGGGGTGGTGGGAGACAGTGACAGATCACCAGGCATTTGATTCTCATAAGGAGCGTACAACCTAGATCCCTCGTGTGCACACTTCACAATAGGGTTCACGCTCCTAGCTGCCACTGACCTGACAGGAGGCAGAGCTCAGGTGGTAATGCAAATCATGGGGAGCAGCTGTAAATACAGATGAAGCTTCGCTTGCTTGCCCCTGCCTACCTCCTGCTTTGCAGCCTGGTTCCCAACAGGCCATGGTACTGGTCTGTGGCCTGGAAATTGAGGATCTCTGCTTTAGGGAATACAAATTATAACATTACCCACATGTTGATCATTGAGCACTTTTACACTTTTTCCCATAGGAAATTGCCTATTAATGAATTCTAGTTCCAAGTTCCAGTGAGCCTGGTTTGAGAAATGCTGAGTTACTTATATCCTAGTTAATGGCTAAGTTGTAGCTCTTTTATCTTTTATTTATTTTTTATTCCAGCATTGGATTATCAGCCTCAGACCTTTTATAAGCATATTTGCATTCAATTTAATAATTTTCACTCATAATCATAGGTCACCAAGTTACTGAAATCAATTTCGATGACACCATAAGAACATTTTATGGCCAAGGATAGTGGTGCTTGCCAATAATCCTAGCTACTTAGGAGGCTGAGGTAGGAGTATTATCTTAGCCCAGGAGTTTGAGACTAGCCTGGGCAACATAGCAAGATGCTTTATCAAGAGAAAATAAAACAAGTAACATTTTATGAAAGTAGGTAGATCATGGCCGGGCGTAGTGGCTCATGCTTATAATCCCAGCACTATGGGAGGCCGAGGTGGGTGGATCACGAGGTCAGGAGTTCGAGACCAGCCTGGCCAAGGTGGTGAAACCCCGACTCTTCTACAAATACAAAAATTAGCCAGGTGTGGTGGCAAGTGCCTGTAATTCCAACTACTCAGGAGGCTGAGTCAGGAGAATCACTCGAACCCGGGAGGCAGAGGTTGCAGTGAGCTGAGATCGTGCCACTGCACTCCAGGCTGGGCAACGAGAGTGAGACTCCATCCCTCCAAAAAAGGAAGTAGGTAGATCATAACTAATGTGAATATATATAATATATATATATAGTGTATGCATGCATATGTATATATGTATGTTTGCGTATATTTCTATATGTATGTTTACATTGGTGTATATAAATATATATGTATGTATTTGTGTATATGTGTGTGTGTGTATTCCTTATATTTAATTTAATTCCACAAAACTCAGTGATAGTTATTACCTTACACTTGCTTCATGCAGAACATATTACATAGCAGAACAGTAGAAAGCACCTTGCTAACGTTATTCAAAGTCTTTGCTAACAGAACAAAAAGAATATATTACTTGCCATTAAAAATTGGTGGTTTGCACTTGCCTTAATTTTACTGTCTGAGACTTTTTCAGCAAAATGCACAATTGTAATAAGCAGAATTGTAAAAGGCTGCTGTTGGGTTTTTGCAGACTCTCTCTCTTTCATCACACCTTTAGAAAACAGGTTTTTTTTTTATTTTTATTTATTTATTTATTATACTTTAAGTTCTAAGGTACATGTGCATAATGTACAGGTTTGTTACATATGTATACTTGTGCCATGTTGGTGTGCTGCACCCATCAACTTGTCAGCACCCATCAACTGGTCATTTACATCAGGTATAACTCCCAATGCAATCCCTCCCCCCCTCCCCTCCCCATAATAGGCCCCAGGGTGTGATGTTCCCCTTCCCGAGTCCAAGTGATCTCATTATTCAGTTCCCACCTATGAGTGAGAACATGTGGTATTTGGTTTTCTGTTCTTGCGATAGTTTGCTGAGAATGGTGGTTTCCAGCTGCATCCATGTCCCTACAAAGGATACAAACTCATCCTTTTATATGGCTGCATAGTATTCCATGGTGTCTATGTGCCACATTTTCTTAATTCAGTCTGTCACTGATGGACATTTGGGTTGATTCCAAGTCTTTGCTATTGTGAATAGTCCCTCAATGAACATACGTGTGCATGTGTCTTTATAGCAGCATGATTTATAATCCTTTGGGTATATACCCAGTAATGGGATGGTTGGGTCATATGGTACTTCTAGTTCTAAATCCTTGAGGAATCGCCATACTGTTTTCCATAATGGTTGAACTAGTTTACAATCCCACCAACAGTGTAAAAGTGTTCCTATTTCTCCACATCCTCTCCAGCACCTGTTGTTTCCTGACTTTTTAATGACTGCCGTTCTAACAGGTGTGAGATGGTATCTCATTGTGGTTTTGATTTGCATTTCTCTGATGGCCAGTGATGATGAGCATTTTTTCATGTGTCTGTTGGCTGTATGAATGTCTTCTTTTGAGAAATGTCTGTTCATATCCTTTGCCCACTTTTTGATGGGGTTGTTTGTTTTTTTCTTGTAAATTTGTTTGAGTTCTTTGTAGGTTCTGGATATTAGCCCTTTGTCAGATGAGTAGATTGCAAAAATTTTCTCCCATTCTGTAGGTTGCCTGTTCACTCTGGTGGTAGTTTCTTTTGCTGTGCAGAAGCTCTTTAGTTTAATGAGATCCCATTTGTCAATTTTGGCTTCCGTTGCTGTTGCTTTTGGTGTTTTAGACGTGAAGTCCTTGCCCATGCCTATGTCCTGAATGGTATTACCTAGGTTTTCTTCTAGGGTTTTTATGGTATTAGGTCTAACATTTAAGGCTCTAATCCATCTTGAATTAATTTTCATATAAGGAGTAAGGAAAGGATCCAGTTTCAGCTTTCTACTTATGGCTAGCCAATTTTCCCAGCACCATTTATTAAATAGGGAATCCTTTCCCCATTTCTTGTTTTTCTCAGGTTTGTCAAAGATCAAATGGCTGTAGATGTGTGGTATTATTTCTGAGGACTCTGTTCTGTTCCATTGGTCTTTCTCTCTGTCTTGGTACCAGTACCATGCTGTTTTGGTTACTGTAGCCTTGTAGTATAGTTTGAAGTGAGTAGTGTGATGCCTCCAGCTTTGTTCTTTTGACTTAGGATTGTCGTGGCAATGCAGGCTCTTTTTTGGTTCCATATGAACTTTAAAGCAGTTTTTTCCAATTCTGTGAAGAAACTCATTGGTAGCTTGATGGGGATGGCATTGAATCTATAAATTACCATGGGCAGTATGGCCGTTTTCACGATATCGATTCTTCCTATCCATGAGCATGGTATGTTCTTCCATTTGTTTGTGTCCTCTTTTATTTCACTGAGCAGTGGTTTGTAGTTCTCCTTCAAGAGGTCCTTTACATCCCTTGTAAGTTGCATTCCTAGGTATCTTATTCTCTTGGAAGCAATTGTGAATGGAAGTTCATTCATGATTCGGCTCTCTGTTTGTTACTGGTGTATAAGAATGCCTGTGACTTTTACACATTAATTTTGTATCCTGAGACTTTGCTGAAGTTGCTTATCAGCTTAAGGAGATTTTGGGCTGAGATGATGGTGTTTTCTAAATATACAATCATGTCATCTGCAAACAGGGACAATTCGACTTCTTCTTTTCCTAACTGAAGACCCTTTATTTCTCTCTCTTGCCTGATTGCCCTAGTCAGAACTTCCAACACTATGTCAAATAGGAGTGGTGAGAGAGGGCATCCCTGTCTTGTGCCAGTTTTCAAAGGGAATGGTTCCAGTTTTTGCCCATTCAGTATGATATTGGCTGTGGGTTTGTCATAAATAGCTCTTATGATTTTGAGATACGTTCCATCAATACTGAATTTATTGAGAGTTTTTAGCATGAAGGGCTGTTGAATTTTGTCAAAGGCCTTTTCTACATCTATTGAGATAATCATGTAGTTTTTGTCTTTGGTTCTGTTTATATGCTGGATTACGTTTATTGATTTGCGAATGTTGAGCCAGCCTTGCATCCCAGGGATGAAGCCCACTTGATCATGGTGGATAAGCTTTTTGATGTGCTGCTGGATTCGGTTTGCCAGTATTTTATTGAGGATTTTTGCATCAATGTTCATTAGGGATATTGGTCTAAAATTCTCTTTTTTTTGTTGTGTCTCTGCCAGGCTTTGGTATCAGGATGACGTTGGCCTCATAAAATGAGTTAGGGAGGATTCCCTCTTTTTCTATTGATTGGAATAGTTTCAGAAGGAATGGTACCAGCTCCTCCTTGTACCTCTGGTAGAATTCAGCTGTGAATCCATCTGGTCCTGGACTTTTTTTCGTTGGTAGGCTATTAATTATTGCCTCAATTTCAGAGCCTGCTATTGGTCTATTCAGGAATTCAACTTCTTCCTGGTTTAGTCTTGGGAGAGTGTAAGTAAGTGTCCAGGAAATTATCCATTTCTTCTAGATTTTCTAGTTTATTAGAGGTGTTTATAATATTCTCTGATGGTAGTTTGTATTTCTGTGGGGTCGGTTGTGATATCCCCTTTATCATTTTTTATTGCTTCTATTTGATTCTTCTCTCTTTTCTTCTTTATTAGTCTTGCTAATGGTCTATCAATTTTGTTGATCTTTTCAAAAAACCAACTCCTGGATTCATTGATTTTTTTGGAGGGTTTTTTGTGTCTCTATCTCCTTCAGTTCTGCTCTGATCTTAGTTCTTTCTTGCCTTCTGCTAGCTTTTGAATGTGTTTGCTCTTGCTTCTCTAGTTCTTTTAATTGTGATGTTAGAGTGTCAATTTTAGATCTTTCCAGCTTTCTCTTGTGGGCATTTAGTGCTATAAATTTCCCTCTACACACTGCTTTAAATGTGTCCCAGAGATTCTGGTATGTTGTATCTTTATTCTCATTGGTTTCAAAGAACATCTTTATTTCTGTCTTCATTTCGTTATGTGCCCAGTAGTCATTCAGGGGCAGGTTGTTCAGTTTCCATGTAGTTGAGCGGTTTTGATTGAGTTTCTTAGTCCTGAGTTCTAGTTTGATTGCACTGTGGTCTGAGAGACAGTTTGTTATAATTTCTGTTCTCGTACATTTGCTGAGGAGTGCTTTACTTCCAATTATGTGGTCAATTTTGGAATAAGTGAGATGTGGTGCTGAGAAGAATGTATATTCTGTTGATTTGGGGTGGAGAGTTCTGTAGATGTCTATTAGGTCCGCTTAGTGCAGAGTTGAGTTCAATTCCTGGATATCCTTGTTAACTTTCTGTCTCATTGATCTGTCTAATGTTGACAGTGGGGTGTTGAAGTCTCCCATTATTATTGTATGGGAGTCTAAGTCTCTTTGTAAGTCTCTAAGGACTTGCTTTATGAATCTGGGTGCTCCTGTATTGGGTGCATATATATTTAGGATAGTTAGCTCTTCCTGTTGAATTGATCCCTTTACCATTATGTAACGGCCTTCTTTGTCTCTTTTGATCTTTGATGGTTTAAAGTCTGTTTTATCAGAGACTAGGATTGCAATCCCTGCTTTTTTTGTTCTCCATTTGCTTGGTAAATCTTCCTGTATCCCTTTATTTTGAGCCTATGTGTGTCTCTGCATGTGAGATGGGTCTCCTGAATACAGCAAACTGATGGGTCTTGACTCTTTATCCAGTTTGCCAGTCTGTGGAAGAAAGGTTTTAAGTAGCAGTATACACCATCTAAAACAAGAGTTTGCAACAAGTTTAATTGGGAATACAGAATTCTTTCTGTCAAAGACAATGTTGACCTCATTTTCAAGTAAGCGAAGAATGAATTACTCATTTATTTACTTCTTGCACACAATAACCAAGTCAAACCACCATCAGTCTTCTACGAAAGGCTATTATTGCTGGGTGTGGTGGCTCACGCCTGTAATCCCAACAATTTGGGAGGCTGAGGCAGGTGGACCACCTGATGTCAGGAGTTGAAGACCAGCCTGGCCAACATCGTGAAACTCTGTCTCTACTAAAAATACAAAAATTAACCAGGCATAATGGTGTGTGCCTGTAATCCCAGCTACTCAGGAGGCTGAGGCAGGAGAATCACTTGAACCTGGGAGACAGAGGTTGCAGTGAGCCGAGATTGCACCACTGCACTCCAACCTGGACAAGACAGAGACTCCTTCCAAAAAAAAAGAAAGAAAGAAAAAAATGGTTACTCTTACAAAACTCTCCCTGACTCTGGAAAAAAACGCATTGGCTTATATCTTACATTTCTGCGGAATTCAGGAGTGTGTTTCTTCCCAGGCATGCCATATTGGTTCTGGCACCTGTGTCTGTCCTTGTGGAGTCACCTCTGAGAGGAATGGTTCTTCCCTTCATTGCCTCTTTTTTTTTTTTTTTTTGGCATCTTCTTGCCGTCATTCACATGTTGCTCCTACTGAGAATTTTCTCTGAAGTTGAGAGCCTCCAACAGATGAGTTATTAACTGAACCAATTTAGAAAGCTTTACAGCCACTGCCCTCTGCTCCCTGCTGACTACTTGCCCAACCCAACCCTTTATCAGAAATGTTGAGGTCTCCAACAAGCACAAGGATCAAACATGACTTCACTATCACCATCAGTGGACCCTAAAGTTAGCGGTACGTGTTGCTTAGAAGGAAACAAAAATGTCACAACTTGCCTCCTGCTTAGCGTGATCTCATCCCTACCACCTTTTCTTATGCACACTGCCAATAGCTCCTAAGCCCTCCAACTTGTCCTCATGTTGGAGCCTTCACACTTGCTCCCTCTCCTGGGATGCTATCTCCTGGGATGTTCATGTGTCCCATTCTACATCATTCAGGTTTCTTCTTAAATGTCACTTCCTTGGAGTGGTCTCCCCGGGCCTCTCAAATTAAATACTGCACCCTCGAGCCCATCACTCCTTATTCCCTAATCCTGCTTTAGGTTCCTTTTAGCATTTATCAATAAATAATTATTGAATTACATGTATATCTTTCTCTCTCATCAGAATATGAGCCTCAGGAGGACAGCGATGGATCTTGTTCACAAACATCTCCTTAGAGATTCTGCTTCTGAAGTCAATTTTCCCAGGTACCAAAAATCTCATTCTGAAAACCAGACCAGGTAATTTCTTTTTTCTTTTCATTTGAAACAGGGGTCTCACTCTTTTTCTCTGGCTGGGCTCAAATTCCTGATTCTCCCGCCTCAGTCTCCTAAGTAGCTGAGACAACAGGCACCCACCACCATGACCTATCAGCCCAGGTAATTTGGAAGCCACTAAATTGAACAGCACTTGGAAGGCATGAATTGACACCACACTTTCCCTAAGTCTGAGGTGGCCGTTGTTGTTAGAGGCCTATTTTGTTGTTAGATTCTCATTTTGTTTTTCTTTTGTTAGTTTTTAAAGAAAGAAACAAAAGAGAAATGTCTTTCCCTTCCAAGTCCAGAAAGTCCGTGACTCAATGTTGTGGTGAATTGCCAGGAATCATTTACACAATAACAATAATAGTGTCAGAGGGAAGTGGAAAGCAAGAACTCCCTAGGTAAATGGTATTATCTCCAAGTGATTGGGAAACGACTGTATATCTGAGAGAGTGTATGCTACTGATTTACTGGACACCAGCACATGAAGTCTTATCGTGGTCATATTTTGCGCATTTTTAACTGCAATCACACAACATTTACATGGAACATTCCTTCCTTTTCTTTTACCTTCAATGTCTATGTTATTATCACCAATTCCTCTTAAGTGATTTGGTGGGTTAGACTGATGTGTTTGAGGAAAGTAGGGTAGAATCTTTAATTATAATGTAAACTGCCTGTGTTCATCTGTTCCAGGTCTGGAGTAGGTCTGGACTGAGCCTGTGTCTCCTGCACCTCAGTTGTTTCCAGCTCTGCACTGTTGGAGAAGCTCAAGGGTGGCAAGTCACCACCAGACTCACTGGCATCTGGGCCACACATTGCTGTGACTTTGGTTCAGAGAGAACAAGGGGAGCAGGTATCTTGCTCTTGATTTAGGAGAAGCTTCACAGAAGGGCCTTCATGGGATTTTAAGAAGGCAGGTATGACCTGATTAAGAAGCTGCACTCCAGCCTTGGCAAGGGAGTGAGGCCCTCTCTCAATAAATAACTTTTTAAAAAGGGAAATAGTTACAAATATAAAAAGGCCCACTATTTGTAGAGTAGATGAATGAAAAGAGAGGGAGGGAGACTTATAGAGAGTGAAGGAAACTTAAGGTAAACAAAGCAGTGAGAAGAGGGAATGGAGATAGGAATCTGGAAGGTAAAAGAACCCTAAAGTGGTCAGGAGAGAGACCATGAGGCCCTGACTGTACCACTGTTTTCCCTGTGGGCTGTTAGATGTCTTGAGTATTTTCCAATGCCTCATTGGTGGTGTCTTATGTGAATAAATTAACAGAAAACTGTAACAATTAACTATATGTTTCTCACCAGTAACCACAGTCAACCACCACATAATGAACTAGACAGTTCCCTCCCCACTTTGGCATTGATACGTTCTGATATTCGTAAACAGTGGTCAACTTGCCACCTCATCACCGTCTGATCAAGCTATATATGGTTCCATCTTCCCTTTCTGACCCATTCCTCCAGCCTGCTAAATCATTTTCCTCGCTTTCTCTTCCTCCAGCCAATTTGTTCATTTCTGGGTAAAATGACACCACATTATTCTAGCTGCAGACTCACAATTTATTTACAATTAATATTTACTGAGTGCAGTTGGCTCTGTATTAGGCACTGAAAATGAACACCAGACACCAAGGCATTAGTACAGGAAACTAAAAGCAGATATTCCTTCTTCCACCCGCCCTCCGTTTTCTTTCCCTTCAAATGTTATTTTTATTATTGTTAAGTTTGATAATCATATTGTCTTGATCTCAAGGCATTCTCATAGGCTCCCCATGTACAATCTCAAAGTTTTCAACAAATGCTATTTGAATCTGAAAATTCCAAAAGACAATAACTTTGGTCCTACCTCCTTGGTTGTGTGGCTGGGGAAGTGGGATAAGAAAATACATGTCTGCATTCCTCTGTTTCCCCAGTGTGACTGAGAATAGACTGACCAAGGACAGGCTTAGGCAAACACAACTTTATTTATTCACCTTGGAAAAAGGGTATAGACACCCATACAGAATAGCACTTCTTTGCTCATTTCTTCCCCATCCATTCCAGGGAAATAGCTGAATGTTCTTTCATGGGAGACACATCCTTTTATAATGTTATCAAATACATCATTAACACTTCTAAAAAAATGGCGTCCACCACTAGAAGTCTCATATTGTTTGCGTAAAATAAAACTGTTTCCTATTTGTCCAACATATCCACTTGAATGAAACGTCACAGAGGTGTTTGCAGTAACTTCTTATAAGGGAACTACATCAATGGGTTCCATTTCTATCT